>NC_085047.1:58426140-58757650 GCF_963662255.1 Cinclus cinclus
AGCCACCACCCTTTAATACATTAAACAGTGAAGTTTAAAAGTTGCCTCCTTCCATTACTCATCTCAAAATATGGAGATGTTTTATAACAGTTATCTTTATAATTTGAGCCATTGAGCAAATCCCATTAGCCTGGTCACTATGGGAAAAGCATATATAGATACAAGGTAAGAGCCTGATCCTCTACAAATATTAACTCATTTTCAACTGAAAGTTATGCCTTTGGCACTCATACAGGTGTTGCAGGTGGGAGTTAAAGCAGGAGCTAAATGCGCATTTTAGATGTGCATGCTAGAATCTTTTGAAGAGTAGCACCACTCTGTAGCATGACAAATTTGCTGCTGTACATTAAGGCTGCCATTGTCTGCCAGTTACATCCTTTACTTGTCAGTTTATTTGTTATAGATCACAAGCCATAGAAATGCAAAACCTGTTTTTCCTGGGGTTTGCACTTCACTGGCTGTGAAGCATTGGGAAATCTGCAGCCTATCTTATGGTTCAAACTCAAACCCCTTAGCAAAGAGACTGAAAAGCAGGAGCTCAGAGGTTTGGGCTGTCATCAAACACACACTCTCTGCACCTGAATTTCTACTTCTATAGAAATGGAACCTCTTCTGAGTATGACAGAAATAAAAGTTGTGAAAATGTTCTGTGAGGTCTCTCAAATGTTCTTTACAGAAAATAATTTCTGATTAAAAGGTATAATTTTATTTCATGAGTTAGACTAAAGGTCAGACTGGAGTAGAAGTGGGTTTTGTTCACAGTCATATTCTCATCAAAACTTCACTCTCATGCTATGACATATGCAGCAAGACTGATTTGCCCAGACTTCTAGAAGAATGGGAATGAATTGTTATTACACGTTCATTGAATAGGGGAGGGAGAATATAGGAGATATGATCTGTCCTTCATAAATTTACTATGTGATTTAAAAAAATGTGGAGAAACAATCCTATTTTATTGAAGTGCTGGCTAAATACTGAAACACTGAAATACTAATTCCACATCATCTTTTAAGTTACTACACATCCTATTTCTGTAAAATGTCTCCTAAGAATTACAGTGTTGAATCCTGAAATATTTATTGAAGCAACACTGTGTTTTCCCTGGGTAACAACTAGTAATGACTTCAGCACATAATTTGTATTATTTAAGTCATATGCAGCATCCATATTTTAAGCAGTATGTCAGCTCCTTTAAATTGTATCAACACTGTGTTGTATAAGCTTGTGGCAGGAATAGAAGCAGCTTTTGTTTGAAGCTACTATTTAAATTTTCACCAGAGAAAGAGAAGGTAGTAATTTATCCATGGAAATAAGATGTTTCTGAATATTACAAAATAACCATTATTTATGGTTAACTGCATCCAGAACCTTTTCTAAACTTGATGTGAACTTCTACAGTCCTTCCAAAGAATGTTTTTAGTCAATCTTGTATGACATCTATAGCCATAATCTGGGAAAAGTAGAGTAACTGGATACCAGTATTTAGTACCAGTAGGATCTACTCTGTCTCTTGCTATTTATCTATTATGTTTATAATGCCCAAGTAGCCAATGTGCACAATAAAGACACTGATTTCATTCTTGAGAAAGGAGCCTTTTAAATTGGAATGCTGAACTGCTGAGCTTACAGGCAGACATATAAAAAATCAAATTAATATTAAAGAAGAGGTTTATTATATTGTGATTACAATGTGATGTAATGAACTATTTGCAAGTCAAAAACATTAATGAGTTACCAATATTGCTCTTTCATTTGTTGAAAGAAAATAGACTGGATTTTTTTTTCAATCGAAAGCAAAGTAAAAATCTTATTTAGTTCAGGATGAGAATCTGAGCACAAATTAACTGACTTTTAGGTCTATGAAGATTTGTGGTGACACTTCTCATGACATTCCCATCTGTCAGTAGGAGTAGACATTATTTTCACTGTATGCATGTGTGTCATTTTCCTGGGCCTTGTTTAAAAATATAAATAAATCCAGATGCTTTTGAGAATTAAAAGTCAAAGATATGAATAAAGATAATGTTCCTGAAGAAAAACCCCAAATAACCCAGGGTGGTTACATCAAGCTTTCTTTTTTAACATGGCCATGATTTCATCACACTGTGGATGGCTAGACAGATCACTAACATTTTCGGTAATTAACACTTTTTTTTGTCACTTTGTGGAATTGTTTGCAAATCTATATTTACATAATTGCTTCTCCAAACTGCAGCAGAATCTGGCACAGGCGTGCGTCACGGAACAAGCTGGTTTTAGGCCCACTCATTGTCTGACCTCTCTGATTGTAACACATACAAGTTTTTACCTTCATCATCCTAATTAGCTGGCCCATGTTGCGTTGAGGTCTTTTACAAGCTTGAAAATAAGTAGCTTCTGTTTCCTGGTAACCAGTCTTTAACTTTAGAACTGTCACAGACATTGCAAAAGAGATTTCATTTTGAGCTGCAAAATAATATTCATGCAGATATTTCTCTTATTTATCTGTTTTCTATAGTTACTCATAACAGTAAAACTGTGTGTAAACTATGCAAAATCAAAAGACCAAGCCAATGCTTCCAGTCCTGGTCCTACTGCAATCTGCCTTTGTGGCATTAAATCAAGGATCAAGGCATTACTGGGGTGCCCAGTTTCACTCTTATTCAAACAATGACTGCATTTTTATTCAAAGAGATACCCTCAGCAATGAGGCACCGTGTATTTATGGCATTGAGCTTCTGCCCTCTCATGGCCTGGAGAAAAGTGCTGTGAAGCTAGCTCTGGACCCCATGGTGAAAGCACCAACACAGAAAATACATCCTTTGGAAAATCAGAGTTATCTTGTCTCAGAAATTACCTGTAGAGTCTCCTTTATGGATGTGAGCTTTTCATGTTTCCATTCCAAAGTCCGTTGTGAATGTTGAAATACTGTCCTTCTTTCAGTCCTAAAGCTTTCTGTAAGGCAGCTACAGAAAGGAAGTTTTAGGCTGTGCCTACTTCTTTCTATGTGAACAAAATATTAAACTGACAGAGAACAAGAACACCAGGGAATAAAAAAAAAAAAAAAAAGCATTGTAAGAAGGAAAAAAAATCCCATTCTTTTAGTCTTTCTATTGGTAACAGTCACACAACAGCAAATTTAACCCACCTTTTTGAGTTCTCATTGATGGGTCTGTCATATTTCAGTCCTTCACAAAGTCTGGCTCTCTGTCCACTACACAAACTGAAGATACATTAATCCCAATAGCAGAGTGTTAAATTTGGTGTTCTGTTTCTTTTTACAGCTGCTTGCCATGGAGGCACTTTTTAAAGCTTGGAAAGAAAAACTCTAAATTCTCAGGGCAAAGGAAGATGTTTACAGGTCTTCCTGTGTCTTAACACTCTTACACAACTTTTTATGGCACTCCTGACACATCTGAAATGACCACAAATTATCAGATAGTTTGCTCTGCTCCTTCCACTTTGTGAAAAATCATGTAGGATGCAACTGGCCATATGGCAGATCAGGAAGCATAGGAGTAGTTGCCACACTGACATTCAACATTTCCTCCATCCCCAGCTGCAGGGTCCTGGATGAAATTCTGTTGGGGGGAGAAATTCCGTTGGGGGGAGAAATTCCACATCTCTTTATTTGCTCAATGTGTTCACTTATGTCAGATGTTCTGAGAGGTTTCTTAAACCACTTAAGCAAGGGTTATCCTGTTTCTCAATATCCGACTGGTATTGATGCAGATGTATCAGAAAAATATTTTTAAAACAACAAATATAGTAAAGAGTTATGGTTAAGTATAAAGAGCAAACTCTCTTTGGAGCCTTATCATTCCTCTGCTCTTTTTCTCTCTTGATTTATTTGGATTTATCTGGGAGGGAAAAATAGTAAAGATCAAGGAAAAAGACTTCTATTTTGAGGGGCATGAATCAGCCATTCAAGAAGCCTCTAATAAATGTGCATCAGGTAAAATAATGTTGTAGCTTCCTCTTTGCACTGATCACACTAAATTCCTGGCTTTACTGATGACTACATAACCACTTCACATGGAAAATTTGGAATTAAAAAAAAGCCAACAGAAGACTAAACAGAAGAAACAGGATAAGAAGGTATCTGTAAATGTGAATTATCACTAAAGGCTCAGATCTGTTGCCCACACACAGATATTTAGAGGGACTTGAGGTTCCCTCTAGAGCCCTGCCTGGACTCCATCTCCTGGCCCACAGCTCCCTCATAGTCTTTGTGTTCTATCCCTAAGCACACTTTGGATGCCACAGACACCACATAGCATCTATGTTTAGGCAGCCTAATCCTTAAACCACAAATGTTTGATATTCAGGTCAGACTGTAGATACATAAATATACTTTCTAAACGTGTGTGTCTTCACATGATCCAGCTCCCATTATAGCAGGTGTCTCTAGTTCATAGGGGCAGAGGAGTCTGAAGAGCTGTTCTCTCCCTAAAGCAGGCACCTGTGTCTGGATGGTTAAGCAGCACCCCTGACTCTGAGGATGGGGCTGCTCAGCTCAGGTTACCCAACCAGCAGCTTCCACATGGCTGGGAGATCAGTGCATAGACCTAGGAAGTGTTCACAGCCAAGAACTAAATCCTGACTTGAAAACACAGTCATCTTTAATAAGAAGCTCTTGGTGAGAAGGAAGGTTCCAGGCTGACACTTTTATTCCACAGAGTCTCAGAGTTTTTTTGAATTTCAACATCGGCTGTGATAAGTTGAGCTCCTGAAAACTCTCTGGAAGTATTGCCTGACAGAACATACCTGGTGGGCTTTGCAATATGCCACAGACATAGATGTCGAGTGGCTGTGAAAACATGAGATGCCCATCCACTAGTGAACGACCCTCAAGTCCAGTGTGGCAAGGCCAGCAGAGAGGAAGCACCCTGGACAATATGGTGGAACAACAGCTCCAAGGGTTTTGTCTTCAGCTGCCATTTACAGAAGATTGCAGACCTGGCAGGGGCTATTAGAAGTGTTCTTTTAATCCACACAGGGAGAAAAGCTACTAAAACCAGTTTTCCACTCGATCTGTTTTCCAGGGTTCTTCAAAGGCATCACTGTTTTTCTTAGCATTCCACTGATCTAGTGCAATACACCATAGCTGCAGGGTGTCTGTCAAAAAAAAGTGTATTAGCTCTATTAACACCACCAAGAAAATCCTTGGGCAAGATGCAAGAATTTACAAAAGCAAGTCATTACTGTGTTTTGCATATAACAGCCCTTCCACAGGACTAGATAAGATTTCTCTTCATTAATCTCTTACTGCTCTATGCCTAAGAGGGTAATTTTTAAAAATTTGAGATACGTTTAAAAACCCCAGAAAATTAAGGGCTAACCCACGACCCAAAGAAACTAACTTTTGAAAGCAAATTCAAAACCATCACCCATACTCTCATTTTCAGAACAAGTACTCCAAGGAGAAGCAAAAGACATTGACAGCAACAGAACAGGACAAAAAGGGGGAAAGAGAAAGAAAACATTTCCTGTTGTCCAATCTCTGCTGTACAGAGCAAAGGCTTGCATTACTGGGTGCTAAAAGATAGTCAGTGCCTACCATTAAATGTGCAAAGAGAGGAAACGTGGTAAGTAGCTGGGCAGAATGGGGAATTTTTTCCTTCTTTCACTTACTAGTTCACACGATTTAAATGTCTGTGTAGGTACTTGAAACTAGTCTGAATACCAACATTCAACACCTGCATATCAACAGTAAACTAAATTTCTGAAAAGCTTCGGCAATTCCTCTGAAATTCAACATGACAATATCCAGGGGAGAAAAGTATATATTCTCCCTATCTTATTAATTTCTTGGCTACCCATTCTTGTGGACTCTTCACTGTGACAGAATTTTGTCTTTTGAATACCTTCCTGTATTTTGATAAATTCAATACCGTTTTCACCTAGTCTGACTATATTCCCAACACCTATTTACTCAATCTTGTTTTCTTTTCTTTTTTAATTTTTTTTAATTATCAAGGTAGGTATAAATTGAACATTTATGAATATTTTTATTAACTAGGAAAAGAAACTTTGAAGGTTTTCTACTGCCTCTGAAAGTGTCTTCAAAATATTGTCTCACATTTGCGAATACAGCACCCAAAAGAGAATAAAGTACATTTCTGGTCTTGCTCAGAACCCAGGGGAGTGGCTTATATGCTTTAAGCTGATCCATATTCTGCATTTGGCTGGTTACTGAAGCATCCAATTTTCAGAACAAAGCCCCCACTGAAAATAGGTGGATTACAGTATATGATATTGAATCAATATTTATTAATTATGTTGATATTACATTTCTTTTAAAATAATGTTTCCAGAACTGTCTGTTTCAGTATTTATTCTGAATACTACATGCAGTGTTCAGCCAGGCAGACACTGAGGCATCAGTACTAAACTGAAAAGATGAATGTTCACTCCATGTATTTCCTTTCCTCTGTTTCACATTTTAGACATAGGCATATGCTTACACAATGTTCACTGTGGATTTCTGACATGTCTTTCCAAAGGCCCCAAAAAAACTACTTGGTGGGACTATGCTTTCAAATCCTGGCTCCTTCCTATCAATAGAGAGGCCTCTAACTCTTCCTAGGAAATACAAGTAACTATGACAATTATGTAATTATTTTGGTTCTGTTTAATTCTACAAGAGAAGACAGAGAGCGTGAAGAGAAAACTTTTTAAGGAAAGAGGATCTGAGTAGTCTCAGTAAATATATATATAAAAATGTGTATAATATATAACTGTTTAAATATATATATTTTTACATTTTAAAAAGTCATTCAAAGCACCTCGCTAGCAGTTTGCTGCCTGGTTTGAGGCAGTTTAACCTTAAGGTGTGGCAAGCTCTGGAAACTTAGTGACTCACTAAGTAATAACCAGCTACAACATAAAACATCAGCCTACACGCAATTTTCCAACCTCATTCTGTAAATCTTTTACTTGAAAAGAAAAATAAAACAATTATCTCATTTAGTCTGTTTTTAATCTTTATGGCAAAAAGTGATATACTTAAGGAATATTATTCCTTCTTGAAAACATACTAATATACTAAAGAAAATCACAAACAAGGCCTTGGAAACTTCTTTGAAGCTTTACTCTCCATTTCTTCATTTTATTTTATTTTGAAGTTATATAATATTCAAGTATCAACAGCGCAGAAAAATAGACTTGTAATATCTGTGGCATTATTATTATTGGCAAAAAAAAAAAGCAAGAATTGGGCACACAGATTTTTAAAATAATGATACAAGAAAAACCCACAGAAAATACATATTTTCTTTATTCTTCCAGCCAGGATAAGTGTTATGTTACCCCCCCACCCCCATGTGAATAATCTTTGTTTGCAGTAATATTCCAGATTACTCCAGACACAGGGCCAAATGAAGAATGCCGTTAGCTCTCAAAGGCTTCACCTCACTAAATTTCCTTTTTCTAATGGGAAACCAACATTTCTGAAGAGTGAGAAGGAGGAAGAGACACAGGAAAGACAGAAAATCTCACCCAAAATTGTAGTCAGGATGTGGCTGGATGCATATCTGGACCTGAGAGCTGCAAAGTGCTCCTAGATCCTCTGTTCAGGATTTAGTGCCTACATACATAGAAGCATGAATCCATACAGCCTCGAGAGAGTATGGAGTAAGGCAACCCCTGGACACAACTATTCTCCATTTACTAGACTGCAGTCAGGTAGCAGTGACATTCAGGATACAATCCTCTCTCCTGGAGCTACACTAAATGCCTTTGCCAAGAAAAATAAGGCTGTTCAAAGGTAAGAGAAGATGGTGGGATGTATGGGAAGATGGTGCGTCTGGTGGGAAGTATCTCCACAGCTGACGGACTGTGGTGGGTTGCCTCTGGCTGGATGCCAGGTGCCCACTCCAACACTCCCCTCTTCATCTGGACAGGAGAGAGAAAACCTAACAAATACAGCACTCATGGGTGATGGTAAGGGCAGGGGGAGATCAGTCACCAGTTACCATCACGGGCAAAACCGACTCAATTTGGGAAAATGGATTGAATTTATTACCAATTAAATCAGAGGAGAATAATGAGAAATAAAAGCAAATATTAAAAGGTTTCATCCCCACTTCTCCCTTCTTCCCAGGCTCAACTTCACATGCAAATACTCTCCCTCCTCTTGCCTCACAGCACAGTGATGTAGGGAATGGAAATTGTGGTCATTTCATGACATGTCTTCTCTGCTACTCTTTCTTCCTCAAAGGGCTGGACTCCTCTGCCCCTCCTCCAGCACGGATCCCTCCCACAGGACACAGTACTCCAAAAACATCTCCAGTGTACATCCTTCTCCTGGGCTGTAGTTCTGCATTAACTGTGTCAGCACCCAGTACAGTGAAGGTGTCCCACAGGATCACAAGTTCTCCCCGCAAACGGGCTCCAGTGTGGGATCCTCTCTCCATAGGGCCACAGGTCATCCCTGATTTCTCTTCCAGCACTGGACTTCCCATGAGCTCACAGCTTCCCTTGTGCATCTACCTGCTCTGGCATGGGGTCCTCTACTGGAGGCAGGTGGATCTTTGCTCCCCCTGGGACCCCCATGGGCTGCAGGGGCAAAGCTGCCTCAGCATGGTCTGCACCACGAAGTGCAGGGGAATCTCAACTCCAGTGCCTGGAGCAGCTCCTTCTCCCCCTTCTTCACTGACCTGTGTGTGTCTGCAGGGCTGTTTCACTCACATACTCTCATTCTTGTTCCCAGCTGCTGCTGTGCAGCATTTTTCCCTCTTTCTCATTCTGTTGTCCCAAAGTCACTGCCACCATCACTGATGGGCTTGGACTGGGCCAGTGGTGTGTCCATCTTGGACCAACTTGGCATAGACTCTGTTGGACACAGCAGGAGCTTCTGGCAGCTTCTCACAGAAGCCACCCCTGTATCTTCCCACTACCAAAACCTTATTTTGCAAACCAAATACAGGCACAAGCTTTGCAAAAACACCAAAGAAATGATTGCAGGGATGGCTTTTAAACAAGAAGCCTTTTATCAGTACTGAAGGAGCTCATCCTACTCAGAATTAAACTTAGGAACAAAACCATGAAGCATCAGTTTTGCTTTTCTCCTTGACTTTGGATACCACAAAATATAGTTATTTTGAAAGACTCTGGGATATAATTCACTGTTGTATTCTGTATCCCTTTTCCAGATGCCAGAATGCATGCAGCCATTTCCAGTTTCTATTCCAGGATTTAGGTGAACAGGTTTGGGGAGGCAATTTCCTTTCAGGTAAAAGCCTCGCCTCTCTTGGCTTGACTTCCTTTACTGACAAGCCTTTGGTTCTTGTCTTGGACAGCTTCTTCCACCAGATTATACCAAATGAAGGGATTAATCAGTGGCAGAAAAATAAATAAATGCAGAGCCTTCCACAGAGTTTAAATTCTTTTTAAAAAAGATGTTTGAGTCCAACATCAACTGCCTAATTTTGGTAGGAAGCATGAGGTTACTCCAGAGATGGGAGGCAGTAAACCATGTATTTGTGGCATTCAGATTGGTGATACAATCATGTAGCTCCAAAACAGGAATAATCCACACTGCCAAAAGCTACAGAATTAAGTGTGATGCAGATGGTGGACAGAGGTGCAGACTGCACAGCAGACTGATCATTTTCAGTGTTGCTCCATTATGTGCCAAGTGTACAGGTGAGGTAATACCAGAACCCAGCACTTTCTAGAAAGAAGCATAAAGGCAAAGTTTGCCAGTTTATAGACTGGGAAGTGTTAAATACATGACACTGTCATACTGATCCTTCTGTTTTTTTCACAAATCACCACAGCTTTTCCAGACATTTGTTAAAATATTAAGAGAAATTGCATGGCTAATCTAACTAAATTGCCTTGGCATGTGCAGACCAGGTGACTGCGTGTGCAGAACCCCTAAAGCAGCCAAGAGGCCACAAAGGCAGGCAGCCTATCCCTGTAAATACTTTAACAGCACGGACACAGTCTGCACAAGCTGCATTTTGTCCTTTGGTATTTACTATGTGAATATTACATGTTAAAAGAAATGAAAAAACAAACAAAAAAGAAAACAGAAATTTTCTGAGCCTATGGAATAATTTACATAAGGGTATGGGGGATTGGGCCCCAAATGTAGGAAACAATGTTCTGTTCTGGTTTTAATTTTAAAAAGGAAAAAGAACAACAAAAAACCAAACACCTCAAAATATTCTACATTTATAGATGGCACAGGGTATTACACTCTGCAGCATCTCACACGAATTTTGCTTGTGGCCATCTTGGACGCCTACAGCTCCAGATACACTGTAATTACCCCAACCCGTGTGATGCACTGTGTACTTTCCTCTGCTGAAGGATATATGTCTTTTCCAGACAGCAGTTTCCTAGCAGTATACTCTATGTGCAATAAAGCTCATTCTGAATACAGTAGGAGTATGACAGGTCAATGCAAAAGGAAAGCAATTAAACTGGATGGTTTGAAGCCTTTAAATTTCCTAGACATATTTAATACGAAGCTTACATAAACACTGTAAGAAGAGCTAAGCCATTCCCTACGTGCTAATATAAAATCACTCATTTATATGTGCGCAGTGTAAGAGCACCACAAAACTCACACATTCAGTTAGAATGACATTAAAAAGCAGATGTATTGATACATTAAAAAGGAATTAAAATATAGTCTCCCAAGACTGTAGGTAAATGCTTATAAGAATCAAATCTGTAATCAAAATTGGAATGAAAATTGCTTTGACAAAGCACGATGAGCTTCAAGGATTTAATGGCAATGATCCTTTCTTTTCCTTAAGGGATAGAAGTGCTCAGTAGTCCATCTTTCCTCAGCCAAAGAAAATACAGACAAAGGCAACAAGCTACAGCTACAACATAAAGTCAAGAGATGTAGAGGAGCCTATGCAAATATTTACTGCTGAGCTTGAAAGAAAGCCACTGAAAATTACTATCAAATGCAAGAATCTGCCCCAAAAATCCCAAGAGTCTGAATTCTCTAACTAAGCAAGCAAGATTTCCAGCCCCAAAAGTGTAAATATTTTTAAGTGCAGTGAAAATACTGTAGAATGATAATAGGTTTGTTTTTATAAATCCCAAATCTCTATGGTTTTCAAAATTAATAAACGTATGCCTAAAAAAATGTCTATCATGCTTAAATTGAGCAGCATGGAATAGGTCTGTTGGTATCTAATATCTGAAATTAAATATGCACTCCTAGTGGAGCTTTGTTACCTAAATGGATAAATTCCATTCAAGTATTTCTAGTTACTCATTGTCCAAAGTTTAGCTTAATGAAATACTTAGGTGCAAGGCAGTGAGTAATTTTATAGGTACGTGTTTGCATTACAAGCAATAGACAATGGGAGTAAAGTTTTATCATGGACCTCAAATACATCTATCCCAGTGAGGCTATTTTTTGATTAACTGTTTCAATTTCTGAGGCTTAAGCTGTAAGGCAGCAAGCTTTACCATAACAACAGAACAATTATAGGGGCAAAAAGAGTGTCTAAAGAGGATTTGCAAAAACTGAAAATAGTTACATCCCCTTCACAAGTGCACACACAAATATGTAAGAGCACAGGAAATGATCATTTAAGGCACATGCACATTTAAACCTCTGCTTTTTTCAAATATGCAATTGAAGATGAGTCAAATCTCTTCTACGCTTAAAGTTGCAGTTGAAAAATCTCTGTCCTCTGGGATATGTGACAATAGGCTGACAGAAACTCCACCACTTTCAAAACATCATATTGTATATTTTTCCTATTTTTTAAATGGCATCTTTTTTTCAAAAGGTACTGAGACACTTTCAGGGTTTTTAAGTAATTGAAAAGGGTGTGTAGCATATGAAACTTAACACTGTAGTGTATGAAACATTTAATTTGATGCTTAATTATTCATTTATTTAAAAGTTCATATTTTCGCCAGTAAACAAAAAGAAATAAGAAAACCAAAGCCATCTTTGCCCAAGCTTCCTGTGGATGTACATTCATGTCTCTCCTGCTTGTTTTGAAAAGCTGTCCATAAATTCTGTCCAAGTAGCATTGTGGCTCCAGGGTTCCTAGAAGTAAGAGATAACAAAACACTCCTAGATCACTCAGTTCATCTCACTGCTAATGTCAGACAAAATAACAACAAAATAACAGCTCTTACTGCCAGGAAGTTTCTCTTACTAGCTACCAATGGTATTTTCTCTCACTGTTTCACTCCCTTGTGTACGCCTCGTGCACAAGCTTGAGTTATTCCCTCATTTTCTGATATTCCACCCACCCAGTGACATGTGGTTACATGTGGTAGTGTAAAGCTACCCTCCACTAGGCACCCATAACGTGTTTACCTCAGACGTTCAAGAACCATAAGGTGTGAGCCCAAAATTACAGCAGAAGAAACACAAAATTTTTAAAAATTATCCAGTTGAATTCTCTTTATTCAATATTTTAGGCTCTTGGGGTTCACAGTTTAAAATGTTCTTTTATGTAGCTCTAAGGGCTTGGACTTCTCACTATTTTTCTAAGTGAAAGCTTTGATTTTGTGCATTTACTCAATAGAAAGATTACAGTTATAAAGCTAAAAACATATGAATTCTTAAGATTTGCAAAAGATTTACAAGTTTTGGAAGTCTCTTACTCTTTTTTTTCTGCACTTCCCCCAGTATTTTTGGATTTATAAAGAAATACAGCCCAGTCCTTTTGGCAGATACAAGGACTGAGCTTATGATTGCTGCCATATAAACTTGGTACTTTTCATTTGCAAGACTCATGTTCACCACAGAAACAATTTCCTGGGAGTTTCCTGCATCTGTGGAGGGAGAGGGGAAGTGACAGCCAGCTTCTTGTGGGAGGCACAGTCTAGTTCCTTCTCCATACAGTTCTGATTTTACTAAAACGGATTAATCACTCGAACTTGTGCTCACCCTATTCCAAGCTGTCTATCAGCTGCCAGTCTCTAGACTATATCTCACCAACTCCCATTTTTATTGAAGACTTTTATTTTCCTGAGAGCGCAGAATGGAAACAACAACTGAAACCTCAGAAGTTGCCACACAGCAAATTTTTCTGGCAGCTCTGTTGACATGGGAATTTTCAAAGAGCCTTTAATAGTCTTAAATCCAGAAATATTCCCATGAATTTGTGATTTTCATCCGCAATGGTCAACAGTTTCCATGAATTGCTGTGTAGGGGTATGTCTGTCCAGAGGAAGATCACTGCCTGCCTTCCCAAACCTTTGAAGGAATAAATGAAAGAGTTGCCTCTGAGGAGGGTTTCTGTCACTGCTTGTTTCCAACGAGAAGAAATCCTATCCCACTGTCTTGGTTAGGACGACACTTCCCCCTTTTCTATGTCCATTCCCGACAAGGATGAGAAAGTCAGCAGAAAACCACAGCTGGATGCTGGCTTGATCCAGAAGTGTTGACTGGGTGGAAGGAAGGAGGAACCAAGAGAGGTCAGGGAAACAGCTGGGCAAGACAGTGCAGGATTTAGGGACACAGGGATGTGTGGAGCAAGAAAACAGATTGCACAAGGGAAAGCGGATGGAGCTCCAGCGAGAAGTGAGTAGAATGATTTGGTGGGGGGCAGGACCAAGCTGCCAGAGCAGCTGAAAAGTGACAGCTGAGTGAAAGAGCAATGCGGGGAGACATGACAGATTTACAGTTTTAATTACAAGCCGTGAACAGAATTTTCTTTCCTAGAGAGCAAGCGGAATGTCTGGACCTGCATGGACACATTTGCCTCGCAATCCCTAAGCAGGCGGAACAGCAGCAGGATGCGTTTGCTCATTTCCTTCTCACATCCTGGATTTTAAGGCTGATCTCCGAGCTAAAGGCGGTAACAGCGTAATGACAAGGCTGAGGATGCCCAAATGACAATTTCAGTTTATATTATTAAAACACCTGCGTGGCAGCTGCTGTTCAGACGAGCCCTCAAGTGTTCCAGCTGGAAATGTTTCTGATCCAGGAAAGACTGAGGTGCTTGGGGAAAAGGGAATTTTTCTTAACAGGGGAAAAAAAAATGTATTTCAAAGTTTTAGAACCATGAGCTGTCATTTTGGCCAGGATTTTATGGGGTACAGTAAAGATCCATTTTAAAAGACAAACTGTGGACATCTGATGTAATGAAGTGGAAAGGGTCATATTTTTGTTGAATAAAAAAACTTTCCTTCATAACTGAACATTGAGTTTTGGTAAAATTTTGATGTGTGCAGGAAAAATCCATTGTATTCTAAATGGGAATGTCCTTAAGTCAAGAGAGTGAACACAGAGATTTCGGAATGACTTCTTACTATTCCCCACCTTCTGTAAAATAAGATTAACAACAAGCTAGGGAATTGCACTTACTTGCATCAGAAAACCTCATTCACATACCAAGATGTCAGAGCACATCAGGAAACCCTGAATTGCACAAAGCCACAAGTAGCGTACTGCGCATTATATTTTTACTATGATGAATTAATACATAGTGGTTTTCTCTATTTGTTTGCTGTTCAGTTTTGTCTTTTAAAAAAATTACTCACTTGTTTGCTTACATTACTGGAGGGAATGATCACACTCGACAGAATCTGAAGGACAATAATAACACAGAGCATGAAGTCAGGCAGCATTGGAATTCTCTAGCAGCTCTACTTCTTTCATTTGGCTGCAAGGAGGTCCTCAGGGTGGAATTGTACCACGGTTTCTATGGTGATATGTCACACACATATCAGCTCTTTGTGGCATTTGCAACCTTCTGAGGATTCCGTTTAACCTAAGTTGGTAGGGGTAGATGACTGGAAATGCTCTTGGCAAAGGTGACTGGCTGTGACTGGCTGTGGTTAAATACTGGTGTGCACAAAGCTTTTGGAAACAATGAAATGTGACTCATCACTAGATGGTGTGGGACTTTTCCTCCCTTACTCTATCAGCATTTGGTTTTTGTTTTAATTTGATTTATGTTTCAGTATTTGTAACATTAGAAATTACTTCTAAAAGGTGTTTCAAGGGAAGATGTCACCTCCACCACTGTGTCTTTTACTAGAAGATAGTTACACCAAGATGAAGTGGCAAAATTTTCTGAGAAGAAGATTTCTGCTTATAACATCTCCAAGAATGACTTTGTGAGAGCACATGCTTGTCCTTTCCTGTATTACATATAAAACTGTTTGTCAGGGAATGTGAATGACATTGAGTCAGAAAGACACTTTTAGCAAGGGACTGCACATCACTGGTTTTATAGCATCATTTGTCAAAGCTGAAGACCAATTTAAGCCAAATGACTTCACATTAATTTGAGAATTCTGAGTCCCTTGAAATCTCTTTTTTTCTCAGAATATTAAAAAATAATAAATGGAAGTAGGAAAATAAATAAAAGTGTCCCTCTGTTATCTCCCTGTGCAGTGTGAGGAGTGCACTTTCATCTTTACATGCTGAAAAAAAAATATTCCTAACATCTTTAGGTAGGCTGAGCTCATTTCCCAGCAACCAAGTTCATATTTATCAGGAAAGCCTACAAATTATCTAGTCATGGTGGGGGGGATGTCACATTACTGAGAAATGTGGATGAATTGTGATGGTTCCTAGTTCAGTGACAGATACCTTGTCTCAGTGTCAAGTGTAGGCTTAGAAAGCAGAGTTGACTCCCACAGCTCTTGACTTACCCTCTGATCAACAAGGATACTTATCAAGACATCAGCCAAAGACACCAACCCAAACCTAAAATCACTTCAATAAATTGTTTCTCCTTTAACACCAGAAGTTCAAAGGTCATTTCAAACCAGTCCTCCATATATGCAGGAAAATAAAGTGCATCAGGCAAAGCTTTCAAAGCATGGTTGAGTTTCCTGCCAGGCACGGCCAAATCATCCAGCCATGCAGGTGTCCTCCAACCAAATGTCCACTCTGGCACCACCAGACCACTCAGTTGTTGGAAAGTGGATAAGCAGTTGGAAATCTGCTTTACACATGCAGTCAGCATTCATAACAATACTTGCCTTGCTGTTATTTCTGCTACATCTAATCCACCACAAAATATTTGGTCCATCCACTTACTGCATTTTACTTTTAGCAAATTTTGTAGGCTATGGGCTGCTTTTGCTTCTCACGTGTTCAATCCACACAGCAAAATGAGGTTCCTGTTTTGATAGCAGCTACTGATGGTTACAAATAATAGCAAAAATAAACTGCTGCTACTGTTTGACATGACCTATTTCCAGATAGAAAATGGTCTATCATAGCATAACTGAGAAGATAACCCATTATTAACTCCTGTCTCTAAAACTTCCAAGAAGACTGATTATATGGTTCACCCTGAAACACTGCAATTTCACTAACATATTTGTTGAAAGCAATTATAATCTATACAGTACTTCATAGATCTTGGAATACAATAACTTTAAATGGAGTAAATGGCTTACATGTCCTGATCTCAATTGAAATATGACACTATTATATCTTCAGAGGTTACCAACAAATCTCTTTCTCCTGGCTAAACAAAGAAAATCATGAGGAGGAGAGAAAAAGAAAATATTTTGAAAACTTGTGAGTCCAGTTGTTCTCTGCCAACAGCTATGCAGACACTGGGGCTGACTTGTTGCCAGAGTCAGCACACTAGTTAGAACTCTCACATTCTGCAGCCAGCAGCAGCTTGACGATAAAAAAAGGAAAAATCCTTCCCTTCTTGCTGCCTTCAGCAGATGCCTCCAGCTTAGAAGTGAATCAGCCCAAGTGTTTGCAACAGCAATTTGTTGAGTTTTTGCTCATTAAAAACTTTGCCAGAGCTTTACTCCATGATCTGAGTGGCTGGTTGACTGAATGCCTCTTCCCAGACTGATGAGGCTGAGCCAGGGAGGCACTGCTCTCTCAGCCTCATGTCCTAAATGGGCAAAAGGAGGGGTTTCTACCTCTCAGCCAGACAAGGCTATAATAGAGAACTGCTGAGTGGCTCACAGGTACCAGGGGCTACCTGGGCTACAAAAAGAGATTCTGTTCCACCAGAATAGCACACAAGTCATCCCTTGGGCAAGGATCCCAGTTTAGCACCCTGGTCTGTGTTCAGAGAACACTGGAGACACAGAAATAGCTTAGGAAGCTACATTAGATTTTGTTGTCCTTTCTTCTCTCCTGTACTAGGGCACTACAGGAGAGCACTGCAGGCAAGGGTCACAGAACCATGGAATCAGAATGGTTTGAGTCAGTAGGGACCTTTAAAAATCACCTCATTCCAACACCCTCAGGTGGGCAGGGACACTTTTCCCTCAGTCTGGTTGATTGAACCTCCATCTAACCTGACCTTGAACACTTATTTGGGGAGCAGCCCTGCAGAAAGGAATCTGGGGATGCTGGTTGGCAGCAGGTGCAGTGTAGGTCAGCTGTGTCCTGGCAGTCAAGAAGGCAAAACACCTCCTGGGGTGCATCAAACACAGCATCACCAGCCAAGCAAGAGAGGTGATTATCCCACTATAGTCAGTGTTGGCATAGCCCCACCTGGGCTACTGCACAAAGTTCTGGGCCTCACAACTTAAGAGGTACATGAAGGTACTCAAGTGCACCCAAAAAAAGGGCAACAAAACTGATGAAGTGGCTAGAAGGAATGTTCCTATGAGGAGCAGCTACAGATATTTGGGTTTGTCTGGTTTGGAGAGAAGGATGCTGAGCTATGACCTCACTGCTTTCTAAAGCTTCCTGAGCAGGGGAAAGGGAGAGGGAGGTCTGAGCTTTTCT
The DNA here is from genome assembly GCF_963662255.1 of Cinclus cinclus. Lineage (NCBI taxonomy): Eukaryota > Metazoa > Chordata > Aves > Passeriformes > Cinclidae > Cinclus > Cinclus cinclus. The sequence goes on from NC_085047.1 coordinate 58,443,788, forward strand.
GCCTGGGATCCAGCAATAGAATGTGTGGAAATGGTTGCAAGCAGCATCCGGGGAGGTTTAGACTGGACATTAGGAAGCATTTCTTTACCAAAAGAGTAATCAAATGCTGGAACAGGCTTCCTAAAGAGGTGGTCGATACCCCAAGCCTGTCTTAGTTTAAGAAGCATTTTGACAATGCCCTAAATTGTATGCTTTAACTTTTGGTCAGCCTGGAACTGGTCAGGCGGTTGACTAGATGATTGTTGTAGGTCTCTTCTAACTGAACAATCTATTCTATTCTATTCTATTCTATTCTATTCTATTCTATTCTATTCTATTCTATTCTATTCTATTCTATTCTATTCTATTCTATTCTATTCTATTCCTATCATTTCCAGTGATGGAGCATCCACAGCTTCTCTGGGTAACATATTTCAACATTTCTCCACCTTCATCATAAAACCTTTCTTCCTTATATGCAGTCTCAATTGACCCTCTTTTTGATTCAAATCATTAACCCTTGCCCTATCTCAACAGGCCATGCTAAAAATTTTGTCTCTTTCTTATTAGCCCCCTTAAGAGACTGAAAGACTACTACAGTGTCTCCCTGGAGTCTTTTCTTCTCCAGGCTGAAGAAACTCAATTATCTCAGCCTTTTCTCATAAGCAAAGTTATCTATCCCTCAGATCATCTTAGTAACCCTCCTCTGCACTCACTCTAATCCATGTCCTTGTGCTGGGAACACCAGAGCTGGACACAATACACAACACAGGACTCATGAGAGTGAAGTAGAGGGTCAGAATTGACTCCCTTACCCTGCTGGCCTCTCTGCTTTTTATGCAGCCCATGACATTGCTGCCTTGCAGGCTGCAAGCACATATTGCTGGTTTATGTCCAATTTTTCATCCAGCAATATAACCAAATCCTTCTCGTCAGGGCTACTCCCAATCTCTTCATTCCACAGACTGTATTATACTGGTGCTGATGTTTTCTCCAACCCATGGTTCAATGATCTTTATCTATGTAGCTCCCTGCCACATGTGACTGAAGATCTGTTGCCTTAGCTATTGAGCCCACAACTCTCTGGCTGTGTTTTTGAAATAACACAGATTTAGAAAAAAGATAGATTAAGATTACTATGAGTGGGGATTCTAAGGCACCCCTGCATCCCTAGTCCTTCCTCCTGACTGGGTGGAAGTAATTTCCCAAGAACATGTTTGATCCTTGATGCCAAGAGCAGGCCTATAACTCCAGAAGAGAGAACATCCAGAATGATCATCTCAGAGTTTGGCCCCGTCTCCTAAGCGCTGTAAACTTAACAAGCATCTGTATCCCTTTCCATTTCTGTTTTTTGATACCTCCCCAGCATGGAGGTCTCCTTTTTCTTCCAAGGCTCAATAAGGTGAAATCAGGGGTTTCTGCTGGTGAACCATGGATGTGAAGGAGGAACCTAAAGAGGCAATGTCTGCTTTGCCCTTAGTAAAATACAAAAGAAAATATGAGGTTCTTCTTTGTCCATGTGGTATGGTTTTGGAGCTTGTTTACCAAAAGCATCAAGCAGAAGCCAAAGAAAGTAATTTGTCATGCCTCTTCCTGCCTGCACACTGTGTGTGCATCATGGGGCAGACCTGCTAAGAGGAAACTTAGGGAGGATGTGATATACCAAAAAGAGTCAGGGGAGGTTTTGGTGGTTAAAACACATACCTCTGTCATCAGTTCTTAGCAGAAAATGACAGTCAAAAGACCAAAGTATCTATGAGGTAATTCAGAGAAACTAAAAGGTCCTCAAAATAACAGAGGTTTTGTCTCTAATCATACTGCACTGAGGAAATCCATTATCTTATTTATGATTTGTTTTTCAGGGCCAGAGGGAACATGGTGCTGTATATTGAGAAATACAGGTTGTAATGATGTAACAGGTTGGGCCACTTTTGTGTGTTTGTCTTACAGTCCTGTACAGCTTGTTTTAACTAGGGTGTACTCACCGAGTATACAAAATCAGTTAGAACTTTACTGAAAGCCAGGCCACAATCAGCTAACTTGCAGTGTTTTAGTTCTGTAAGACAGTCCAAAGGAGGTTTGCAAACCTATTCCAAGAAACAAGAACTCAAATTTAAGAGAACAGCAGATAAAAAAAGTCAGGACACTTAGTGTGTTTCATTTGGCCAGAAGAGCTAACCAACTTAACTGAAAACACCTGCAAGAGGTGGATAGTATCTGCAGGGCTCTTGAAACAAGATTCACAAATTCCATCAACAGCTATCAACCAGATATTGCCACTCAGATGAGCGGCAATAAGATGAAATACACACAGAGAGATGAAGATTCTTCTGTTCAAAAGTGTGATGGCATCGGTTCTTGGTTATTCAACTTGGTGGATATCAGAGAAAGTTCAGGTATGCCTATCCCCAGACTTTCCTAATGGCTTTTCATGGCAGCTTCTGAGGAGTCATTTGGACAGTGTGCTTTTCCAGAGGGCTTCAACATCACTTTCTGACAACTTGGAAATGAAAACTCAAACTCCTAAATTACTCTTGAAGTGTTGCCAGCACTTGTGGTTTAATGGTTGGGACTGAGCATGTTTGGTTGTTTTCTTAAAGTCCTAGACCCTGCAATCAGGTTATTTATTACCTGAGAATTCCACCTCCTTTCATCTGAAAACTCTTGTAATCACAGGGAGATCACAGGAGAAAAGCTACAAGGGAACAGAGGGGAAATGATGAGTATAAGGGAAAAAATAGAAGTAGTTCTTTAGCAGTGACATGGGGAGCCTGATGATTCTTAAGCAAGTGTCTTGATTTCCTGGAGTCTGACCCAGGTTTTGAGCAAATTGGGCTATTGCTAGTCACAGAAACTTGTCTGTTTCTTCAAGTCCTGAGGATTTTTGTAATCTCCAGCCTTCTATCAGGCTTCAAAAGATGAAGGTGTGGACCTGAGAAACATATTCTTCCATATTAGCCAACTTTTCTTTTAAATTAATATCCACGGAGAGTCTAAATTATTAATTTCATTGAGACCAGTCTGGAAGCTGTTCAACCAAAATTATTCTCGTGCTGACCCGTGGCCTCTTCTTGCATGTCAATGTCAATTGCTACAAGCAAACATCGTGCTGTGAAGGAAGTGGCACATCAAGGACAGAAATTTTCCAGGTTTCCTGCCATGAGGGATCACACATCGCTGCTACCTTGGGGTGGTGGGCATATGCTATTTTTGCAATTTCCACACCCTCCACTGCTTGCTTTCAATCTGAGTAAATCTGACCAATACTGTGACTAGGCTGGTTTCAAGCAAAGACAGAGTGGGATGGGGTGGGTGGATAGGGTTGGAACTGAGGTAGCTAGAAATTCAGCATGACATGGTTGGTGTACATTTGTATTAAAAAAGCCTTGTCCATCCCAGTTTCCGGATACAGCATCATGATCCCCTGAACTGCTAGAGCCTGCCTATAGCTGTTTTAGCACCAAAATACACTGTCACAGGCAGGACATGTCATAATATAAGAAGAGTGTGTCTTCCATCCATCTGGTTTACTGATAGCTGCCTCCAAGTGCTTTGAAAAGTGCTGACTGAAGATAGAGAACAACAAATCTACAGCTTGCCATTCAAAGCCTCAAGAAAAATAATAACCTTGAACCCTGCCCTGAAATTTTATCACTTCATGCTCCAAAAGGACCTCAATGTCTCAAATGGGCTATCCATCTTGAGGGCCATGTTTTATTGGCAGCTCACTCTGACATAAAAGGGCTAAGAGTGCATGCCTGGCCTTAAAAACACCCACTTGAAAGTTTTCTGAAAAAAAAAGTCTGCCTTTTGACTTGGTTTCTTGCCCCACTACCAGTAACTTTGCATTTGCTGTGTCACTTGACAAATTGATGGGCCAAAAAGTTTCTCTTTGGAAACTTCATTTTCTCCCCAGCAACTGATAGCCTTCCACATTCCTGGTAGCAACCCTCAGGCCAGCTCTATGGGGGCACCAAGCCAGCATGAAAGAGTGCACTGCCACTGCAAATTGGGTTATTTTAAACTATGTTTGCTAAATTAACATTCAGGCAGCTTGGGGGAACAGCCACGGGGCAGCAAGACCCAACGCCAGCATGACAGAAGGTGCAGGGTGGGCCTGGCAAGGGGGAAGTGGTGTGCCAGGATCAAACATTGATGTGAAACCCCAACTTCCCAGCTTCCCTGGGTCCAGCCAGCACATCCCACCTGAATGCCCCCACTGTGCAAGCCCTTGAAGGCTCTCAGTCATCACTTCTCATGCACGCTACCGGAGCCAACAGTACTGCTGGCTTTGCCAAGGCTTGTGAACATATTTTCTACTTACAGAAGGCCAATACAGGACAAAACAAAGGCCTCACCATCCATTTGCTTCTTTCAGGGTTCCCATACCTCATTGCAATCCCTTCTAGTGTCGTCACAGCCATCTGTGCATGAGGTTCTGACCAGCTTCCTCATTGTCTTACCTCTGAGGCATGCAATTATCTTTGCTTCTGCATTTGTTGCCTTTGATATCAGCTGCCCCCATAGCCACATGCCATCAATCTCTCTTGGAGTTGAGACCAGATTTCTTTCTTTCTTTCTTTCTTTCTTTCTTTCTTTCTTTCTTTCTTTCTTTCTTTCTTTCTTTCTTTCTTTCTTTCTTTCTTTCTTTCTTTCTTTCTTTCTTTCTTTCTTTCTTTCTTTCTTTCTTTCTTTCTTCCTTTCTTTCTTCCTTCCTTTCTTCCTTCCTTTCTTCCTTTCTTCCTTTCTTTCTTTCTTCCTTTCTTTCTTTCTTTCTTTCTCTCTTTCTTTCTCTTTCTTTCTTTCTTTTTTTCTTTCTTTCTTTCTTCCTTTCTTTCTTTCTTTCTCTCTCTCTCTCTCTCTCTCTCTCTCTCTTTCTGTCTCTCTTCTGCTTCAGACAGTTTTTCACTTCACTTTCCACCTGAGAATTGCTCTCAAGTGCTCTCAGCTGCTCTCAGTCCCCTCTTCCTACTGTACTTCTTGTCCTGGCAGCTCTGCCTTGTTCTGTGACTCACATCCCTTCAGTTCAGCCATTAGGCCATGCCCAGTGTGCTGATGGTGTCTATAGGTAAGTAAATGACCTTTTCTCCATCTCATCCAAGCACTTTTTAATTCTCTTCTGTGGCACTAAACTCTGTGAAAGTCTTCCATTTAAAAAAAATCATTCCTATGCATGATTCATTTTGCTTGTGTTGAGAGTTTACTTCATCTTTGAAGATGAGTAAATGTATTTGCTTTTAAGTCTGGCACTTTAGGCTCATCTTTCGTCACAATATTTATCATCAAGCAAATGGGATGGCTGCCCACCATCAGGAACCAACAATGCTAGTGGCAGGGAAGAGTATGAGGGTTTGCAAGGATGAACCAAGTTAACTGTTGTTACTGAAATACAATGATAAAAGCAAGGCATACAAGTATGCAATTCCCCCAAAAGCTCCTAAACAATCTGCAGGTCAGAACTGTGTCACTTCTCTTAACACCATCCTTAGAATAGACTGTTTAAAACATTCCTGATTTTTTTTTTCTCTTACATGCAAGAGTACTTCTAGCACATCATCTGATTGGATGCGCTACTACAAAGTTCCACCCAAAAGAAATACATCTTTTCCTATGGATTTAATTCAAGTAACGGTGTGTGGGAATCACAGGCAATATAATATATAATACCTTCTGATCTGCCAAGGTGTAAGACTCAAAGATAAAACCATTTGGTTCCCAAGCATGCACTGAGAAAGGAGAGCTAATGCATCAAGGCTCAGCTAAGTGCACAAACTCAGCCACAGGCTGTGAAATTGAAACTTGAGTCTGAAGCAGGATCTTCCATTCCTGCTGAGGAATGCAGGAGCCCAGCTTTTTTGATAACGTAAAGTGTACTCAGCTGCATAAAGGCTCCAAGTATCCATGCCAGGTCAACAATAGATGAGACAGGGCAAGATATGCTCTGATATCTGCTCATAGCAGGGAAGGTTTGGGACCCAAATGCTAGGGATCAGAGAGTGGGCCTGTCATCATATCAATTTAGTGGTACAACACGCATTTGCAAATTCTGCCTTGGACTCCCTGAGTGAAAAAAAAAACACTTTTATGAATCTTTATTTGGGTGAAAAAAATAAATGAAATCTTTATTTAAAGGCTTTAATCTGATTTTCATCTGCTGCTGTATGTACTATATACAAATGTCAGTGCGAGGACCAAAGCTGAATGGCAGACTCTTGTCAGAACATTGGTGTTTGGCTACTGTATTTATTTGCAGCATTTAAAATCTATGGAGTAGTTTGTGGACCCCCATGATACACTGAATAACTTGCCCTAAAATGAATCTTGGAGGAAGCTGAATACCAACAAAACCTAGGAAATTAATAGGAAAGCTTTTGTTTTAATTTCTCTTACCTAATTGAGGTCAATGTAGCCATCTCTTCCTGTATATACAAAGTCTAAAATGCCTCCTACCAATGAAAGTATGGCAATGCATATGCATCAAGTCTTCCATAGCCAGCATCATCCATCTAAGAAACTGAGCAACCTCTTCACTATCTCCTTGCTTAGAGAGTTTAAAAATCATGCTTCATTTAGCTCTTGAATTTACATGTGCCTGGTTGCATCAGACGTTTAATTTGTTGGAGCCAAAATACTAACACTACTAGTAAGTAGCAATCATTCTTCAAACCTCAAGGTAACAGGGTTTGTTCTTGTTTACAAAGCCTCCTTATAGAGTTGAAACAACTTGCCCAAGCAGAGAGATGACCTGCTGGCGACTGCCTGTCCCCCTGACAGAGAGCCAAGACTGACTGTGCAGCAGGGCAGAAAACGTAACAGGAGATACAGGGAGGATGTCCTGTACCGCAGACAGGGCACAGGGCTTTTAGTGGTTAAGATGACAACAAATGCTCACCTCTGTCATCAATCCCTACTAGCAAGCCATATCCATAGAGGAACTTAGACAAACTAAAAAGGTCCTCAAAACAAGTGAGGTTTTGTTTTTTGAATAATGGTAATGTACTGAGGAAAGCCATTATCCTATTTATGGTTTGTTGTTCAGACTCCCAGCCAACAGCACACCATACCCTGTGAATATATACATTCTAATGATATGATGGGGCAGGACACAGATGTTATGGGTTTGTCACACAGTCCTGCCTGGTTTAGCTTAACCAGCATGTAATTGCCAAGCATAAGAAGCATTTGCAATTTATAATGACTGCCAGGCCAGTGTAAACTAATTGCTGCACCATGATTGCACATGCCAATAAGAGAGAAGGGGGAATAAAAAGGAAGTGCTAAAGGGAAGGATTCAGGGGACCAGTCCAAAGAACAGCAAAGCTGAATTCAAAACAATTCAAGTTGAAACCATGTAGCAATTCTGTTATGTCGAAGCAGAAATGCAACTAATTTACTAAAGAATGGAAGGAGAGTCTGATCTCAAATATTGTCAAAGGCCACTTGCTCTCTTTTCTAGGGATGGCCAGGCAATAGAAAACCTAACAGATTAGGATTATGTATTACTTTGCCTCTTCCCAACAGAACCCCTAACATGGAAACGTGTTTCTGAATCATCATTCTCATCCTCCTTTGCTTGTCTACTTTTTTAGCCAAAGTCTTGAAGGATTTTAAAAATCTGGGCATTTTAAATATGTATACCTTCCTACTCAGGCCCATCTAACATGCTACTTGCCAAGCAAAGCTTTTAAAGATAAGAACTATTTGCAATTCCCCTTGACTTTGATTGCAAATTCCTGTAAATTCTTGGTCTCTAGTCAATCATCTAAATATCTGAGGCATTGAAAATGGAGGCCATTGTTGTCAGATGAGTTTTTCATGAATAATCTAAGTCTATCCATCATGAAAAATTAGACAAATGCTCAGAAAAATCTGATTAGAATAAAAGTGAATTGTTGATACAGCACAAATAAGGGGGTTTTTTTTAGGGGTTTATATGTGGGGCTGGATTTTCAAAGAGCATTGATTTTTGCAACATTTCAGTGTTAGATTTCTACCTTTTCTGTGCAATTTGATGTCTTAAGAGACAAATGAAAGAAGGTGAGTGACTGAACTGGGATCCAGATGGGCCTTTGTCGTCACTGCACAAATCTAACCCCCTCTTTTTATAGCATGCTTGCCCTGGAGACAATCTCTGAGGGATGTCTGAAACCATGATGGAAAGCGAGCCAGCTTTTCAGTGCTGTGGATAACTGGGGCTCACTTCCCAGCCCTTTTTAATTTGGCAATGTAGACATATCCTTAAAATCCTTCCACTGTCTCTGCAACTGGACAAGTATATCCAGAAGCCAGATCAAACTTTGGGAGAGCTGCCTTATCTTCTTTTGGTTATCACTCTATCCCTCCATTGCATATAGTGAGAGCCAAGACAATTTGGTAGATAAATCTTATTGTAAATCTAGCCACTTTAAAGAGAGGAACAAACTGAGATTCTTGTGGGACTTAAAACTTTTTTCTTTCCAAAATATTTGAAGACTGTTGAGGAATACATTTGGTCTAGATATCTCAGTGTGAAGATACAGTGGGAGCTGCAGGTTGAGCTCTGGGTGGTGGGAGCCTGAGGCAAGAGGCCATGGACTACTGACCCCTTGCATAATGAAGGACACAGGGACCTGTGGCACCAGCCAGATGACCAATCACTCAGACAAAGGGCAGGAGCAAAGGACTCAACTGAAAGGATCCAGATTTTTGTGTTCATCGATGCTACGGATATAAAAGCTCAGGATTTGTTTGGTTCAGGATCCCTCCTCGAAGGCACCAGCTCGAGTTGTTGCTGCATCATGATAAAATTTCTTAAAAGAACCAGGGGCTTGATACTCTGTCGTGGGAAACCTGGGGTTGAAGTGGTGAGGAAGCCTGGTCTGGCTGTGGAGTGGGCATGTGGGGAGCCAAGGGGGACACGTCGGTCATGGGAGCCACCCGCTGCAAAGGGGCTTTGACCCAGCAGTGGCAGACTCTGGCCTTGGGATGTGACTGCCAGTGCCTTCCAAATGCTCAGGCTGGGAAGTTTCCTTAACAAAAAGCCATCACAAGTTTATGAAGATGTTAAAAAGTCAATTACATTTCAAGCACTTTAGAATATAGTTGCTTATCTGAAATTTCATCCAGAAATACATTGTTTGCTTTAATTATTGTCTGGTTCTGTTTGTAAACATTAAAAAAAGTGCAGCATTTTATATAACAAAACTATATTGTGAGGAGGCAAAACAAACCTTTTCTCAACAATCTATATGCAGAAGGGCTTTTATGAAAACAGATTCAATAGTAGCTATGAACACAGCTAATGAAAGAGGAATTTCTCTCTAGTGAGAAAACGGAGCATGTCCAAATCTCATCACACTTCCTAATATGGGAAGAAGCATGAATTCATTATTTTAGGGAAGTTATAGCTCAGGCAACTATCTAGGCTATCAGACACTGCATGACAACCTCAGATATTTGTGATGCATCTCATACAGAGGAGTATGTCAAAAGTGTGGAATGGCAAATGGAGAGCTCTACTGTTAGAAAAAAAGATGAGGGTAGAGAACTCAAAAAATAATCTTTTAGAACTTCAGAGAACATACGTTAATATTAATACTAAATTAATCTTTTTTTTTTTTAATTTGGATTCTGTCAAGCAACTCACCAAGCATCCTGGATCCTCCCAACCTGAGGCAACAATTGTTACATGTTGATGGAAACATGTCAGGAAAAAAAAAATCAAACCATCTTCCTGTGGTAAATTTTGATTTTTATGAAAACCACGTTTTCCATTTTTAAGATAGAATTTCCAAGCAACTCCTAAGTATGGCTAAAAAACATATCCACAACCATCAGGAATTGTTGGTTAGCAAATGGAAAGTAAGCTCAGGTTCAAAATAAGCAATGTGGGTTTGCAACCTTTTGAGGTTTCATTGTAGGTATCACGATAACCATCCCTTTTACCCCTAACACCCAACAGCAAGAATTGGTTCACTGTCTCAAATCTCACAAAGAAAACAAAAAATGTGAGCCCTGAATGTTCAACCACCAGCAAGAAAATAAAAACAGCACAAAGCACATTCTTTGCACGTCTCTGAGTTTTGACTGGTTGGGGTCCTGACTCATGAGTGTTGAAAGTTTGGGGTTGCAAAAACTGCTTTTGTTTGTCACTAATAATCACTCATCCCAAGGAACATGTGGTTTACTGTCTCATGCCAGGCCTCCAATGCTAGGGGCTGAGGTTCCTTGGTGAGACAGCCTCTCCCAGCTCCAAGACGTGTTCTTCCGAATTATCAGAATATTTTATTTTTTTAAGCATCAACCATAAAACAAATAGGTCTTTCCCTTGATAGACATCACAATTTTTATTGTTTTAAGATTAACTTTGTTAGCCACAGAACTTTTGCAGTGTTTCAAGACCACTGATAACTGACCAGGATGGAAAAGAACACAAATATGTGCAGCCTGCTGTTTGTTTGGTTTTAATTACTTTCTCTGCTATGGCTAGAGACTTCTGAAATTATTCTCTTGGTGGAAATAAAGTTAGGCAGTTGGGCTTTTCTATCAAAATACTTAGCTGAGTCATAAGGGTTGGGTAAAAAGTAACACAGGATGAGTTTAAAGTTGTAGTGAGTTGTCTGGTTAGCAAAGGTACATTCTTCAAAAGTGACCATGTAAATTGCATTTTCTAATGTGTTTTCATTCTTTACGCTGTCCCTGATAGAACAGTCTCAAGAGTAGTCATTTGGTTCTTTATATTGCCTCTTACAGCAGATTCAAGCAGTCCACAAACAGCCCCTGCCACAGAGAAAGCAGTTCAGAGTCCCTTTATGGCAGCCAATCTCAAAAGAAACTCCCATAAGAAAACACTCCTGTCTGTTTTCTGCTTGGCAGTATGTCTGCGTGAACAAGCAATTCCACCTCAAGAACTGACTACAACTGATGCCCATTCCCTGCTCCCAGTTCCTTCCCAGGAATATGGCAATCTCAGAAGTACTCCAAAAAAGTCCTTCAAGTAGGTCATATAGACAGAAATTTAATGCAAATATCTTATGGGTCTGAGCCCTTAATCCAAAGGGCCAGATGCTCAGAGTAGGACTCAACTCTGCAAACATCAAACAACTAGTATATAATCATCCCAGTACCAGAAAGAAAACTTTTACAGTGAGTGTTGTCATTCTTTGGAACAACATCCACAGGAGGATGGTGGTGTTCCCATCACTGGAGGTTTTCCAATTATGACTGAACAGGGATCTAGAGAATTTCATTAAGGCTCCATCTCCCCCAAAATATTGGGCTAGATGATCTTTTTAGTTCTCTTTCAACCTGGACTATTCTATGATTCTGTGATGCATATCAACACATTAACTAGTAATTCAGACTCCTTTATGGTTTTAAGATGGTGAAAGGACTGAGAAACAAGTTTTATGGGGAATGACTGAGGGCGTTGGGGCTATTTAACTTAGAGAAAAGGAGGCTCAAGGAAGATCTTATCACTCTCTAAAACTACCCGAAAGGAGGCTGTATGAAGGTGGTAGTCAGTCTCTTCTCTCAGGTAACAAGAGACAGGACAAGAGTAAATGGCCTCAAGTTGTGCCTGGGAAGGTTTAGATTGGATATAAGGATAATTTTTTTCACTGGAAGGATGGTCAAGCATTGGAAGAGGACACCCAGGGAAGTGGTGGAATCTCCATCCCTGGAAGCATTTGAAAATATGTGGATCTGGCACTTAGGGACATGGTTTAGTGATGGACTTGACAGTACTGTTAATGTTTGGACTCAGTGGTGTTATTGTCTTATTCAACCTTAACAATTCTATGATTCTCTGTTTCTGTGACTGTTAAAAGAAATAGAGACATTTACTCTGTATTCAAATGTCTCCTTGAAATGAGACAAATCATGCTCCAGAAGGAGGTTTTGTTTGCCCTGAGTCCTACAGGGAACTTACAGCAGCTGATTCCAAAATAAGTGCAAGGCAAATCACCTTATGTGCATATATTTCTCATAAATGACATTTCAGCTCTAATACAGACTTCGCTTATGGAGCAGGAGTCTTTTATTACATTGAAGGTTTTAGGTTGGGGTTTCAGCTGTACCCCAAATCTCTTCTGTAATTCCAGACTGGAGAGGGAAGGGATTCAGAATTTATTAAATTCACTGGGGAGGCCAGTACCATTCTGCTCAAGTAGTGTCTAAAGAATGTGGACTCACAGGAGATCCATAGGCAACTGAGACACCTCTTGCTGTTCCCATACTTGCTTCTTGGTAGGAACATTGCTCCCAAAAAGAATGCACTTGCTCCTATGCCTGTCTCTTCTGAGGGGTGTTTAAACCACCAAGGCACTTGCACTCCAAGAGTTGCTCCTCACTGCTACAGCAAAATTTGACTTTACAGTTCTAACCAAGCCTTGCTGCAAAACACCCTGTGAATGTCAGAGTGAGTAATAGAAATAAGAGGAGTGTTCTGGCTGTACTGCCATAAATTGGCTTCTTCCCTGAAGACAGAGGATGCTGGGACCTCCCTTCTAGGCCTGCTTACACATTTTACATAATTCATTTAAGCTGCTTTGGAGAAAATGCATAAACTGTCACGTTAGAGCTGCCAAAAGCAGGTCCCTGGCCCATCCCTGAAATTAAGCTTTAAATGCTTTGGAAAATGTCTTTCCATGCCCCCTTTAGCATACAGATCTTGGTCTGACTATTAATTGGCTGGAGTTTTATGGTGTCAGCCATGCTAAAAGGAATGGAGGGGAGATGTCATTAGAAAATAAAGATATCCAGCAGCAGATGAGGTATTTCATCCTCTCAGCCATTCAGAAGTTCACTGCAGAAGTTCGCAGTGGGCAGACAACAGGACCCATGGCAGGTCTTCAGCCTGTCTATCAGTGGTCTCAAGCTGACTTCACACCTGAGGACAGGCAAACCAACAGAAGTAGTCAGCAGTGGGCTTTGGGCTGAGACGTGTCTGCATTCCTCTAAAGGGCTGGTAAGACCATTTTCAGCATGAAGCAGTACGTGCAGCTATATTGTCAAACACTGATTTTTATACACAGGCCAAGGACATTGTCCTGCATGTTTCTGGAAAATTAGCCCCTGAGAGAAGAAATAGATTTTTGTCTACATAAACACACTGATTTTAAATTCCGATAGTAATTTTTTGGTCTCATAAAGTAAATCTAATGACACCACTGTGTGTTTATTTCTGACTCTGAAATCTAAAAAAAGCCAATAACCCAGTAAGGAGTCCTAGCTATTTATTTTCCTCTTGATTCATACCCATTAGTGTACCAAAGTGGCAATTTTCCAAACAGGTACTCATTTTGACAAATGCATTTTACTGACCCCTTTTACAGAGGCCAGGCCTTGGAGAATATATAGAAGTTTCTGCAGAAAATTACCTCACTGTTAAGGAGTAAGGATGCCAGATATCTCCATCTCAGCCATCCATAAGTCATGTTATTTTGTCAGATGCATTGGCTTTTATAAAAGCTCAAAGTAAGAACAGCCATGGGAATAACAAGTGTCATCAGCCTCATTCTATGTTTCTAGCAACCATCAATAGCAAAGGTGTCATCTCCCTACATGATTCTTGTACTTCTGTTATACTTTGGGTGAAAAAGAATTAGGAGCAAAAGTAAAGCAGGCTTAAAACTTAAAAAGGAATAAGGAAAAACTTTATTAACAGCACAAAGAAAAAAAAATAATAAATTCAGAACAGATCTTAAGACCACTCCTTCTTTCCTTTTTGTCACAGCTTAACAACAATACAGAGACACTTCAGTCAACTCCTTACTTAAATAATATTTTTCAATTCACTTTAGGGAGAGGAGTTTCTTCTTGCTCAGTTATAAGGATTTTTTTTTCAAGAGGGAAATAACCAGTTCTCTCCTGACTTCACATTTCCATGAATAACTGGTGCCTGTGGGTAACCTCATTCACCTCTTGGCCAACTGCTCTTCTCACTCCCTTGCAACACTTATCAAGTGGGAAAATGCCCTTTGCAGAAACCCACCTCTGTCATCTTCACAGCTGGGTAAATCTGCATTTTCTTTAATTCTAGCATTGAAATCACAAAACCATAACGAATTTCCTACAATCTGGAATTGCCACTCCTACTGCAGTGAGGAGAAGGGTGGCAGGGTTTTAAAGGAAAGTAAAAAATTTTGAAAGTAAATTCAGTCATGAGCCAGGTTTTATTGTAATTTCCAGGGCAAAGTTATTAAAAGGAGATGCATAAAATGTAAAGAACTAAAAATGGGCCAATATCGTATAAATGATCCCAGAACATTACATATGGGATATTGCAGATGCTGAGTCTCTGAGGCAGTGTTTTTGGTCAAGTGAGGGTGGGAGTCAAGTGGAAGATGTGGAAGATCACTTAAGGCTGCTGAAAATAAAGATACATCTGTTTCACAGATACAGTTCACCATAAGAACCTGACAGGAAAGATTTACTTCACAAAATGTCAAAACTCACAATTTTACATTCAGCATCCAGGGCTCTATGTTCATCTTTAATGTAAAAGACATGGACAATTAAAACTTCTTACCTACTAAGAGAATACATCTGGAAAGAAAAATAAAATAGTATAGACCATTTTCTTAGCATTTAAAAGTCTTATTTTTGTGTCTTTATTTTCCTTAAAAGGCTGTTGAAATTCTCAGTGATTCTCAGTAATACAAAGATTAAATATGAGCAGAAGAACTGGTATAAAACTATGTGTGAGCTAGAGAGGTACAGAAGAAGGGAGTAAAATAAAACAGCAATAAAAACAGGACCGGATGTACTCACTCGTCACTAGACATGTTACATGATTAATCACTTGTCCTCATTGTAAAAATGAAGCCAGGAAATCCACAAAACCTCAGTATGTATGTAATAGTGCATTTCTAGCTAACAAATTACAGCTATCAAGCTACAGAGAGAAGCATGCACTACATTTACTATAATTTAACATACTGGCCTTGCCTGAAAACCTGGCAAAGTTTGCTACCATGCAAGCCCATAGCATGAAAGCTCTGTATTTCTATGAGGGTGAAAATTCAAACATTAAGCATTTACATGAGATTCAGCCAGAAAGACCACGACCGGGGCAATTTGCACGAAGTAGTTCATTGTGAAGGTTCTTGTGATGGTTCAAACCAGCCAAAACATCCAGTGCAAACCATAAACGCAGCAAACATTCTAAACAGGTTGTGGTGGCGTTACCTGGAGCCAAAGGACAAGCCTGGCTGCATTTTATGTCAAACCACTGACCAGCTCTACTGCCGCTTGGAAAGTATGGCTGACATCCGATTGTGGGCCGCCCGTGAGGTTCACCAAACCACCAGCAGGAGAGTGGTTATGCTGCTTTCTTCAAAACATTTTTGTGGCTTTCTTGAGAGCGTGGTATTTGTCAGGTGAGCAGCACAGCCAGAATGGTTTTTTTCTCCTTGTTGCCATTATATATTGTAATAGTTTAAGGTTTGCCAATTGTAATATATTTACCTTTTGTTGTGAAATAGCATTAGGAGTAAAAGTAAAGCAGGCCTAAAACTTAAAAAGGGAATAAAGAAAAAAAACCCACTTTATTAACAACACAAAGAATAATAATAAATTCAGAACAGATTTTCGGACCAGTTGGTTTTTCCCCCTTTGTTACAGTTGAACAACACACAGGGACACTTCAGTCAATTCCTTACGTAAATAATCTTTTTCACTTCACTTTAGGGAGAGGAGGTTTTTTTTGTTTAGCTATAAGGATCTTTCACTAAGAGAAAAAATCACCAGTTCTTTCTTGACTCCACTTTTTCATGATTAACAGCTGCTTGGGATCTGCTATTATGAATTTTTTCCCACTTTACAGTTTTTTTAGAACTGAGTTGCGGGTCATGTTAAAAAGTTATGAGGTATTACTGTTCAGGATGAACTACTCAAAGGCAAAAGTTCTCTTCAGCTTACTTTTCTCTGTTCCTACTTTATTTCCTGGAGCAGAGATTCCCCTCTTTTCCTTGGGGCAAAGGATTCTTCAAACACTTTACACCTTGCTCCACCCCTCATGTCTTTCTTTTTTTTCATGGTTTAAATGAATTTTTTTGTGAAGTACAGTCCACCCCTATAAATTACAAAAAGATATTTCAGCCAACCTTCATGACATCTCCTCATTCTCCTTCCATTTAGAAACTTAGCTTTTACTTCATTGACTTCAGTGTATTCTTTTTGTTCTTCTTTCTTTCACCTAAGGAAAAATGAAAGTTTCTAAGTTTTATCTGAGCACTGGGGGAAAAAATTAAAACCTCACACAGAGGTTGCAGGGGCTGTGCCAGGCCATGCCGGAGCTGTGTCAGGATCTCAGGGTGCCCAGGCCACGCTGGAGGGGCAGGACGAGAACTGCAAAGCGCACGCAGAGGAGAAATGGGTGCCAAGGCCGTGTGTCCATGGCTTTCCCCCGGCGCTGCCCGCCCCCAGCTCTGCTCCCAGCCGGGGCAGGGCAGGGCCCCCCGAGCCACGGCCACACCGGGAAAAGGAGACAATCCCAGCAGTGGGCTCTCCTCCCTTTGGCCACTGGGACCCCTTTTTAAAAACGGGGCCCAGCAGCTTCCAGAGTCACTCCCACCTGGCTCAGGCCACATTGGAAATGTGGGTCAGTGTTACCTTGTAAAAGGCGGGAAATGCAAGAGAGCTTTCCTAAGGTTTATTTGCTTCAAATGTAATTCATGGAGGGAACCGACTTCTTCAATTGGTTTCTCAGACTGTTAACAACTAAACCAGCCTTCAATTAGTCCCATCATTCTACAAAAGAAGTTCTAATGGAAAAAAACTTTCTAGTGTGCCCTTCCTCCAAGATAAAACCAGCACATATGTGCTTCACTACCATTCCAGAGGTCTCTCTTCTGCTCAGCTGTAAATAGAGTGTATGAACAAAAATACTCTGGAGGGGCTGCCGGCATCAGAACGCATCTTAAGGCTAACAAGGAGCATTTTCAGTCTGAACTCCCATACCCCAAGAGGAAATACCCAGTTATTTATGTAACTCCTCTTAAAGTATTTTTTATTCCTTTCAAACACAACATGAAGAACATTTTTATGCTGCAATTTTCAATCATGTCAATCCATGACCAATACTTCCTCAATGGGAGAGGACTGCAATTCTGAAATGGTTCCTTCAGGTCTTCTCAAGGGGTGTCTAATTAGCTGTTAAATTAGCTCTCTGCACCTAAATTAACACATGACCACCTAACATACCTGTTAACATCCATCTGCCACACATCACCCTCTGCCAATGACCTCTTTCACTGGAGCCTCATCAATCAAATTCAGCTTGGCAGAAGACTTCTTGCTCATGTAGAGGAGAGGGAGACAATTCCCACAACCTTCCTGAGCAAAGGGCGGGAGGCATCAGTCAGCTTCACAAAATGAGAAACAAGGAAGATTAAGACAGGAGACCTACCCAAAAGATCTTCCAGAAGCATCATGTAAGAGCTGAGCAGAGAGCTCCCTTATTCAAGGCAATCACAGAGTTATAAACATCATGCATCTTAATGCAGTCTTTACTACTGTTGTGCTTTTATTACAAAGTCATGCCCTTGGGAAAACCAAACAAAGAGAGATAATATCATGTGGAACCTTAGATCCCTTTATTTCTAGTGCTATCTTTGGGAACTCCAATATTTTCACATAGCCATGGGTTTGCTACTGCCTTTGAAGGTGAGTCATCATTTAGTACAGGGCAAGACTTTTCATCCTTTTGACTCCCCACAGAAAGGTCAAAAAGCCAGTCAGGTACTTAGAAGGATAGGATGGTTTGGGTCAGAAGGAACCTTAAAACTCATCCAGTTTCAATCCCTCTGCCATGGGTAGGAACACCTTCCACTAGACAAGGGTGCTCAACCTGGCCTTGAACAATTCCAGGGGAAGGGCATCCACAAATTCTCTGAGCAATCAGCACCTCGCCACACTCAGAGTGAAAAATTCCTCCCAACTATCTGATTAAATCTCTCCTCTTTCAGTTTAAAGCCATTCCCCCTTTTTTCTATCACTACATGCCCTTGCAAAAAGCGCCCCTCCCAGCTCTCTTGCAGACCCCTTCAGGAGGTCCAGAAGGTGCTGTAAGGCCACCCCAGAGCTTTCTCTTCTCTAGGCTGAACAGCCACAACTCTCTCAGTCTGTCTTCACAGGAGAGGTGCTCCAGCCATCTGATCATGTTAGTGGCCTCTTCTGCACCTACTCCAGCAGGTATATGTCCTGATGTTGGGGGGCCCAGAGCTGAACTTGTAAGTGATTACCTTCCAAATTATGAGGATTTTCTGCATACAACCAGTTTGGAGCAGTCCCTGAGTGATTTCCAGATTTACCTGAAAAGGCCCACAGTTTTCAAGCATTATTACAGGAAAGTATCTGAAATTCTAGAATATTAGTTTGATCATATTTGGGAGAATAATAAAAATGCTAAATATTGCAGGATTTGGTGAGTACAAGAAGTCATTGTGAATGTCCAAAACTCTGCAGAAGAGCCCAGGATCATTGTTCCATTTACAGACTGACTCCTTCCATCTGATTTCACTTTCTTTGAGGGTATCAAACCTTCTTCAGCGTCAATGAAGCGTCTGCAGCCCCTATGGGACTTGAGGTTGGGAGACATTTTAGGAACAGAGAGTAGTATCAAGCCAAGTCAGGGAAGCAAAATGCAGAATCACTCCATGGAATAGGTGCCAAGGATGCTATGTGGGTCAATGCAATCCACAACCCCTGCTGAAAGGTACTAGTTAGACTGAGATGGTGGACTACTTAAAAAGTCCCACTCAGTTAGGTCACTATGACCAAAAAGAAAGAAAGAAAGAAAAACCTTTACTCTTCTCAACAACCCAAGACTGTAGGAACTGCACATTTAAAAACAGATACAGAATTTCGGACATAACTGTGTTTGAACATTTGACTTGCAAACAAAAGACAGTTGGTAGGAAATGAATTTCAGTTCAAATTAAGTGAGCTCCAGGGTCAAGACTGTGTTGTGACCACAGTTCATTCTCTTTCCTTTTTCTCCTTGTTAATTAGAGACAATTTCATGAGCTTTAGCTTTACTGCACTTCCAGTTTAATTACTGGAAAATGTTCACATTATAAGAATGAAAATTGAAAATGAATGATGGAAACAACCAACCTTCTCGTTGCTGGCATGTATTCAGATTAATGGTTATTTCCCTAATTAATCTAAATCACTCATCCAGTGTAATTTGGATGGCAGCAGGAAGGATGACTTTTTTGTGTACTTAAATTTTTAACATTTGCAGCAAGCTAATACATGGAGAAAAATAAAGTAAATAATATTTTAAACATGCAGACAATAAGACGGGCATATACCATAAGCAGTGTCATTCTCACACTTGCAGATGATGAAAAAAAAAATCTCACAAGATAATTTTAAACAAAAATTACCAAATTCTCTGAAACCATGTCTCTAGGAGCCTCTCAAAAGTACTTTGATCATACTGATGAGGACTCCTTGGGGAATTTTCAACACCCACCTCTTTATTTTCTCAGGCAGTCACAGGAAAAGAGGTTTTGTTGAAGATGCCAGCACATACTAGGCTTGTCAGGATGTTTCAGGCTTAACCCTTTGAAGACAGTGATTACCCTGAAGGTAAAATATTCACATCACGTTTACAGCAATAAATTAGGACGCAAGCAAAGTTCTGAACCTCCTAAGCTAAAAGAATGAAAAATGTGTATGATTGTTGCCACAGAAATATTAGTTAAGCATCTCATAGTTAAGCAGCCATAGTAACAGTGAGCCTGTATGCTTTCCTATTCCCAAAGCCTTTTAACTCCAATGGATTTAGCTGTGAACTCTAGCTCCTCTCTAATACATACTGCATAACATACTATAAAGAGTTGAACAGGACACCTGAGTATTGCCATTTCTCTTGACAAATTTCTCTGCTTTTACAACTTGGTTTCCACCGAGTCATATTCTGATTTTCTACAGAAACATCATGCATCTCCTCTGAACTACAACTTCCAGCAGAAGCAGATGGTTCTCCGCTGTATTTCTCTCCATATTGTTAGCATTTTCATAGAATCGTGTCTGATTTTGTGTGGTTATCAATCCAGTTGCAGCATCTGTTCACAGTACAATACTATGGAGCAATAATATGAAAATACAACCTTCTTAAGTCTTGACAATTTGCTATTAAAAGTTACTATCTATCTAAATTGAGACGACATGCAACTGGGTGAGACAACTGGGATTCTGCCAGCTTTCCAAAGGACTGAATTCTGCCCTGTTTCTGGAAGCCAACCAACAGCATACTGCACATAGAGCAGCACGAATTATGGAGTATGCTGGCGTTACATTATACTTCAGTATCAGCTTAAAAGTTACTTTTAGATCAGCATAAAATCCAAGGGTTTTGCAAACAGTAAATTGGGTTCCAAACCAAAGCAACCACAGATTACTTTCCTACAGGAGTGAAAAACTCAGCCAAAAGCAAGTTTAGCTCTTCTTCACTGCTTGATGATTTCTGGTAGGCAAGCCTTATTCCATAGCCTCACAGCTAAGACTCCCCTTGCTGGTTTTTAACCACTTCCACCAGACAAGAATGAGAAGGCCAGAAGTCACATCAGGACAACAGAGCATGGTCAAAAGAGAGGCTGATGACAACTGCACTAAAAGATTTGACAAAGGACAGAAAAGAGGTAGAAACCAGCAACAGCAAAAGTGTAGTAAGAACCTCTGATTTAACTTATAAGCTAAATGAGGTGGAGGCTGTACAAAATACGAGATTGGAATTAAGTGGGCTACAGGGTCAAATAGCAGAAAGAAGCATGACATTATCACAGACTTCCTTTTCTCAATATTAATCTGATTCCTGTTTGAAGCACTGGAATTTCAAAAACCTGAGTCAAATGGGTTGCACGAGTGTTCTCTTTTGCCCTTTCTTGATTAAAAACAAACAAACCAACCCAAATACACACAAAGCTCCCTCACGGTCCTACAAGCAGCAGCAATTTTCAGAGGAAAAAAAGCAATGCAGACTATATGTTCTGATTAAGTAAAGGCCCTAATTTAAGTTTTTGCAATTTCTGTGGAAAGGTGTTGTGTGGTCATGGACTAGATAGCCAGTACCCTGACCACAGACACGGCCTCATGCTTTTCACTGTCAGCTCCCTTGCCCCAAGCAGTCACCCGCTTCATGGTTTGCCCCAACAGCAGGGGAAAGAGACAGCATTTGATTAATATGGTGCTCAATAACCAGCAAGATCAGTGATCTGGGTACATTTCTGCAGCCTTGGCACGACTCACTTTCCATAGCCACCTTCCAATCGTAAGCTCAGAGCAATAGCCAGCATGGAATTCAGTCACACCAGAAGCTCAGGGTAGGGACTGAGAGGAAGGTCTGACCAACAGCAGCAAGAGATGGAGTAGCACACATGTTGGACAAAGCCTATGGACTAGCTGGAGACTTAACTCTCAATTTAATACACCAAGGTTAAACAAAGTGCATGGATACTGTTCTGTGGTTGAATGAAGCCAGCCAGAACCAGACTGCTGAATGAAAGAAAAATAAAGTCCAAGGCAGGAAGAAAAAAGCTCAGATTTATCTTCCACATGAGTATCTTCTTTCCTTTTATAAAAATCTGTTTCCAATGCACTATTTGCCTTTTTTTTTTTTTTTTGAACATACAGCATTTGAAGAGTAAGTTATTTACTTGCTTCAGTTAACATACATTTTCCATGTGATTGACCGTGAAGCATTACCCAAACAAAAAATCTTTGAAACCGATATGGTAATGAAACACAAGAATGCTCCTTTTGGAAACAATCTCAAAATATTAAAGAAACCTCCTTTAAACAACCATTGCACAAATAATCAAGGAGAGTTACTCACACTTACTGGTTTTAAAGTAACTTCAGGAAAAATTTCCTAATCCTTGAAATGAAACCCAGCTGACAATAGTAGACTCACAACTTATACATCAAAAGACATTAGGACAGCCATTTGCAACAGCAGTATTTCTAAATCTTAGAAATGGCACCTGTGCACATCATCTCTGTTCAGCCTTACTATTTTAGGGTACTTGACAATATGCTGTTTGGTGGACTTCACAGGATTCCAAAACACTTGAGGATCGTGAAGAAGCCTGCAAAGTGTCCTGTTTCCTACATATTCATTAGCAGAGTATTCTTGGATTTGTCCAGAAGCCTAAAGCTGAGTTGTAAGCTAATTTCCCAGACACTGGACAAGGCACCGAAGTCCAACCTCAGTCCACATGGAAATATCAAGGCAACCTTAACCCTAACCCAGCTTCCAGGCAAGATGAAGCTGACTGGTTCTTACATCCCCCTTGTGCTGTGAATAGAGCCCATGTGACACTTCAGTGTATGTCAGTGGAACTGTGGGCTCTTCTCAACCCAAAGACAGTAAAGCAGGGTCCTCATCCCTTGCAGGACTCCAATTTCACTCCGTACAAAGTATGCCATCTACTGCTGCACTGTTTACTATACCCTTCCTGAAGTGCCTTCACACAGCCACTAACCAAGACTAGTCTTAGCTGTGCTTGCTGAAAAGAAAAATAATATTCCATTAATTTACAAGAAAGGACAGCACACTCAAAGCCAGTGAAATGTGTTTTATTTTAAGCCACTCCTAAAACAAGAACAAATTTAGTGCAATCTGGAATTCATAATCTGAAAACTGAATATAGTTAAATTACTAAAATGGCAAAACTTGTCACCATTATACAGTACAAGACCTTCATATTCATTGAGTACAGTTACATAAACATTTAGTTACTCAAACTGCTTTTGGTATACAATTGCATCACTAACTGGGCTGTGAATTACTGTAACACTGCACAAATAAGCAGCAGTTCCAGCAAATTATAATAAATTTTATTATTAAATATTGTTCAGACATTAGAACAAAGGCCCTCTAAAACTACAACACCAGCTATACAACAGGAATGTACAAAGATGGTACAAAATAAAGTGACTACAGTGGCTGGGCTCTGTACCTGCCTCTTCGGAGCTCAAGTACAGTAAATGCTTGACAGTAGTGGCTCTTGCTGAAAAGCCAAACTTCTTACAATAAAAATCATTCCTGAATCTTGTATGTTTCTTTGCAAGTTGACTGTCTTGAACTACAGGGGTTTGTGCTGGTGTTTACTACTCACTGTGTTCCCATCTCCAACAATTTGTCTCTCTTCACAGAAAAGGTCCCAGGCAAAGTTATATTAGAAAATTAACATTTAAAATCTGATACCATTTTTGAGAGACCTAATGAGTCTTGGAATGTGGGTTTCTGGGTTTTGGGTTGGCTTTTTTCTAAAAAGCTTAAACAATCTTCTAAAACTCAAGAACAAAGATACTACAGAAATTGCATTCATGTACATCATCTGAGCTGCCTTTTCACATCCTTGTTTTGAGACAGCAAATCCTCTCCATTTTAGAATATGGGTTTGAGTTTTGTTTGTTTTTTATTTTAAGGCTTTATGCATACTTTGTATTATTTATGCACCCTGTTCTGAATGTTTAAACTAGTTTCAAATATGGCCACCACTTCTAACTTACTTTATAGAGGGACTATTTCTCAAAGTGCTTTTTCTACCGAATCTTACAAAATATCACAACGCTTCAATTTTTTAGAACACCAGACATTTATGAAGTGTTTGGGTGATTTCTGAAAGAATAACATTCTAGGATATATTTTTCTCAACATAAAAATTAAATAACCAGGATTTCCCATACAGAAAAAAATGCAAGATGAAACAAACTTTACCTTATTATATTTGTTTATAAAGCAGAGTTGTCTGCTTTAAAGGGACCAGAATGTGGCCCTTCATGTTTTTACAGCTTTCACTTACGTTTCTGTATTTGTGGTCAGGAGTTTTAAACAAACTCGGTAAAAGCATAATTCAAGACTTGCATTAGCAAGGAGCAGCTTTCTCACTAATATGGCAAAGAGCACCAGTTAGATATAGTCAGAGTAAGGTTTTCAAAGATTATTAAAATTACTCAATTGTAATGATTTTGCCAGGCTGGTTTAATGTTTTTTAACTTCATACAGAAGAAAAAAAAGTCAAGTCATTCAGAACAAATTCAAAACTATTTGTGTAGAAAACTGGCTTGGTGTTTTGCTTGTTTTCAGTAAAAATGAAGAATTTTATAACATTTTTCTCATGAAAATTTGGAAACTATGCTACATTCCTCAGAGGCTAATAAAACCATTTCTTCCTTAAAGTAACACCAATCAATAGTTCCACAACATATTTGATCCAGTCTGAAAACAGGATTCCTTTTATAAAGACAATTTTTAGTAAAACTGTAGTCCAGTTAACTTTCTGAATAGTTGTAAGCTTTGTGAATGGCAGGATCTTCTACCTTTCTACAAAAGAGTAAACAAAAAGAAAAAGCACTTCACCAACTTTATAAAATCCATCATTCTGAATAAACGGGTTTAGAAAATGGCTGCCCCTGCAGTGGTTTTAGTTGGTTGTGTTGTAGGATTTTTAAATGTATGGTTTTGTACATTTGCAAGACCTTCAATATCTTTCTCGCTGCACAGAAACATTTTACTATACTGTACTGTATCCTCATGCCCTGAAATTCCACTTGGTGAGCAAAATTTAGTCATGAGGCACTGCTTATAGCATTTTATTTCCTTTACATTTCAATTTTATAGGTAAATTTGTACAAGTATTATTACTGCTGTTTTTAGGGGAAGATGTATAATAACCAGGGATATTATTTCAAATTTTTGTCTAAAACAATGTAGAAAATCAACCTTAAAAAAAAAGGGAAAATTAATATAGGGGTTTGGGAGAAGAATAAAAAAATCTAGACAATCTTTGGACAATTCTTAAAAAATTTGCTACTACAACTATCTTCAAATATATGAATTAAATAACTTCCCTTGACATGCTTTGGGCTCTGATGTCCTGATGTCTGGATTATATTACCTCTAACAATACGAAAGACCTTGAAGTGGTTTTGGTCTTTATGTCACATACATTGATTTTTCAATCAGTGAAATGATATGTGAGGTGAGGAAATAAACAGAGCATAACAGAATTTTAATTTAGTGGTAGAACTTCACATCAGGAGTTCAGAGGGGTGAGATTTCATGCACATATAGATAAATATATCTGTGTGTATTCACATGTGTGAACACATGTATGTATATATACAAAAAACATGAAACATCTTTGGCTCTGTGAGAAAGGTGAACTTTGTGGGATCCAAGGCAGAAATCCAGATGACAAAAGAGGACTAAAACCAACCATGTGTCTGCAAAAAGGCCAGTGAAATGCTTTCCTGAAACACAAAGACTCTGCAAGAAGAGCGCTCTTGAGTTTACCAGTGTGACACTTCACAGCAATTCATGGGGTAAGGGAAATCAGAATTTTACATACATCATTAAAACTCAGAAATAGATTTGGAGACCATATCTCTCCATGTTTGGGATCACAAAATTTGCCAGGTTTTAGGTTGCAACCTGGTAATCACCAGCACGTGCCTTTTTCTCTCAAGGGATATATAGAAAAAACAAATCCCAAAAAACATTTTCAAACCACAGGATAAGTGAAGGTTCAGATTTCCCTTCAGACAGAAAGGCAAATCAGCAGCACTGGTGAGAAACCTGACAAGACTGCTAAAAATATTCAATTAAAAGTGCCTTTAAAAAAAATTCAGTGAAGGTAGTTAACAAAAATGAAGTATCAATTTGCCCAAGAAATTTCCCCTTTACATTTTTATTAGCTTTCTTAGCTAAACACTTCCATGCTCACTGAGTAACAAAATTGTCTTTATTAATGAAAAGAAAATTTATATGTGGCTGCTTTTAAAGAATTAAAACTATTAAAAAAGATGGCCAAAACCCTCAGAAATTTCTATCTTCTACTTTTAACACATCTGCATGAGACTAATGTACAAATTCTTTGACACAGAGCTACTGTCATAGAAGTATTTGTATACAAAAAGCCTCACTAAAAAAATTTAGCAATTTAAATCTGATTGGCAAGCTTCAGGAAACCTTGCTGAAGAATTACATGTGAAATTATGCTCAACTTCTCACTCTGCCCTTCTACCAGAAGTTACCAGCTCTACAGGAGTCAACAGTTCCATGCATTTGCACCTCAGCAATTTCAGAGCAGACTCTCCCACCTTCACATAAAGCTAAAACTGATAAAGGTGGCTATGAAGCCAGACTGCATTAAGGGGCTGCTCGGGCAGGTCACAATTTTCCTCCTGGCAATGCTGCTCTTGGGCACATAACATCTGGCCAATATGAATAGTTTTTCCACTGTCTGCAGCAACATATTCCAGAGCAGACTCTTGCTGAAATCAGTGCTCTTAGTCCTGCTGTGAATACAGCACACATAGGAGTGCGAGAAAGAGCTATCCTGGCACAAGGGGAATCCTGAATATCATGTCTGAGACTGTCTCCTGTGGACTACGATTATAGGCAAGGGTTGTTCATAAATATCTCAGTGGTATGAACACAGCAGTAAATACAATTTATGCATGGGTGGACAACACCGATTATTGACTGAATAAACATACCATGTGCACAGTATCACAAAGCACAGCACAGCAAATCTGACTTTCACCTCAAGTCTTTTACTGCTGACTATTACTTAAACATTCACTAGTTGAATTTTACTTTACACATCTGTGTTCCTTCTATCTCCTTTCAGAAGAGGAATGAAGTGAAGAGTGTTGCATCTTTGGATTTTTCAGACATTTTCCAGAAGCCAACCGACCAAAGATTTACTTGGAGCGTGCTCTCCATCAGATGCCGTCTCTATCATTTCACAATATTTCAACACTGCTTGCAAGAGATCTCCAACCTTCCAGTCCCTTTCTCTCAGTCTTCTGGAAAGCTAAAGGGGAGACAGGAGAACACAAAAAAATATTTTGACTGGGACATCCTGATTAAGTTACAGAAGTTATTCTTGAACCATTAAGTCATGAGAGATCAGTTGTAATGAGTTAATCGTTATTCCCACATCTATAAAAACAAAAACTTCCGCAAGATTCAAACACTTTTCTTTAGGACAGTCTTCACAAAACTTTCTTCTGGAGGGAGCACCATTTTCAGATTATGTGGTGCCACAGGTATGAGGGCTGTGGTTCATCAAGACTGCAGAAAACAGGAAATTCTGAACACAAGATTAAGACATTTGCCACCCCTCCCATGCCAATAATGCATGTATAAAAAGACAAAACTCTGTCTTAATAAAAGGATGTGGATTTTCCTTTCACAACATATAGTGTGGTTGGGGTGGTACAGACACTACCCTCAATGAAAACAGTGTCTTCAGAGCTGGGAAATTATAACATCTCGGGGAAGAGGAAAAGGTGATGATTAAGTTAAACTACCACTCAGGAGCAGAGAACAGTGTAGCTGAAAACATTTATTTTCCCTCAGGATCCAAAGAAAAAAATCTTCCATTGCTGATGTGTCAAGCTCAGCTGTATGTGTAAGAAAGCCGACCCTAAGGAAAGAATGAATTTGACAGCTTGCCCAGGAGTAAAACACCTAACAATTTTTACTTTAAATAAATAAATAAACATTCACACAAACAAACTATTCTCTGTAGCTTTCTGGACACTTGTCAATGCTGCATTTTGTAAACACTGTTTAGACATCCTACTTATTCTTTGAAGCTGTAAATTTTTATCCCCTTTTACAATCCCTACCAAGACATTCCATATATTAAGTTTAAAAAAGGTCATACACAGTGTTCAGGGAAATATTTTTCATAGCTCCAAAACTAAAAATTCATATAGTTTCTACTATGAGACCTGACAGATTGCAATATAAAGTTCTATAAAAAATAAAAAGGAAGACAATCTCTCCCTGCTTCTTTACCTAGCTGATGTTCCAACAGCAACGAGGCAGGTGACAGGATTAACAGAGAGAACATGGGCATAAAAACATGTATCAAACAATTAACTTCTTGAGAAAACCATTAACTTGAACAAGCAAAAAAATCCTCTCTAACCCTGATCATAATTTATTCTGAGCACTGGAAACTTTTCTCAGTGGAAAAAAAATATATTTTCTATACAAGAAGAGACTGAAATCTGCAGCTATTTCTGTGAATTTTAAAGCAGAGCACAGGAAGTAGGAGTTTTATAGTCTACAACATGCAATTTTGCAAATGATGTTTGTTGGTTTATAAAAGAATGGTCATTTTTCTTTCCTCTGCCAGAGGAAAGTGTGGCTAATGTCCAAATACCCACTTCAGCAAATACAATGTAAAACTTCTCTCCGAAGAAGCTTTCCACCATGGTAAAACTATAGAGCTGGGACCTAAATTTTAATTTTAGCTTTAATCTCACTATATCTTTAAATGACCAATCTGTTTCTTACTGCCAGATAAGTGAAATATTAGAGTTTACTTAAAATAGGAATCTTAAAACAGCTAGGTAAGGTCTGATTAAAAGTTGAAGACATATAATTTTTTAATCCAGGCATTTGCATATCCACATTGTCAGGCATCTCACAAAAGCCAAGAACTATCTATTCTAATTTACCGGTTTCTTGTTATCCTCCTAACAAATGCATTCTGCTCCATGCACAGGTATTTAACTCCTTTCTGCCTTGCTGAGCATGACAAGTACCCTCCAGTACGAGTTCACACCCAGCTGCAGCAATAGGCGTTAGCAGCACTCCTGCCTTTCATGCAGCCACATCACCCTGCTGCCATCACCTAACACAAGCCTGTCCTCCCTTCCAGAAGTCACCAACCGCTTCTGGAGGAAAGAGCTGTTTCCGATGTGCTCTAACCCGGGCCGGTTCCCCAGGAAGCCGAGGCGGCTCCCGAGAGATGCTCCAAGCCCCAGGCGGCTGCCGAGCCACCGGGACACCGGCCGGGGCTTCCTGCTGGGCTGCAGCGCCCTCTGGAGGGGCTCGCTCAGCTTTACAAGAGCCGGCAATGCCTGCCTCTTCCCGATTTAATCTGGTCTGCGCCCGAGATCATTCCAGTTGGGAAGTGGGATGGAATAAAAAACAGGTAATCATTCTCTGCCTCCGGGGAGGGAAACAAAATTTCAATTTATTTTAACATAACTGCATCTGGAGAACTAAAAATAATCCATAAAACTAACTGAAACAAGTAACTATTGTAGCATTTTCAGGACTGCCTGACTACTGCCTGCCCCAAGCTCTTACCTTCAGGTGTCAACTCAGTATCAATTTATGACAGAAGTGTCAAGTAGAAAGATATCATAATTTTTAGGAGGGCACACATAACAGACAGTGCTATTTTCCAGAGTGCTCTTCTTAGTATGTCCTCTTACTAAGGTAGCTGGAGTCATGCTCAGATACACAGCCAGTTAATAGTATCTTTCCTGTGTGTCCTGGAACACTGGCTCAAATCTCAGCACCACAACTCTGTAGACTCAACTCAGAGCTGGCTGAAGAATGAGAGACTCGGGGAAAAAATCAAAAAAAGAGGCACCTGCCATCTCCTCTCTGTCTTTCACATTATACTGTTATATACACGTATCTCAGATACACAGCAAATAAATTAACACTTGTGGATCCCACCACTATCCTACCCAAGTATTTGCAACAAGTATGAAACAGATGAACACATCTTCAAAAGAGGCAAAAAACTTGTTGAGGTTAGAATGAGTGTCATCCTTAACCCCGACTTGTACGCATCCAAAAACCTTCAGAGAATCCTCAGCCAAGCATGTGAGAACAGAAAAAGTGATGTATTTTCTTCTTTGTGTTAAGGCACTTATAAACCTTAACAAAGAAGAAACATATGAATACAAGGACTACAACCAACAATTTCAAATAGCAAAGAAATGGAGAAAAGTATTCTCAAACTGCCTTCCAGTTTATGGAAGCATAAAGTCCACTCTATCAGAACTAATGTACAACAAAACACATTCTTGAAATAATTCTAAATCAAACATACCAAGCTCCAGAAAAGGAGCATAGACCATGTATTTCTATATGCCCAAAAAACATTTCCAAACTTTCTGGGTTATTTCAAGTAAGAATGCAAAACTTCCTACTCTCAAAGTCAAAAACACATGTCACACAGTTACACAGGCAGAAAAACCCCCCAAAATTCTTTGTGTGCTAGGAAGGGAGGAGCCTCTCATAGGAGAATGCAGACCAGGTACAATCTGGACTGGCCCCTGGGCACCTTTCACATTTTTGCCACAAGTCTCCAGTAACTAAGCACCATCAGCGCACACATACTTCCAACTCTGAGAGTTTGTTTTGTCATACTGACCTTTACCTCCCAGTAACTCCACTTTTCTCCTGAAATGATGATGTAAGCTTTGGAAAGCCCCAAGCTGAAGAGTCAATATTACATTTCAGAACTGAGAGCAAGCTTTTTCTTCCTTAATACACTGGTAAGTAGGTTAAGTCATTTTTGCCAAGATCTCAATTGTAGAAATCCTATTAATGGCATCACATTAGTCCTTTTTAACATTATTAGGTCACAAAACATAAATATTTTGTAATTATCATTCTTATGAACCTCATCATTAGAGACAATGTCTATATATCTATTAAGTTAAGCTTTCAATAATGAGGTAATATTAATTTCTTGATTAAAAAATACAAGTTTAATGTAAGAAGTTCCAGATTATCATGTGTAGTTTGGTGTGCAGGCATGAAAGAATAGATTTTATGATTTTATTTAAATAGTAAGTTTTTCTCATATGTTTCTGATGGAAATACTCAGGACAGTATGCATACCAAAATACTGTGCCTTTCCAAAGACACACAAATTGTTAAAGCCCAATTCCTTTAAAGTTTGATCAATAAAATGAAAGCAAGGGCACATAAGAATAAAAAAAAAAAAATCTTATTATGAGCTCTTTTCAATAGCTTTGGTTTTAGTTGCTTACAGAATAAAGGCATAATATTTACCTTGATACTAAACTTATTTCCAACAAGTAAATATATCTTTGCTATCAAAAAACAAAACAAAACAAAACAAACAAACAAACAATAAAAACACACAAAAACAAACCTCGGCAGAATATGTTAAGTTAGAAAAAAATTTGCATGACCAAGTTCTTGGAAAGATTCAATTTATAGACAATTAAATAAGAAGTAAAAAATGCTTGAAAAAACATAACTTTCACCAAACAGAAATGATGTAATTGCATCCTTTTTGGAATAAAACACTTGTAAGTGAAGAAGCGAAACAATCAGCTTTGATGAATACTGGCTTATGTATGGTACATTCACCAGCTAAACATGCTGTTGCACTTTGACCTCTCAGGATTTAAATAATGATTCTCTTCAGCAGTGAACAGCAAACAAAGTAATAGCAGCTGGTATATCACAGCAAATGGAAGCCAAGGAAATCCTTCTCCTTTCCCACCTCCCATTAAACCCATGTACTTACAAAGACAAATTCCCTTGCAGCAGTGTCAGGAAAGTGAAGGTCAGACACCTCTGCTTCAGAAGCTGCCAGCCACTGGAGTGCTGCTCTGAGCTGCAGGTCCACTAGATTTGGTTCCAGATCAATATTCATTATTGATAAAGTCTTTCGTATTTGCTCCAAACCTAATATTAAATGTAAAATAATCAAATTTATAACTTCGAATTGTTTCAAAAACATCTCTGTAGTTCACAGTTTATAGACTGTATTATCTTAAAAGCCTGAATTTAGTATACACATATATGAAAGGAAAAAATCAGACTGGTCTCAAGTGTTTCAGCACTTTCCCATTAGGAAGTACTGTTTATCCAATTTACAGCTATGTGCAAACATAGCTAAGTATTAAAAGATACCTAAACTATAATGTATATTCCAAATGATAAGAAATTCATCACAGATTTTCATAAAGTGACCACCAATGGCTCTCACGTGGTCCATCAGTTCCTTCCATTTCCAGCTGCTATTTTTCGCTATGCCTTCATCTAACTGATTTTTAGAAGTGTGTATTTTTGAATTCTTTCCTGCACTGATCAGACTGCCTCTTGAACTTCTCCAAAATATACCACTGGTTTTACTCTGGTATATCCAGTTTTTCAACATTTCTCTTACAGCATAAGTTCCAATAAGTTTTACAGCATTGGAAGAGTAGTTGCGTTTAACACTTAGGAACTACAGTATTGTCAACTTCTGTTCCCAAGCTGAGTTTCTGTATCCAGCTACCACAGAGATCCTTTGTCACACTCCCAGAAAAAACTAGCACTAGTGCTCTCCAAGTTGGAGTTACTACTTCCAGACTACTGAACTTGACTCCAGAAACATGGAATATATTAGTAAGAAAAACACATATTCGTGTTGAGTTTACCTCAGTCTCAATATTCTTCCAACTAAGGTCATGAAAATTGAGGTACATAAGGTATTCATTCCCAACTGGTAAAGTCAAGCAAGTTGAAACAGATTCCCCCAGAAGTAAAAGCAACAGAAAATTAACTAGCAAAACTGTCAAACAAAACAGTGCTTTTAGTGTATAACTGAGTATTTTTCTAGGAGCCCCAAAATTTAACTTCTTTATAGGAAAAAGAACAACTAAAAAAATATGACAGTGGGTGGAAAGTATTGCAGTAACATCACTGGGAAATTCTGGTATGTCTTTTAGTCTTTTAAAATAGATGTACATTTGATAATAAGGCTTTGATTCAGATTCTTTGGTGAACAAGGCACAGTCAGCTTAGAAAAAGCCAGACATTGCCAGGTATGACATGAACAGAACTTCCAAATGTACAAGACCAGGTACAAAGGCTTTCTACCTAGCACACTGTTTAAACAGTCCTACAATTACACAACAAGAAAGAGCCTTTTCAAAACAACAGTGAGAAGGTGAGGAACTTACGCTGGAAAAATTTCACTAGAAAATCCTTAATACAATGTAAAGCAGTCTGTTGCACTACAGACAGTAGGTGACACTTACACCATGTAAAGAAAAAATCCAATCACTATCCTAACTGAGCAACTTGAGTATTTGAGATGCCAGAACTTTTTAAAATTGAGACCAAATGAAAGCAAAGACATATTGATAAAGCAAAAGAAACCTACAGAGCAGAAAATATTTTAATTACAATTATTCTGAGGAAAAAATACTCATTAATATAGCTTTATTTTCTTATATCCTTACAGTCACATTTGATTTAATACAATTAAGAGATGCTGGCCACTTACAAACATTTTCTAAGAGCTTTAAAAGAGAGAAAAATCCCT
Organism: Cinclus cinclus; assembly: GCF_963662255.1. Classification (NCBI taxonomy): domain Eukaryota; kingdom Metazoa; phylum Chordata; class Aves; order Passeriformes; family Cinclidae; genus Cinclus; species Cinclus cinclus. The sequence continues at coordinate 58,476,883 of NC_085047.1, forward strand.
AAAACCAACCAAAAAACCCCTAAACCCACACATCCTTCTGTTTACATTAAGACTACTTGAAGAAGTGCAACGAGGCTGAATACACTCTGTAATAAAGTAACAGAAGTTTCTGGAAATGCTTACTTTATCTTCAGAACACACCCAACACAAAAAAGAGTTGTGTCACAACTTGTTCTAACATCATCTCATCTTAAAACCATCCTCACACACTGTGTATTCAGGCTGTTTTCATTTCAGTTAACAACACTGGGAATATCAATCACCCTGGAATCAGAGCACAGAGATCTTCTAACAAACCACAAAGTTGTAACACAATTCTGGATAGACTCTATGTTATGCCTCACTGCAAAGAAAGAGAAAATAGCAAATGCATCAAATCCAAGATTTTTATTGTTTTTCATGACTCTCTCCCAAGATTAATGTGTCCAGCTTGAGTAGCTTCTTCAGCATGTTTAACGCATTGCCATGGCTCCTTAACAGATATTTTTTTTAAAAAAGTTAAGATCTGCATATAAATTCACACTTTCAACAAGCTGATCAAAGTTCCCTACCTTATGTTATTAAATTCGTGCAACATCAGTGCACGAACATCAGCATCAGTAACTAGCACTTCCCAAAGGCTGCAAATTTCAGTGCATTAAGAGGATTATGTAGGGCTTTAATCTAAAATTCTGACACTTGACTGACGTTCATTATGATGAATAGGGATAATAGAGGTATCACCTTGCTTTGCAGACTACAAAGACAAAGAATTAACAAAAAAACTTACTGTACAGTGCATAGAACAAGAACAGTAGTATATGCAAGAACTGACATTACCTTCTTCAGCATCCTTGGAATCTTCATCTTTATCCTCTGTACCATCACTGTATTTCAATTAAGAAAATGAAAATATGAATACAATCCAATACATGCACTAAATGTAGCAAATTCTAAGACTGTAATGAAGGTTAAATGGCAAGAAGATCATAAAAGAATTAAGGAGTGATCATGAAAAGAAGCTTGGCTTGGCTTCTCACGCCATTTCATGTTGTAAACAGACTTAATCATCAACTTCAAGACTTTTTCTTAGGAAAAGGGAGAAGAGAGAAACAAGAGAAAGGTGTTAAAGGTGCTACTTATTGATTTTAATAGTTTTGCTTCATATGTGCAAAGGTTGAGCCACCTTATGTCACAGATATGAATAGCTATAGGCAAGCCTAAGTGGTCTACAAAAACCAATTACTATGCAATTCTGAAAGCTTACACAAGCTAAAGGGAAAAAAAACCAGAAATCCTGTAGGAAGCAAGCTCTAGTCTGCATGAAAAAAAGTAAATCTAGACTTATAAAAATGCAGGCAAGAACATGCAAAAAAGGGACCTTTTTGCAAGCAAAACATATTAATCACTTTTAGCACAGAAAATTTTAATCATTCAGGATGGATTAATTAATGAAAAAATCATATTGTGATTAAGTGAGAAGAGTGTGAATAATGTATCAGCATAAAAAATGTATTGTATTTTTATTTTCAAAAATGATGATTTCATGCATTAATTATGAGGAACCCATCTGGTTTATATTTCTCAACTCAACCAACCTGTCTGATGTTGGAAAGGATAAATTCTCCTCATACACATCCCCTTCTAAACCAAGACTGCTCCAGCTACTGCTGTTACCATTACTGCCAGGAGAAGAAGAGAAGACAGCTGAACTAGAAAAGAATAATAGCTCAAACTAGAACCTTCATTTTCCTTACAACTTTTTTGTCAAGACATTTAATGCAAGAGCACTGAAATTTTCTGGACAGGTTTGCTGTCTAGTGCTGATAGTGCTCAGCACTATCCAGAGCAGCAATGTGCACAATTAATGCAAAAGTAGCAGGTTTCAGCGCACTGGTGAAAGTATTAATTTGTACTCATTAATTTTTCAGATCAGTGCTAGCAGGAATTCTGTCCTCAGGTCTAAGCACATCTCTTGTTATTTATAAAAGATCAACAATTTCAAAAGGATTACTCATAGGAAAATGGATTACATATCTATTATTTGCTTAAGAAGCAGCTAATAAAATTATGCACTGTGAAGACAACTTCACATACAATATCCTTCCACCTCACTCCAAAATGCCAGTAACAATCTCCAACAGCTTGATGAGATGGAATTCCTAAAGTAAATATTTTTTTTAAAAATTTAAATATTGTTCTACAAGTTAATCTTTAAAAAAAAGAGGTTTATAAATCTATGAAAATAATACTGAAAGGATTACTTCACTCACAGTTCAAAAAAATACTGCATTTATTCTATGACTACATTCAAGCCAATGCAAAGAACTGCAAAAAACTGAGCATGTTCTTACACTCGTTAATTTCACTCATTATAAACAGCACAGTTTGTTAAACCTGTCAATATGTACAAGATTGAGCAACTCCTATGATTTAATCTGAATTCCCCAGCTTCATACCTCCCCCAGAGCATGTCTGGAAGCCTTCCAAGAACAGGACTTCCAAATATCGAGCATTCTTTAAGAAAGTAGACTGTCTACTAGAGATGGCATGAGAAGCCACAGAGTAACTGCAGAGAACAGCTGCTGCAAGAAGATGCTTTCTCCACCTCAGTTTTATGTGACTGTTGAAGCTCATTTCCACTCATGGCACGTAGCAAAATGATGGAAGAAAAACATTTCAAGACACAGATACGGATCACTTTCAAGCATTTGCCAGTAACATTATCACCTATCAGTGTCCCTTGCTCTCCAGCATACCTGCTTGGATACCCATTTCAAAACAGTGCACAGCAGGTTAGCAAGTCTACAATATAAACACACTCAGATAACATGACAAAAAGTTTTAGAAGTTGCAAGTGCTTTATTCAGTACATTGTTGCTTATTTAGACTACACATCCAAAGAAAATTCAGTTATCTTGTTATGCAAACAAGAAAAAAGAAAATTAAAGAGCAGAAGCTTCTGAAAAAAACAACTTGCAAAGAATACAAACGTATCTAAAAACACTTCTCAAGCTATTGTGTGAGACTATCACACTCTACATTAAGTATTAAATTTGGCTTAAAACTGTTAAATTACAGGTATAAAAAATTTAATATAGCCTATTGGTATCAATACCTTGCACTCACAGCACCTCTTTCTCTGGAAGTTATGGATGCAGAACATAAATAGAAGTAAAAATTGCCCTGGTTCTCAGACTAAAGGATAAAGAATTTGTAATCTAACAGAGTAACCTCTACACATTAATGTTCTGATTAGGTAAGAGACTTAATGCATTTTACAGAGGTCAATCTTGGTCTGAAATCATCATATATATTGAACCATATTATTACAGGGAGGTACAAGAAAGGGATGAGACCTTTTTCTAATTAACAGACAAATCAGCAGTCTTTACAATAAACTCCTGTAAACACAAAACAAGCAATAAACAGACAAAGGCATTACAATGCCCCTATAATGGTTCATGAAGATCTTCAACAAAAGCCAGTAGAATAACAAGAAAAGCAAGAGGCTTCTGCTCTGAGTTATAACCCAACCTGGATGCTGGATGAAAAGCCTAAGTCTACATGATGCCACACATCAACTAGACAGAAAGCTTAAGAACTTTTTAATTCTAAATTTAAATCGCCAGATTTAGGCATGAAAAGTAGAAGACACAAGCACTTCCCTGCATAACTAACTAGCAAGTTCTCTAAATAACTTAACTTAAATCTTAATGGGGCTGCTCACAGGAAGCAGTGAATAAATTTCTTGTTTTGCTCTGCTTGTGCATGGCTTTTGCTTTACCTGTTAAACCATCTTTATTTCAATCCACGAGTGTTCTCACTTACACTCTTACAAGTTCTCACCCCCATCCCACCTTGGCAGGACTGTCTGAGTGGGGCTTAGTTATCAGCTGGGGTTAAACCACAACAGGGTACTATTACTGAATATGGTCTTGTTACAGCTCTCCCCCTGGCTATCTTTTTTTACACAGGGCAACAACCCTGGGTCCTTCCTTCCATGCAATAAACCTCAGCAACACAGATGAACACACGTGCTGTTACCAAGCCACAACTAGTTCTGTAAAACCAGCTCACCAATTTGCACATGCCTGTTTCCTCCATCAACACCTTGCTATCCAAATTGTCTCCCCTTTTATGAGTAACATGTTAACTCAGGTAATTCCTCCTCTAAGGAGCCACAGATTTTCTTCCAAGTTATATAAATTACCTTCTTTTCATTTATATCTGCTTTGGGAATTATAAACAAAGAACAAATACAACACAAGCACTATTGGTCCAGAAATTTTTTTACACTTTTTCCCATTATCAACTAATTTATGTTTTATTGTGTATTTGTGCCAATAGAGCGAATATTCTTCTTTATACTCAGATTTTCATCATCATTTTCACTTATTGTAGAAGTCATATTTTACTAAAACAACTCTAAGTGAATGTATTATTTTACAAAATTACTAAGGCATATGAGTGCTAAATTATAGCAGTGGTTTGATTAAATTATTTAGTTAAGCAAAACATGAAAAATACTGCAGGCATTTAACTGAGTAGTTACACATTGGAACCAAATAACTTATTTGGATATTACATAAGCAAGCATGTCTCCCATACCTTCTTTAATCTCAGCAATGCTGGAAGTACTAACTAAAGAAAAAATCTCTCTCCCATTTCTCCTATTCTTCAACAGAAATACTGAACTTTTTTATATCAATCATAAAAAAAATAAGTTCATTTGTTCCTCATACATTCCTTACATAGAAGCTTGGGCCACAACTCTAAGTATAATTCTCCCTGGAAACAGGCAGAGACATTGCAAATTTTAGAACTGCCATTCTAATCTTTGTTAGTTATCGATCAGCCAGGGACAGTGCAGTGAGAAGCTCTGTAGAAAATGCTACTACCCTGAAGAGGTAAGTTCCAGTATTCCACACCTGCTACTCCATGGTTAGCAGTATATAAATATGCTACCAATGTCAGTTAGAGCAGCTTATAAACTCCAGTCCAAAAAAAGACAAAAATAGCTGTAAAAGCTCATCATGCAAATTAAGCTATTACCTTTTTTTCAAAAATAAATGAATTTATATGAAACATTTTCTTAGGGTTTAAGTTTTAACATTGTAGAGCACAAGTCAGGAACTGTATTCTCAAGCTGTATTTTACATATGGTGGTTGTTTTTAAAATGCTTACATCTTTTGCTAATACTTAAATTTTATAGGTACAGTGTTACTTGGTGTGATTCTCTGGCATCAATGACAATGCACTCTCCATATATTTTACAGAGTATGAACATTCATGGCCAAAACATTTTGTAAGAAAATAAAATCATAGTATTAGAGCCATTTTTAATAAAAAAGTCATTGCATGTTGAAGACAAAAATAATCTCTTCTCCCCCAAACCCTAGGAGAAATACCACTTGACGACAAGTTATTTGATTTCAAGATAACTGTTTAACTATACCAACATCTTTATAATTACCTGTCACTTAGGTGAAGAAAACTGCTGTTCTCATCAGGATGTTCATCTTCAAAACTTAGATTGGACCAACTTCCAGTGCTATCATCACCAATACTAAGACTCATCTGCTGGCTAACAACAGATTCAACAGAGTGAAATCCTTCTCTTCCAACAGAGCTAAACAAAAATTTAAGATAAAAATATCACTGTATTTCACGCTCATCTCTGTTAGTTCATTCACAGCAATTGAAAACCATTTCAAAGACATCAAATTCCATTGGAAAAGAAAAGGTGGAGAATCCCTTAATTGGCACCCTATTCCTAACACAGGAAATAATGCAACAAAATTAATCTGAAACATTGACAGGCTTTGGAATTCTTTCATTAGAAATCACAGAGTAGTACAAATAATTCTCTCATTTGGAATATTACTTTCTATGAAGCACAGAAGGCACTGTAGCGCTGCAGACTGTGCATCAAGGTGCACTTTTCAAGCAGAAGACTTACCATTTCTGAACTTGTTTACCCTAGGACAGTTTGGATATTTTCCCTGGCCTGCCTTCAGTACAAGCAGCTAAGTGGTTTGCTACTGAGGGCAAAGTGCTTAGGTATAAACTGGTGTCCAAAATACTAGGATTCCATTTTCTAAAAAGTTTTCTGCAGAAAAAGATTGTTTTTTCTCCTTCAAAAAGGTGCACCAATGCATGATTTTTACAGCATTTTTCCCCTCAGGAAGTAAGTTTAATTTTTTTTTTATCCAAAACCCAATCAAGCCACCATACCCCATAGAAGTAAATCTTTAGAAGACACTTTAAAAAATTCATTTAAAGAAGTTTGAACTCCTTATTAAAAAAAAACCCAACCAAGCAAAAAAACAAAAAACCAACAAAAAACCTTACAAAATGAGAACATGCAGTTATGAGCTAACTTTTGTGCACACTACGATTATATATATATATTTATATATATATATATACACACACACACATATATATGAAGCAGTAGGAAGTTCAAGTAAAATGATCAGCCTACTCCCACATAGCAAGCAGCCACAGTAACATCCACTGTTTAAAAAGCCAACCTTAACCACATCATTCCTAAGACTTTTGCTCCAGTGAGTACAAATATGTGGCTGAACTGGAACCCATCAGGGTAATAAAAAAGGTCATTTTTCCCATTTTTATTTACCGTTATACCAGCACCAGTTCTCTACATCACCCAAGGCAGTTTTTCACGGAACATATGCATACATACCACACACTAGATGACAACAGAAGAAACTTTTAAAAATTCTATCAGCAAAATTCTAATATCGCCTCCTTGCCCCAAATTTAACAACAAATAGTATCTCTTTCAACCCTACATTTTGCTGTTGGCATATTCTAACCAGAACTTCTAATGAAGTGTCATCTTTGATACCAAAGGTATAGAAAAACATCACCATATGACTTTCTTTTTTTGTCACACGCTGAGTAAGGACTCAACCCTGTTGTGCAAAGACCAACAATATACTACTCAAGAGCACTTTTATGCTGTTAGTATGAATGTGTTTCATATCAAACCTTGAAAAATTTAGTTTAGTCCCTCTGTGGCCTTTAGCCACTGAACATACAAAAATCAATCCATTGTTCATCATGATGCCCCCCTAACCACCATAAAAAGAAACCAGTGTGAGGAATTCCCCTAAAAAAAGGGTAGGAGTATAAGTATTACTTCAAAATAAAATAAAAAAAACAAACAACAAAAGAAAACAAACAAAAAACCAAACAAAAAAAAACCAAACAGACAAAAAAAAAAAAAAAAAAAAAAAAAAAAACAAACACAGGTACGGATTGCTCTTGGACCTGAAAAGACTTCACCTCTATCACAGCACAATCTGTTTGAGGAAACAGTTGTTCACCACAAATCTCCTGTGGCAAATATTTCCTATTTATAGACCTATTAAAGGAAACAGTATGTTACCCTTTGCTAAATATACAAGGATTTCAAAGTCAATTCCTTCATTATTGTATTACTATTTTATAAACTGAAGTGTGGTTTAGCAAGTTGTTTTTTCTTAAAGTAACAGGTTATTTTTCTTTTTTTTTTTCCTAGTAGTAAAAACACTATCAGAACACAGGCATAATAAAAAAATGAAGTCTTCATACTACAAAGCAATGGCTCATTTGACCAGCATCAACTGTTGAAGAGGAAGTATGCACAGAAAACAAACCTGGATTCTGTTATGGCTCATAAATCAACAAAACCTGAAAGGACTAGTATGTACAACTGCAGGTACTGTTTTGAAGGTGAAACAGTAAGTTTCACTTATTAGTCACCTACTGGAACATATGTGTGCTGATATACATAGTATCCTTCATTTCAAGCTCACATAAGTGAAATACAGCTTTTTTTCCCTAGTTCTGAGTAATTTAAATATAACTAGAAGAACAAAAAGAAAACGTTCAGAATATGAAGTGTATCTTTCTAAGAATATATATATTAAAATTCCTTCTGAGCACATATTTGTACTAATAATCCCTTTTCTGGTACAAAATGCAACAAATAAGAGAAAATTTATATTACCTTATGGTAACTGCCTGACCAGTATTAGTCATAGCTGATGTCATTATTTCAGTAGTAAGGCTTTCAGCAAAACTGACTCCATCTTGTCCAATACCACTGTCAGCTGTCAGACTTGTGTGATTCAGCTCTCTTTCTGCTTTCTCTACGGCCCCAGTAGCGCCCTTGTCAGAAAATACTGTCCTCTGTTCTACATCAACATGAATTTTGGGAATATCGAGCTGAAACACTCTTGAATTTTGACAGGCACCACCCAATCCAGAATGAAGAAAATGCCTCACTGGAATGCAGGATTCTTGTGCAGGCAGATGATGGGACATGCTCTCTGTACAGTACCGATGTTCCTTCATACTGCAGCATCTATAGACAGTTCCAGAAAAAGGAGACAGTTTCTCAGTATACGAGAGCTTATCCCCATTTCTTCTGTTTTCAGACACATGGAGAGCAGCTGACTCTAAACTCATTTCTAGAGTATCATCTGCTACTTTCCTAGCATATTGTTCTATAGCTTGAATGATGCCTTCACTGTAGCCATTCTCATTTATATTACCTGTACTATGATAGAGTTTATGATCTGGGGAGAAAGGAAGAAGTGTTCTAGAAAACCTTGTTTTAATGAGATCCCCTGTGACTTCATCAAATTCAGTCTTTTTATATAGACAAGAATCTGTTAGAGACTTTGGCAAACAAGTTCCCGGCATTTTCAGCTTCTTCCTGACATCATAAGTGATACTGTGAGCAAGGGATTCAGAAAAATGTAACAACTCTGTACATTCCATTCTCTGCGTGCAGACACTCCTCTCCAACGTTCGATCTTCACAGTGATGAAGGCTGCTCTTCACTTGCTGTACTGCATCTTTATTCCCTGCTTTGATCAGCTCCAGCTTACCATTTACCTGTGCACTTTGCCCAGGAAATGTCTTTCTGCTGCATCTGAATTTGGCTTTTCTAGCAGCTTGCTGCAAGCCTGACTTGATAGACCTGTAAGCAAGTCTGCTGGCGTACTGATCCACCAACAGCTCAGCATTACCTCCTTGTCTTCTCAGAACCCGGATAACATGATCTGCGTACTCGTCAGTCACACTTTCACAGCTCGGGTACTTGGAAGTCAACCCTGTCGTGCCTGACCCTTGTGGTAAAGAAAGCCCAGATGAATCTCTCTCCCTCATCCACTGGTCCTGTGCTGGGCCACACCATTCTTTTGAACTACCATCTTTATCGCCTCTTCGCACGTAAAAGCAATCCACCTGGCAGTTGACCCGCTTCAACCTCAACAGCTTGCAATGCCTTGATTTTACTACTTTCTTGGCCTCATTGATGACTTTTCCTGCCATATCACCTGCATAATTCCACAAGGAATTACATGTCTCTTCTGGGATATTTACAAATGCAGTATATCCACATCTTTTCTTTTGCATCCCAAACTGAGCCAGCCTACCAGCTTCTCTTTCACTTGTTTTTCCACCTAAATGGGAAGCAGCCATTTCAGTCGCTACTGAAATTATGTGGCTAGCTAGGCAATCTGCATACTGAATTGTTTTTGCTGAATGCTCCTCTTTCTCAACAGGCATTCCAGAATGATCTTCATCTTCACTACTTTCCACTTCTTCAGAAAGTGACCGCATGAGTTTCAGCATAAATTCCTCATTTTCCAAAGAGTCGTGCTCAGTTTCAGATGAATCAGTAATGGATGGATTGTAGGGTGTAGAAGGTGGTGTTGCAGGTGCAAATTCTTTTGCTAATTCTCCCTTGAGTTTCTTGGACAGTTTTCTTAGGTTCCTTTCAGAACTACTTTGACATGGTACTAGAGGAGTTGGTGGGGGTGTATTGGGCAGTAAGCAGGTATTTCCATGTTTCAGGCTTGATTTTTCTTCCATGTGCAAAGTACCTTCACTGCCAAACATCTCTGAAGAAAAGCTATTTGCATGCAGAAAACAATCAGTCTGCCTGTAATTCAGAGCTCCTGCTGTTAATTTCTGGGTATCACTTTTTTTGGAAGGCTTGTTTAAGCACGTTGTTGAACAGTTTCCTGTGTCAGAACAGTCCTCTAGAACATGCCTAGCAAAAGTCACAGTGGAACAAGACAGTGGTGATTTTGACTTGTTTCCTTTTTGTTCCTGCCAACAGTCTTTAGATTCTAAAACACACTGAACAGAATGAGTTGGAGTAAGAAATTTACATGGATTATTCAAAGGCAACTGTTGTTCCACAATTTTAGAAACATTACTTTGTTTCTCAGCCTCTTGCTTCTTTATCACACACTGTTCTTTCCAACTGGTATCCCTATAGGTCTGTGAGCTCACACTACATGTTAAATTCTCACCGGTGTTGCATAACACAGTTTTACTTTCTTCCACAGACTGCTTTATGACATACTTGGCCAAATGATCTGCAAACATGCTCTTGGAGGAGTCTTCACCAGTTCCTGGCACGTAAGGTTTTTCATCTATTACTTTTCTTGTTAAAAAATCTGAATACTCTTCTACTGCTTTTGTTACTCGAGATGAGGTTATGGTTTCATAAGCTTCATTTACTATCATATCTACCATAGTTCCAGAGAAAGTATTAATGCCTTTTGACCCACTTGTTAATTCTGACTTATTGCTCATTCCAGATCTGTTATTTGTTAGTTTGGTATCATTCTGGTTACAAAAGAGTGATGGAGTACTTTCAGTACTTTGACTGTGATCCGAAGTTAGATAAATATTTCTGAAAGAAGCAACTTCCTCCTCTCTCGTTCTGCTTGTGAAAAATGGATGAGTGGAGTCTTTGAATACTTCCATACGGTCATCAGCATTTGGAACAGTGGATACTTTCGCTTTGTAAGCATCAGAGGAAACCTGCTGCTGACAAAGAGCTCTTCCAGCTAAGGGCACAGGTATTGAACTCACGACACCAGAGGTACAAAATAGAGCTTTTTGTACTGTATATTCCTTCTTGGAGTCTTGGATCAGCTTTAGTGCTACCTTATCATTAAAATTAGGAGAAACTGTGGAAGTCTGTGTTGACTCTAACATACTTTCTGCACTTACATATTTGATATTGTCCATGGAAACACTAATGGCTGCTTGTGTTGTGAAGGTCACATCAACCTGAGATAGTTCAATAAATGCCTCCTGAATGACAGATTCAGACAAATCTCGGGCATAGGATCTTACCACTTTGTTTTCATAATCAAATGATGAGGGCTGTGTAGTAGGTGATGATGGATATGAAAACTGGCATACTTCCATGATTCCTTCAAACACGAGTTCTTCAGCGAGGTCTGCTGCGAACCGTGCAACAGTGTTGGTAAATATTTGTTTCTTTACCTGACGCAATTCTTTCAAAGCACCAGTTATAGCTTCACTCACCAAAAAGTTTGCTATGCCATTAATGGCACGCTCCTTCAGCGAGATTGCTCTACGTCTTCCAATCTCATAAAAAGCCATTTGAAAGACTGAAGAAGTCAACCTAGCAGCCAAATGGCAAAGTGCATTCGTGCATGAAGAAACACCTTTTTGGAGGTCTTTAAATGCACTGCCAAAACTTTTTTCAACCAATTCAGTTGCAAATTTCTGAATACTATCTCTTATCATTAGTGACTTATGTTTAGATTTTGCTTGCTTCTCTGGTTCCTTACAAGTTTTCATTTTGAGATCTGCAGCTTGCCTCTTCTTCTCTTTTGAAGTAACCCTTTTGTGCTTTGAATCATTCCCTGCACACCTTTGTTCAGATGAGGACTCAGAAAAAAAAACAGAACCTAGTATTTCACATGAAACACTGTCAGCATATGCTGAGTAACTGTTATAAGCTGCATCACAGTGACTTTGACTTGTCCCATCTCCACCAAGATTAATTCGACATAAACATTCAGAAGAACCGCAGCTCCCTAAGGGGCTGAAGGCCGATGTTCTAATGGGGCTGAAGAAGCCTCCGTTCTCTTCTCCTGTTGTTTTAACCGGGCGAGGGGAATCCGGGACCTCAAAGATGCTGCTGTACAGTGATTCTGGCTTACGAGGAGTTGGTTTCTTAACATTGGCTGGGAGAGTGGGACGATCAAACTTGAATTTCTGAGGATTCATTGTAATGCTTGCAGAACACAATTTTTCATGTGCAGTCCTCCTTTTCTGGGCAGGATTCCCTAGGATAGGATCCCTAATAACTTTACAAGTGTTTTCCAACGCTTGCTCCAGCTCATCAAATTGATCAAAGCTATCAAAAAATTCACTTACTTCTGAGTCTGAATCCTCTATACCATCTTTTACTACTGGAATTTTTGGCAGCTGAAGTTTTGCTTTCAAGCTTTTTTGATACCCTTCTTCGTCTAAGAAGATGATGGGGCTTGGACTGGAGCAATCTGACTCAGAGGATTCAGCTGGAGAGGAAGAAAACAATGTTTTACGTAAAAAATTAACACCTTGATCAGAAGGATTATATGGCTTGTAGAAACTCCTTTGTATCCAAGGATCAGAAATTGAGGTTGTAACTGAATTCTTTACTGAGGTCAGCTCCTTAAGTCCCAAAATATCAATCAAAGTAGAAGATCTGGCAGATGCTTTCTGATGTGCAGAACCCACAAGAATCTTTGAGTCAACAGCTTCTAAACATTGAGCAGGGATGGTCTGTGAAGCAGCATCTCGATGGTTTTGAGAAGTAAAGCTGCATGTACCTGAACAAAAAAAAAAAAAAAAAAGGTAAAAAGAGATTGCTTCAAAACCCAAGAATTTCTAGAGAACGACAGCAAACTGGTCAGGTTTTAATGGCAATATCTATTTACTATTTATGTTACTATTGCTATTTAAGTTGCAAAATGCTAGCTCATCTTTCATGATTAAAGCAATCTTTCATTTTCTTCAAATCCTGTTATACAAACCTAATAACTGAGAAATTAATGTATTTTTAGCACATAAAGTAGAACAAAATTTTATTTGATATCCATCTGACATTGAGATGAGAATCTTTGTTTTACGAGTTGGTAAGCTGTTGGCAAGCTGAAAAGAGCAAAAAATTAATTTTTCAATTGCATAATATCCCTTTACAAAGCACGATTAATGTAAAAAAATTACAACTTATTTACATATACTTTTTTCTTAAATCTCAACAGCCTAAATTTCAAATTTCTACAAGTGTGCAAGAACTCACCAGCACTTAGTATCTTTGAAGGTTCATCTTCATCTAAGTGTTCAAAAGCAGTGACAAAATCATCCTCAATTGAAGAAACTGACTGATTGGTGTCATCATCTTCACCATGGGTTTTCTCTTTTTGATGCTTTTGTGAAGAGTTTATTTCCACTGCATATCTTATGCCTGTGGTATACTTGCTTAGCAAGGTAAATATATAATCAACTTTGATCCTTGGGAATGATGGAGACAGCCTCATCACACAAAACACTTCAGGAAGCTGATTCTTGAAAAAGAGAGCAACAAGAAAACAAACACAGCAATCGTCAAGAGATTCCTTCAATGCATTTTTATGAAGAATAAATAATTTTCAAATATTTTAAATACAAGAAAATTAATTCAACAGTTTGTGTAGAGTGGTAGCTAGAATGACTTACTCATTTTTTCAGTGTCTGCATTCTGAATAAATCATTGCAATAATATAACCCAACCATGGTAACATGCTACCCAAGAATCTATTAAAGAATGCATGTTAAAAATCTGTGGAGGAACACGGTATTTCAGAGCATGTTTATGCCCTATAATATTTCAGTTTATAGGATATCTGTTTATTTGAGCTGCCTTTACTCTTACATGCATTTTGTAATGTTTGTAATTGGAAAGAACATAATTTGTATGGTAATAATGGGAACAGTATAGAACTAAAAATCATGGAAATTATATCATTAACAGCATTTATAATCTTTTTTAAGAAAAGCAATCACTGAGTTTTATGAACACCAGACATTCCTTTAATTTTGGGCATCTCTGTTTCAACAAAAAAAGTCTGCTGAAGATCAAAGCTATCTAAGCAGAGCAGAGATAGGTAAGTTGACAAATTTCGTATTTCATATTAAAAAGACTAAACTCTTTAGAAGGCAAAATATACTGCTTCTGACATGCAAGATGACACAAAAAATTCTACCTGATGTTTCATGACATAAGGTTTTGCCAAGGTTTTCTTTAAGTCTTTTAGAAATACAGCCTCATTTTCTTTTAGTTTGCACAACTGGAGCGATTTCAGAACATCTGGAAGCTCTACAGAAACAGCTGACAACTCCTGATTTTAAATAAAAAACACGGAGAATACAAAATAAAAAAACAGCATGCAAATGACAATCAGGTTGATTTCATACCTCCCCTACATCCTAACAACTGCTAATTCTGGAAACGTTTTTCTTTTCTTCCCTATTTCTTGCTCTATTCCCCACTCATTCTCTCAAACTGTGATGTAAAACTTGTAAGAACAAGATTTAATTCAGCCCATACTTCGAAGATGCCTAAAAGATCATAAAGCAGAATCTCTAAAGTGCTGAAAAGCAGCTGCACATCCTACAAAATACCCAACTACACTGACCCCAGCTAATGATGGTTCGCAGTAGATTTCTCCTTATTCTTTGTGTGTGTTATTGGAACAGTGTTCTAGCTCCCTATCACAAAAAACATGAGCAAGGCACTTCTTTAACATGACCTTGGACAACCTTTAGATTTAGCTAATACAGAAGAGGCCTATGAAAGAGTTACAGTTTTTTTTTCCAACAGTCCAAACACCACTGATCCCTATAGTTCAAAGCAAATCTCCATACACTTGTTCTGTCCAACTTCCTCTAAATTCCATCTAACTCTAAACAGTCTAACAGCTCTTACCCATACTTGAACGTCTAATATTATAATTTGAAGAATTAGCAACATTGATCTAATATGGAACACAAATGGATTCAGAGTTTGTTTTACTTTTTTAAAACATCAGCAAAGCATTAAAAGCAATCTCTTCCAATATCTAGACAGAGTAGAAAAATGTAGTTTTACTGTGGACATCTATGTTATGAATTATACAGATATGTAAATTGCACAGGAAGACTAAATTCTTAACTTATGAAAATGGCACATCATAACCCTTGTTGTTTGCCACACTCCACCTTTTAAGATAATATGTCCTTATCTAAATCTCCAGAATAGCATCTTAAGACTCCTAAACCCCCACCAGCACTTCACAGCTAGAGCTCAGATGAGTAAAGTTTAGTTTCACACATGCAATTGCACTATATCAATAAGCATAACTCAACTAAGGGTAAGATAACAAACCAAAATACTGATACACAAGCTTTTAACAACAACAAAACCCAAAACAAAACAAAACAAAACAAAAAAAAAATAAAACACCCACGAAAACCACAACCAACTGAGGCTATTCCCACCCAAACACCCCCTTCAACCAATCATCCTCCCCACTTCATTTAAGTTGTTCCAGAGCATCCTAATATATATAAAACACTGATTATCATATTAAAATAATTACTTTCTACCTTTCAATGACATTGGAAACCTAGGCTTTTAAATAGTCAAGGTTCATCTATTCCATTTCCTGAATGCCAAATTTCCTCCATTGAAGAAAATCAGGTGCTACTTAGAAGAAATTTTCAGTAGAGATAGATATATACTGTACCTGCAAGTGAGCAATACCCATCTCTCCTGCAAAACCTATAAATGTAATCTGTAAAACAAATACATGGGTACAGTTAAGTACAGTAAAGATCTTTTTTTTGTTTCTTGCACATATTTAAGAGTCAAATATTCAGAAGACTTTAAGTTAAAGCTGCATTCTACTGCCACAAAAACCATACCTTAAGGCAGCATAACTTGCTCAATCAGTAGAACACAATCATACATAAAGAATGGTAATGCTATACTATTTGACTTGAGAAAGGTCAGATCAGACTGAAGAGCATATACAGCATTTAAAACTCACTACACAGGAATTATTCTAGTGGCCTGTATATACAGAGCAACACATACAAGCCTCATTACGTCTATTAAAATAAAAATTATTTTGCAAAGATTCAGTGCTTATCCATCCTTGCTTCAGGGCTGGGCACATATAAAACAGCTCCACTCTGAAATCCATCCACGCTGATAAACTGTTATACATTTGGATATGCTGAATAAAGCAGAATGCCAACACATTATGCAATTTCCCATGTAAATCGATTAGCCTAAGGCCAAAACACAACAGATTACTTAAGCCACATGCTTGCATGCCATTGTAAAGTAAACAAACCCTAACATAAAAGAATTAAAATATTCAATCTACAAAAAAAAAAAAAAAAGTCTTGTCAGGCTCAGGAACCTTGACTATGACAGAAATACCAGTTTTACCTCAGGTTTTTGTGCTTGTGTAGGTATATTTTATCACACATTGTCCCTCTCTCCTGTCTACAGGTGTTTAGTACCATTCAACACAAAACGATTGAAGAGCATCAGGCCCTGCTCAAACTTTGTTTCAAATGTCAGATTTCCGAAGTTCTCATTTATTATTTCCCTAACTACAAATGAATAGGCCATCTGCATACTCAAAAAAAAAATACCAAGACATTTCTTTTCAAAGCAAGGGTGTCAGAAAATAAACTTTGCTTCCATTTTGTAGATATGGAATAAAGCACAGAGACTAAATATTTCCACTGATGTTTGAAATTTAGTTTTATATGGTTTGGGTTCCATTTTTTCAGAGCATTATGCAATAGACTGATTTTTAAGCTGTAACTCATAAATTTGCAGCAGCTACTCCAGTTACTCCAAAGAACAGCACTATGTTTATACTGATATATTATTAACAGATTCAGCTATGAACTTGTATATACACAGAATCTCTGCAAGTACAGAGCTAGAAAAAAGAAATGGCCAGAATTCTATTTTGAACTGTATATGTGTTTTGAATATGTCATTTCAAAGTGTAAGTAAAAAAGAAACCCCAAACTTTATGTTCAACTGAAATCATACTGTGAAAAATTGTCTTGTTATTTCAGGGGGGGGGGGTCTCATGCTGGAAAAAAGATCTTATGCTTCCAGTTAGTATCTTCCTGCTTGCATCCACTTATCCTTATGTAAGGTATGACAAGATCATAAAGGAAATAATGCTTCTCCATAGCGTTCCAAGTAGCTACAGACAAATTGCACATCTGCAGGACCATATTCACTGTGTTAACTGTGAAACAATCCTGTTTGAACAACGTTACTCTTCAACTCCCACACAATTCATCTGCACAACATCTGCAAGACATTCTTCAACTTCTACATTTTTTTGCCTGTACAGTACATACAATATGAATTGAATTCCACCACAGAAGGGGCAAAATATCCAACAATTTAAACTACCTGGGGAGAAAACTAGTTCTCTAAATAACATTTTGAGAGGCTCCAGAGTCTGTTGCTGTTTGGGTTTTTTTGGCAGTTTTGCTTCTTTTTTTTTTTAATGGGTGTTTATTTTTGGCCTTCTTACATGCCCCTTCCTCAAGATAATGATTCCAACCCTTACCCTCTTCCATGGGATAACTCATTGTGAAAGACAGGGCAGTGAGCAGGAGTCCTAGCTTCACACAAATGAAGGACAATATTGCACTGTGAGATCAGCAGACAGCTGTCAGAGACCACAACACTACTGAGTCTGTCTATTTTTGCCTCTATGACAATGCTAATCTGGATCTCTTTATTGAGGTCAAACTCCAGTTTTCACGGAAAAAAAAAAATCATCTTTTAATACCTTGAACATGTCTGAAGTTAGTACATCAGTTCAAAAGTTGCTGGGAAGTAGGCAAGGAAATAAAAAAGTCATCAGCAACACAAGTCCTTTCTTTAAATTAGATGTAAGTGTATGAGACACTGTATTCAAAGGCTATCTTAAGCCATGGGTACAAAGGAAATGGTACAGGGAAACCTAAATTCAGGTTTTCTCAAGTCTGAGTTCTTCTAACATCATTCTTCATGTATTTCCATGAGGAAAAAATATCCATGTGACAAGATACTGACCCTCTTACATTTCTACCAGAGGGCTCCTAATTGCTTGATCTCATAAGGCAACTAAATATAGTCAGCTACCCTTCTCCACAGGGACCGTCACTGCTGACATATAAAACATGATCCCAGCTGCTTGTCAGGTATTTCTACAAGACAAAAAAGCCTTCACAGATTCTAAAGCATGGTCTGCTTGATCAGGTAAATACAAGGTTTTGCTCACACCTCCACTGCACAGCTCTTCCTCCTTATGTTAATCTGTCATAGCTTTCATCCTTCACAAATTCAGTTTCTTGCCTGCTCCCCAAATGTCTCAACCCCTGACTGTATCCATTCAGTTACACAACCTCTGGTGTTATCCAGGCAACCCCAACACATCAATCTGCCTCTTGCTATTGCTTATGCAATTATCAGTCTCCCCTAACCACTTCCTCAGTTGTCTTTGCTTCAATTCTCCCTATCTCGGCTCCTCTGCATGGCCTGTTCAGGTCAGCCTCTCCTTCTCTAAGCTCCTTGTCAGACCTGTCAACTACTAATTAGAAGTCTTGTAAAACCCATAATACAAGTTACATGGTGTACCATATACTATTGCTTTTACTTTTTTCTTTTCCTTTTGGAGAAGTTGTTGTTAGCCTTGTAATTCAAACAGTTCTAGTAATTCCTCCTAACAGCTTGAGGTTTACCTAGATAGTCCCACATTCTGTCAGGTCTACTTCTGTCCAGATCTTGTCCATCTGTCAGATCGTCCATAATCACATAAAGTAAGTCTAGATCTGTAATTCTGAGGCTTCAGCTTTTATCTTCAGACCTGAATCAAAGTGTTCTGCTACTTTTTTAGGATACCATCCATACAACCTTGATCACAGTAGTGCTCACAAATGCAGTACACCCCAGTCATCTATTTACAAATCTTGGTTTTCTAGTTTCACAAATCCTCCAAAGCAGTGAAATGTCACCTTGAAATGTCACAGCCTTTTTAAGACTTTAGTGACTAAATTCAAGAATGACAATAGGGGCGTGGACTGTCAGGCCAGTAACTTGCAGCATTGGTTCTATTTACTGTCCTGCAGCTTTCCATACTGTTTCAAGAGGCATTGTCTTCTATCATAGCCACAAAAGTTATTTAAGTGAGAATATTAAAGCAAACCTCAATAAAATTTTCTCGGTCTTCCCGATGTAAGCATTCCTCTGCAGATACATTGCATAACTCTTTCCTGCTGTGTAGCAGTGACTTCATAGAGTGCAGGATACTTTCACCAAAACTCTGAAAAACAATGAAAAAAAATTAAGAAAAAAATGCATGTTCAGTTTCAGATACATGGTCCATCCATCTATTCTCTGCTCTCCACAAGTTTTAGCACTCTGATTATTATTATTTGAAATTATTTTGTATGTAAATCACTAGGTTTGAAGTTTCAATTTACTTCAGGACATGAAGCTGAAGCAGGTACACATTTTTCAAGCAATACTTTTACTTCAAAATAGTTTGACATTCTGTATTTAAAAGAAAGGAAGTATGAGAACACATGGGAAAAAAAGAACAGATGAGTCCAAGAAGAAATTTAAATCTCATCTATGCCTTGCATTGTAGCATGTATATGGAACTTTTCCATCAGCTTTTCCTTAAATAGGATGAAAAGCAACTTTAGCCAAGAAAAGTAATGAAGGTGGCTTCAAAAGTTAGAGGGGAAGAAAACAAACAAACAAAAATGTCCAAGAAAATCTACATACACTCTTTCCCATTCCATTAAGGACATGAAACAACTGTAACTTAATCCCATGTAAACACTTCTTGTAATATTTCTTGTAATCACACTTATGGTGACATGCAAGCACCCAGGGATGGCTAAAAAAGGCTGAAGAATCCAAGATTTCTCCCAGTGTAACAGAGCATAGCAGAACAAAAGAATCAATACTATGAAGGCAAATATGACCACAGGACAACAAAAACTGGTTCACTCAGTTTGTGAAAAAGACAATGTCCCTTAACTGTTTTAGGAAGTCAGCAATCTTTTCTTTTTCTAATTTAAGTTTTTCATCTTCTCTAGCAAACTGTAAGGTTAAGAAGACAAATAAAAACATCAGACGGTTAAAAATTATTAAACCAGTAATTGTTCTGTATAAGACTGCCCTGTTAAAAATGACATGAGAAATCAGTGTGTCCAACTTATGACAAGGTATTTCAAATTTGCCTAGCTTCTCAAATAATAGCAGAAGTGCTAGATAGTCAAATTTGGACAGAGAATGTTTTGCATTTCTGATACTCCCACAACAAAACCAATCCCTTTATAGTAAAAAGTGATCTTACATATTACAGTTAAATCTCAATAAAGATTTTATTCCTTTTCTCTGTATAAAAAGCAGTATCAAATACTACTATGTTGAAAGCCAAATTATTAGAGCAGGGCCAGTGTCACCGTGGTTGCACTCATGGCAACACAAAATTAGGAAAGCACTTCTAGAATGAACAGACAAAAGCAAAACAGAACTTCAGGATCTTTGAAATTGCCAAAATACATTTCAGAATGCCAGCCAACAAGTGTCAGACTGCCACACTGATAGCCAAAGTCAGGAGACACTAAAGAAATCAAAACAGTAAATTTTATAGAACTGAATTATTTCTTAAAGTATTTTAGGCAGTTACTGTGTCATTTGAAATAAATTAATGAAGTGTTCACCTAATTTCCACTTTTATCTATTCCCTTGTTCCCATATGTCTAGCTACAATTTACTCCCACTTTGTACTTTCCAAAGAATGCTGTCAGTGCCTTCCTCTGATTCTCTGGATCTTCCAAGGTTACAGGAGACTGGAACATCAGTTGTTGCTCAAAGACTATTTCCCAGTAATTCCTCCATTCATCTTGTACAAAAGTAATTAGTGAAGCCCAAACAAGCATGTTGAAATGTCTCATTTTCAGCTTTTACAATAATTTAAACAGTCACAATATTCAAAACAGTAATTAGGGGAAAAAAGAAATCCTTATGACATGACCTGCTAATTTTCTGCAAGCCAATAGTGCTCCAGTTTGAGAAGGGATCATTGTTATTCTCCAATTGGCCTTTCTAAAGCTGCAAACTATTACACACATCATATTTATAAACAAGCACCTTTCCCTAGTTTAACATCTGAAAAGCACAATGGGTGACTATGAACCAGAGCATGGCATGAGGAACTACTGAGGTGAAGGACAACTCAACATTTTGGAGAATATTAAGTTGAAGTGGAAGAAGAAAGATGAAACAACTGGAAACATCTCCCTAAGGTCTGGAAGGACCAGCATACAAGACTATGTCTGGCAGCCCATCGTGGCACTAAGCAACTGAAGAGATAAAATACCCATAGCTAAAGTGAGGAGGAATGAAATTACATATGTTTTTCAGATCATATTAATGAATCTTAAAAAACTCAGATGTGAAAACAATAACCATATCGAAATTAACAGGCACATTACATACACAGAAGAAAAAATCCAATCTATCTGGACTTCGGTAGATCACTTAAATGTATTAAGAGTTCACAAAACCAGATAAAGACAGAATTAACTAAAAGAACTGGTTTTGGAAATGAAGACTTGCCTGGATGGAGATAATAAAGGGGGGATTTTGAGAACAGTTGATACAGGTCAGTAACCAACTTCTTCAGAATTTATCTTGAGACTGATGTCAAGCATTATCATCATCATGAATATATTTAATGAGAGAAAAAAGTAAATATGAAATGAAGACTGTTGACAATTTGAAGTAAGCAGGTGTCATCAGCTAAGGAGAATACGGGAAGAACTTGCTCAGCACAAGTGTTTTAAAAAACAACCATAAGAAACACAAATTTATGTCCTTAAAAACTAAAAGCAAACTTTAAAATTGAATTGAAAATTCAGAAGCTGGGAAATAAAAGACCTTAATTGACTTCTCAATCATTGCACAGCAATGAATGAATGATCAATACGATACTGCACTGAAAATGGCAAACGTGCATCCTTTAGTGAAAGAACTGACATCAGAGTCACTGAGAAGGACATCCTGTGTAATTGCACATACAGTATTATCCACATGTAAAAAGAAGATTAACTCATAACAAGCACAGAAAGTAGGACTATGAAGGATAATCACTGGAATGTGGACGATTTCATACAGAGGCAGACTAAAACCTTAGTTTACAGTTTCCAAAAACCAAGGCTAACAGAGGACAGACCACCAGGTGTAAAAAAATAAGAAGGGTGAACATCAGCAAAAGAAAATAAATTATTTAAGCAGAACAATAAGGATATCCATGAACAAAGAGGTATAAATTTGCTGCAAGTAGCTTCAGCTGAAATTTTAACTCTCAGTTATTACCGCAGTGTGGTTCAAAAAGACAAGACCAGT
Source organism: Cinclus cinclus (assembly GCF_963662255.1). Classification (NCBI taxonomy): domain Eukaryota; kingdom Metazoa; phylum Chordata; class Aves; order Passeriformes; family Cinclidae; genus Cinclus; species Cinclus cinclus. Next base: position 58,499,175 of record NC_085047.1, read on the forward strand.
CCAGCAGTAGGTTTGGGGGAAGGTGTTTTAAAGCTTTCATTAACTGAGAAGCTATATTTAGTAACTTTTTTATATTCTTATCCTTATCAAAATTGTGCTTGTGACAGCAGGGGACTGGACCCAATGTCAGAGAAATCCTTCTAATCCAACAGACAACGACACAAATTCTCTCACGATCCCAAACCAGGAGACAAAACTACATTAAAAACTGAAAAATATCAAGTTCCCAAGACTATCAGCTCAGTTTAGGTAAGGACAAGAGGTCATCTTCGACAAAAGGATGTAATTATTTTTTTTTATAACTAGTACACTTACAACACACATCAACATGGGGTAAAAAACACCCAAGCAATCTATAAAGCTCTACTTGGTAGACCTCTAGGACATGGTATTCTGTCCTCACAGAAAGGCTTGCAAGAAATCCTATTTCATTCAGAAGCACAGATTTCAAATTTTACTAAGTTGTGCCAGAGGAAATCCAAAACCACTGTCAAGGTGCTCAGACATGAACAGTGTCACATCTCTAGCTCAACTGAGCAATTCAAAGACTTGCATTGTTGCAGCAAATTGAGCAGTCATTATCAACGAATCCATCAGAGTACACTGGAGATATTTGGAGGAGATATTGTCTCACGAAATGTTTTTAAAAACAATTGTTTTCTAATATTTCAAACAACCTGTAAAATGCCATAATCTCTAGATAAATGAAGTGCAATGCCAGTCACATTTCTCGGCTCTTAAGTAACAAAGCAGCTCTTCCTGATTTCATCTGCTGTAAGACTTAAAGGGACTGAATATTCTGAGGTAATTTGTAAAAATAGAAACTAAGGCTTTAAATATGCATACCATATCTGTGCACAGACTTTTAAGAGCTACTACTGCAACAGTTCCTGTTAGCTGTGACAAAGTATTACTAAGAGCACAGGAATCAGGCTGCAATCTTCTGTAAATCAACAGAAGGTGAAACACAGTGCAGTTCCAACCACTCCATTGCCTGGTTCTATGAGAATGAAAGTTCCACACCACAATCTAAATAGATACCTCACAGGTAAACATCCAGAGGAGGCAGTCACAGATGAAAACAATGGAGTCTGGCTACAGGAAAATGCAGAATTCTGCAAGAAGGGTAGAATTAAAATTTCTAGAACTACACAGTCCAGAATGCTTAACAGCAATTAATGGAGCAGTTCACAGAGGCAATATTTTAAGCAACTATCAGAATCAGTGAGGAATCACTGGTCACTGGCATTATTAGAAAGATGCTTCTGTAACCCACAGGTCTAAAACCTTGGTGGGGCAAGTAGGGTGGTATTTGCTTTGTTTAGTAAATTGAAACAAAAACAAATAAAGAGCAGATTTTAAAAGTCCTTTAAAAGCAAGTTTAAGGATGCAAAATTACTTGAATGTAGTTGAAGATTTCTATTTGAGCTGGAGAGTTATTGTAAACTAATAAAATACAAGGTTTTACACCATGTGGTTTAAAGTGAAAGATTACTACCCAAAATTAAAAATTGCTTAATATACGGCAGTGAACATTCCGTGTCAGGACCTGGAACAACTGACTACCTGTCTGTCCATCTCATAACACCTTCCCTCTGCTTTCAAACAGGACATATACCACACTGTTTCTTTAAAACAACAAAATCTGCTTATGAAATAAAATAATGCAATTTTCACAAGATACAATGCTTCCTTGCTCAGTTTCTCCTCTTACTGTTGCAGCAATGACTCATCTGTGTTCAGCTACCTAGAGAAATCTGAGTAAATAAATAAATTTGTTCCTTCAGGATAAACTGCTACTTTCATTTCATTAAGCACTTACAGAAGATGCAAGAAAATTTTAGGAACAGTATTTATGTTCTCCAAGTTAAAGTGAAAAATTTTTTAAAAATAAATAAATTTAATTTAATATTAGAAATCCCCACTAATATCCTTTGCAAGTGCTAGACATTTTTTTCAACAAGGAACTTTCTAAATATGCATGCAAACACAAAAAACTATTCAGACAAGGCACCAAGATCTAAAGGTAAAGGTATTACAAGCAAGCCCTAACACAGGCTTCACAGAATTGAGTAAGAATATACAGTTTTATTTTAATTTATTACATATGAACTCAAAAAATCTGCTCTAAAATAAAAGCTATATTCTAATAAACAGTGTGAATTCTAGGAATTCATTACAATTTTATCACATCATCTTGAAAAACAAAAACACCCTTTCCTTAAAGTATGCTGTCTCTCAGTTCACTTACAAGAAATATACCAAAACACAAAGCAAAAGCAATTTCTTTGCCTCCTTGAAATGTTAAACATGCAAAATTAAAACACAGTAAAAAGAAAACCCCACACAAGAAACCCAAATAAACCAGTTCACTTGCTTCACTATTAGATCAAGAAGCTCTGAAGTATTTTATTCAAATACAGGTAATTACCTTTTCAACAGATATTCTTGATTTCATGCGATTGCCCTGAGCCCTGGCGTACATGTCCATGATCTTACTAATCTTGGTATTCGATGAAAGAAGTCAGCTCAAAAATGCCTACAAAAAAACATTTATATTTGATTGTGTTTTTCCATTTAGTTCGCATCCACTCTAAAAATACAAGTAGACAAAACAAGAACCAATAAAACCAATGAAAAAGGGCTTTAAAACTGGGAAAGATGAAACCATCCTTACTGACAGCTGCCTTTAAAAACATTCTGCCTTAATGACCTTCACAACCAGGCATGAAATGCAGAACACAGACACTTAGCAGTAAGTTTCATCGTTTTCCTTTAACTAGAATTTCAAGGCTGCATTGGGGAGGAACAACACATTAAATATTGTTTCACTGTCACTTACACTCTGGAAGGTTTCTCGTTCGGTTCCTGCACAATAAAATGCACTGCAAGCACCCTTGAACAATCTCGGGAGGCAAATGCACAAGTCACCCACCCAGCCATATCTGTCACCCTGAGGTACTACAGGCTAATGCAGATCATCATTCTTGTCCCCTGGTTCTGCTCTAGGCAGCCCAGTCTCTGCTGGCAAAACACAGCAGGACAAATGCATTTACAGCACTCTCAACTGAGTAGGTCACAAGAGTTTCTGCTCGAGTCAGCTGCCCTTATTTATCCCAAGTCTAATTCCAACAACAGGGAGATAAAAAACAGCTATGAAGGTATTGTTTTCAAGCTTCCTTCTTTAATCAGCAGCAATGGATCCAGTTTGTTTCATTCATCTTTTCATCCCCCAAAATAAGATATAGAGTGTTAATGAAGACACAAAGCATGTGGAGAGCTTTTAAGTTCTATGGAAGTTTTAATACTTCATCTTTTCCCATGGTCACACAATTTAATCAGGAAAAAGAACTCCTAGACTAGATAAAATAAATGAGGCAAGGAGCAAGTGCAGGTAAAAATGACTGCAAAGATAAAGAAAATAAACACCACGACATGAGAGCATGGGTCTTCACACAACTGACCAGACTGGTTTAGCCGATCTCATCTCAAGCTCATATTAAAGCTTTACATGGGAAATAAAGTTCTATATGAGATTGGTCTTGAGTATAAGTCATTTAGATAAAAAGATCTGTAGTGTCATCATGTAACTATTCTTCATCTTCCTCCACCCCAGCACCTCTAGAGATAAAATCTCTTCAAGAATACAATAGCATTAGAATTAGAATTAGAATACATAGATTATTATTAGGTAAATCTGTTCACATTTCACTTTGATTTCCGCTTTCCTTCACAAATATGAACTTGCTGGAATCTTAGAAAAGAAGTTACACTTAGGCAAATAAACTGCAACATTTTCATCTCTAGAGCACAGCTTCTCTCAACTGGGTGTTTGAAGTTTGGAAAATTAAGACAATTACATGAAGCAGCCAGACACATGATCCACAGATTATATACATTATATATAAATATAATAAATACAAATAAAATTTAATTTCACAGTAAACTATGGCTAGAAGATACAACAATGCTTCTGCTAAAATTCATGTGTGTAAAAGAAAAAAGTCCATAAAATAGTATCAGGCAATAAAAAGAAATCCACTTCCCTACAGCTCTATCTTAAATGGTTAGTCCAGTAAAAATCCAAACCATATTGGAGAAATAATCTTAAGACATTTCTTGTCCTAAGAAAAGCCATCTGTAGAAAAAGTTGGGTTTTCACACAGGTACTTCAGTTCCACATTTTTTGATAGATTTCTCCTGGCAGCAATTTTAACAAAGATCAAAACAGCATGCTATGGAGATGACCTTTTAGCCCTGCTGGGTGTTGTAGTGTTTACTTAGGTACAGTACTTCACAGTTACACTGTAAACTGCCTTCAGGTTAAGTATTTTCCTCTATCATCTTCTACTAAACTCTGGAGACCTGAACATCAACCTGTAATGTCCCCTAGCTACAAAATAAACAGACTAGTAAATCACAGTATGAAGGCTCTGAAAGCTACTAGACAAACCATACAGGTTTATCACCATAACATCACAATGTTTTGTCTTCTCTGCATCCTGTCCTTCAGTACTTGAATTAATACAGGTCCTAATATATACACCTATATTATACCACCTACAGCATCTCTGCTCTCCATCATGCACTTCAGAGAAATCTGAAGGGTCCCACTTGTCCAACAGTGCAGCAAAACCTGAAGATTTTCTTTTTACTATGTAAAATTATTATCCATTTTAAATACAACAGTGGTCAATCATGTGAGAAGTACACAAATATTAACACTAACTGAAAAGGAAGTGAAAGCACTGACAACAAAACAGCCTGGAAATAACTCATTTGTATAAATAAAACCTACCTACCCTTTAAAATTGCTTTTACTTCTGGATATTGAATTTGACTATTAAATTTAATTTCCTTCTATTGTTAACTCAAAAAAGAGAATAAACGGCAGAAGCATCAGATATAAAAGGAATAGGACTTTTCTGTTACTGAATAACTATCGTCAGACACAAAAAAAAAAAAGATTGATCACACAACTAATTAATGAATACCCACACCTTACGTTTTTACCTTTACCTGGATCATCCTAAATGCACACAGCATGAGCAACAGACAAGAGGAGTTGGAAGCCTCTGTGCTGCCAGGAAGCTACAACTTAGTTGCCATTACCAAAACTAGGAGGGAAAAATCCCACAGCTGGAGTGCTACTGTGGATGGCTACGGGCTATTAAGAAGGGACAGGCTTGGAAGGAGTGGCTGAATGTTGCCCTCTAAAACAAGAAATTGCTAGAGTGTGAAGAGCTGTCTCTGAAGAACAGCCATGATCAGGCTGAAAGCACATTGGCAAAAGACACAAAACAAAGCATCAAGAGAACATGGTGGTTGATCCAGGGAAGCCTACTGAGGAAGCCTTCTTGTTCCAGCTACTGGAGGCGTGGACCCCTTGGGAAACTGTCCTCAGAGATATGGGAGCAGGACAGAGCTGGCAGATCTTTAACAACACTTTTCATAAAACCCAAGAACTACCAATAAGTTGAAGACTTAAGAAATCAGGAAAGGAAGCAGGGGGCTGGCATTGCTGAGTTTAGACCACACTAAGAGCAGCTGAGCTCAAGCTACAGGGCAAGTAGGAGATGAACAGGCAGTGGAAGCAGGGGCAGGTATTCTGGGAATAGTACAAGGGTGCTGCCCAATTTTGCAGGGATGAGGTCAGAAGGCCAAGGCAAAGCTGAAGCTGAACATGGCAAGGGATGCAAAGAATAAGAAGGGCTTCTACAGGTATGTCGAGAGAAATGGAAAGTCAAAGAAAATGCACTCCTACCGAACACAACTGGAAAACTGGTGACAACAGATGACGTGTCTGAGGTACTCAACAGCTTTTTTCCCTCAGTTTTCACTGGCAACCTTTCTTCCCACAACTCTCCAGAAGATGGACTGGAGGAGCAAAGAGAAGATCAGGTTTGCGACAACCTGAGGAACCTAAATGTATGTAAGTCTATAAGACCTGTTGAGACACGTCCAGAGTTCTGAGAGAACTGGCTGATGGTGGCTATCAAGCCACCCCATCATATCTGAAAAGCCACAGCGATCAGGTGACTGAAAAATAAGAAACATTGCACCCACCTCAACAAAGGGTAGAAAGGCAGACCCTGGGAAGTACTGAGCTGTCAGTCTCACCTCTGTGCCTGAGATGATCATGGAACACATGCTCCTAGAAGCTATGCTAAGACACAGGGAGGTGATTCAGGACAGCCAGCACAGTGTCACTAAGGGCAAGTCCTGCCTGACCAGCCTAGTGGCCTTCTATGATGGGGTGACTGCATCAGTGGACAAGGGAAGAGCTACGGATATCCTCTATCTGGACATCCATAAAGCTTTTGACACAGTCCCCAAAAACACCTTTCTCTCCAGTATGGAGAGATATGGATTTGATGGGTGAAATGCTCAGCAGATAAGAAGCTGGTTGGATGGACCCATCCATAAGACAGCAGTCAACAACTCAATGGACCAGATGGACACTGGTGACAAGTGGTGTCCCTCAGCAGTTTGCAGCAAGACCAGTGGTTTTTATCATCTTCATTAATGACATAGACCAAGTGAATGAAGCGCACCCTCAGCAAACTTGCAGAGGACACCAAGCTGAGTAGTGTGGTTGACATGCCTGAGGGATAAGATACTATCCAGAAGGACCTGGATAAGCTCAAGCAGTGAATCCATATGAAGCTCATCAGGTTCAACAAGACCACACTTAAGCTCCCGCACCTGGCTTGGGAAAATTACCAGTGTCACTACAATCTGTAGAATGAACTGATTAAAAGCAGCCCTGAGAAGATTGACTTGGGGGTGGTGGTGGACAAGAAGGTGGACATGACCCAGCAATGTGCGAGCGCAAGCCAAAAGCCAACCACGTCCTGGGCTGCAGAAGTAGCCAGCAGGGTGACTCTCTGCTCTGGTGAAACCCCACCTGCAGTGCTGCATCCAGCTCTAGGGTCCTCAGCACAGGAAACACATGGACCTGCTGGAGCAGGTCTAAGAGGGTCACAAAAATAATCAGAGGGATGGAGCACCTCTGCTATGAAGACAGGATGGGAGAGTGGGAGTTATTCAGCCTGGAGAAGGCTCTGGGAAGACCTTACAGAAGCCTTTCAATATTAAATGGGGCTTATAAGAATGATGGGGACAAACTTTATAGCAGCACCTGTTGTAATAGAGCAAGGAGGAATGGTTTTAAACTACAAGAGAGTAGGTTTAGACTAGATACAAGAAATCTACGATGAGGGTGGTGAGGCATTGACACAGGCTGTCCAGAGGTTGTAGGTGCCCCGTTCCTGGAAACATTTAAGGTCAGGCTGGACAGAGCTCTGAGCAACCTGACCTAGTTGTAGATGCCCCTGCTCTCTGAAGGGTAATTACACTAGATGGCCTTTAAAGGTCCCTTCTAGTCCAAAGAGCTCTATAAATTTATAAACCCATTTATCCAGTGATTTGCTGAAGAACACTCTTCTCATCAGAGCACATAATGAGCATTTAACTAGCTTTTCCATATGCATGTATCCTTGTTTGAATACATATAAGGAGCAAAATTAAATAATCGGCTTAAGGGAATCCAACAGGAAATTTGCCATGGATTTAATCTCTTTGTGTAAGTCTATCCCATGCCTAAATGTACTTTAAGTCAGTGTGTATTGACAAACCTTAGTTGGCAGAAAAGAAGAAACTTTATCTTTTCTGTAAATGTGCTGAGTAAATCTCTTCAGCTGCTGTAGGGGCATATGTGGACATGTGCACACCTATGTTAGACACATGCATGTTATGACAAATTTGACAAATTTAAAATGTATGTGGCCTTATTAAAATTAAATTTCAAATAAAAGATTCTAGGCAATGACAATAGTATATCTATATTTATGTTAAAAAGGAGGTGTTTTTAGTACTTTTTTGCCCTAGTACTAGAGCAAAGAAAAAGTACTTTTTTTTTGTCTTCAGAACACGGACCTGAATCAGCCTAGAGAGTTCTGATGATTTGCAAAAGCCAAGCTTAATGAAACACTGAGCTTTGAACGATTCATTCTCGAATCATAAAATCATCAGGGGTGAAAGAGGCCTACAATATTATCCAGTGCAACTATCCATTTCCTCTTGTCCTCTCACTGCAGGCATGGCATGGCATGGCATGGCATGGCCCCCACCTCATGACACCCTTGTTTCAGATGGTTATAGAGAGTGATGAGGTCTCCCCCAAGCCTCCTCCAGCCTAAGCACCCTCAGCCACTCCTCATAAGATGTGTTCTACAGCTTTCATGAGCCTTGTTGCCCTTCTCTAGATGTGCTCCAGTGTCTCAATGTCCTTTTGGAAGTGAGGGGCCCAGAACTGAACACAGGATTTGCGGTGTGGCCTTACTAGTGCCAAGTACAGGGGGACAATCACTGCCCTGCTCCTGCTGGCCACACTATTGCTGGAACAGGCCAGGGCGCTATTACCCTTCTCGGCCTCCTGGGCACACTCTGGCTCAGGTTCAGCTGCTGTTGACCAGAACCCTCAAGTCCCTTTCTAAAGAACAGCTTTACAGCCACTCTTCTCCCAGCCTCAGCATGGAGTGGGGCTGCTGTGACCCAAGTGACCTTGTTGAACCTTATACCACTAGCCTCAGCCCAAGTCTAGGTTGATCCAGCCTGTCCAGATGTCCATGTGGAGCCCTCCTACTCTCAGTCAGACCAACACTTCCATCCAACTTGGTGCTGTCAGCAAATTTATTGAGGTTGCACTCAATCTCTATGTCCAGATCATCAATAAAGATGTTAAATAGGACCTACCCCAGAACTGACCCTGGGGACACCACTAGTGACTGGCCTCCAGCAAGGTTTAGCTCCATTCACCACCACTCTCTGGGCCCAGACATCCAGCCAGTTTTTTATCCACTGAAGAGTACTCCCATCCAAACTGTGAGCAGCCAGTTTCTCCAGGAGGATGCTATGGGAGATGGTGTCAAACACTTTACTGAAGCCGAGATAAACACCATCCACAGCCTCTTCCTCATCTAAGTGGGTCACTTTATCACGGGAGATCAGACTGGTCAAGCAGAATCTTCCTTTTGTAAATCTGTATTGGTCGGGTCTGATTCCCTGGTTGTCCTACATATGTATTTATAACCTTACCAAAGAATTGCTATTGAAAACCAAATTAAGCAAGTCTACACTGACAAGGAGGCAGAATGGTCTAATGGATCCTTCTCTATTTCTCATTTCTAATGATTTATCAGTTTCACTGATCAGGTCAGCAGTCTTGAAAAAAGTCCAGATATGAAACACAAGTTGTCTTAACCACAGCTAGGACCACACAAGCAAAATGTATAATTTATGATGAACATTAATGACAGGCTGCGTCCTCTTTTTCTTGCTTGGTTTTAATTTTCTTGCATTGTATTTCTGTCACATAGAACCAGCAATTTCAAAAGGCTCAATCACTTTCTTTTCCTAGATCATCACTAGCAAGTCATCACCCACAGCTTCCCCCCAGTCCTGGGACTCGATTCTCAAACATTCTCCATATCTTCCTGGGAAAAAAATGTTATTTGATGTACTAGAGATATCCATTGGTCTGGATTTTGTGGTTTATGCAATTACCTTTAAGTCTCTGTAGTTCAGTCTGTTGTGAATTTTGTACATAACAGAACCACACCAAGTAACGTGGGGCTATTATTTTCTAAGCTGCATCATTTTCTCAAGAATACTTATTCCCACCTAGAAAAAATTCCACTGGAGAATACCTTGTTTAGTTCTCAAGGATTTATTAAATATAGGTGGTATCACTAAAGTCTAATGGTATGATTCTGAAATAATCTTACAGACATGAAGTCATTTAAGACTCTTCCCAAGTGCAACCTGGATAAATTTCGAGCATTGTTACCATTTATTTCAGTATCGATGATCTTTTCCAGGTACAATGTAAATGGGGTTTTTTCCTCCTATCTCACTCTGGCAATACATCAGAGAGGAGAAGGCTGTATCTTTAAATACAGTTCAGATCTACACTTCACCCTTTTTTTTTTCCCTTTTGCATACTGTTTTTTTTTTATTTTTTTTGAAAACCAGAGGACAGTATTTTGGTTGTAATAAGAAAGCCCCTCAAAAAGAGCCAAGAAAGCAAATGAAGAACGCTCCTTATTCCTCCTCCCTTGAGAGAGAAGAGGAACTGGGAGGAGGACGTGGGGCGGGAGGGAAGGAGGGCGGGCGAGGAGACACTTTTACAGCGAGATGTTGGGAACAGGCTGAACTTCCTTAACCCGTGCGCGCCGACCACAACCCAAACAACACAGGAGGGAACGTAAACTCACGGAGCCTCCGCGCACCGGCTACGGCCGCACCAGCACGAGTGAGTCAGTCAGTCAGTCAGTCAGTCAGTCAGTCTCCAGCCGAGACTGCGGACGGACAGACCCGGTCCAAGGGGCACCGGGGGGACCTGAGACCGCGAACCCCGCACGCTCGGTCCTGGAGCCGAAGCGCTGCGCTATCCCCTCCTCGCCCCGCGTCACCCCCGCGCTGAGGTCCGGGGGACCCCGGCCCCGCCCCGCCTCCCTCCAGGTGACCGCCGGGGCCCGCGGGAGCTGCGCTGCCCCAGGAGAGCCTTCCCTGGGAAGGGCGGCGGAGGATGCGCTTCCCCGCGAGCCCCCGGGCCACCTGTGGCAGCGAACCCCAAGTGACGGGGCGGCGGGGGCAGCGCCCCGCCCTGCGCCCGAGCTCCCCAGCACGGCGACCCGGGAGGGAGCGGCCGGAGGGGGTGCGAAGAAGAGCGGGCGATCCATACCTGGTGGCTGTGGCTGTGACCGCCGCCTCTTCAGCGCCCGCCGCCCGCGGCCATGGCCCCGCAGCGGAGCGGCCCCGGAGCGCCCGACCGGCCCCGCCACCGCGGGCCCCGCCCCCTCCGGCCACGCCCCGCCCCCGCTCTCGCGACGCTTCCCGCCCAGCCCCGCCTCCTCCGCCGCCGCCGCCACGCGCTCCCATTGGCGGGAATACGGCGGCCGCCCCGGAAACAGCCGCGGCGGAGGAGCGCGCGCTGGGCCCGCGCCGGCCACGCCCCTCGCAGGGGGAGCGCTGCGCTCTCTGTCCCTGTCCCTGTCCCTGTCCCTGCTCCTGTGCCAGCCCTGCCCCGCGGGGACTGCCCGGGCACGGCCTCTGCCAAAGCTCCCGGGAGCCCTGTGCTCTGCCGCGGGGCTGGGCTGTTCCCGCCTGCTCCGTCCAGGCTGGGAGCTGCCGCCCGCTTGCTCGGGGTCACTTGTCGTGGCCGTCCGGCGGCCTCAGCACGAGCCTGGCTTCACTCAGACAGGAGTGCGAGACGCTGTCTGAAAATCCCGCGGCCCCCTTCCCTTCACACTGCCCTCTGGAATTCTGCCGGATTCCTCAGGGCGTCAGATGTGCTTTTAGCTAGCAGATACGCAATTGATTTTCACCTCCCCGTGAGTTGTTCTGATGTGTGTGTACGTGCTGCTGGGGCCTGGGATTTGTTTTCATTTGGATGGAAGCGGTAATGCCGTGTAGTTTCCCATCGTATGACTCCGTTCCCAGCAGCAGCAGGAGCTCGTCCAGGCACTAACCTGGCAGCAGGGACACGGCGAGGATGGTCTGAGCAGCGTGGGCTGACAGCTATGTGCCCCCACAAAGGAGAGAGAGACTCCGGGAATCGGGACAGGCCTTCCTGAGACCCGGTATGTGAGGGTGAAGCTCGGGGAAGAACGACAGGCCCGGAGTTCACAGGTGGAGACGGGACAGAGTGTACCTACAGCAGCTTCTGCAACACCTAAAAGAAAGAGCCCCCAAAGCTACATTCACTCACACACACACACACACACACACACACACACCATAAAAAAAAAAAAATCCCAAACTTCCTGTACTAGGGTAGGGGTTAGGGAAGAAAAAAAAAATTAAAAAATAAATGCTACCCTTGTAGCTTTTTCAGTGCTGGATGGTTTCAAACTCTAACCTCCCCCATTTTAAAAGACAAAGACAAACATAGAGAAACTACTCTAACTCCCTCATAAATTGCACTTTTCTTCTGGATACCACCTAAGACCTATAAAAAGGACATGAGAATTTTTTTGCTACTGGATTTCCCATCTAGATAATTCCTGCTTCTGGCTACCTTCTGTTTTTACTTAAGCTGTGACTTTTATTTCTGTTTAGTCTTTTATGAAGGTCTGTTTCTGAATTCTACAATCATTTTAGACACTTGACAAGTCAGGGGGTGCATATCCATTTTTGCCAACAGGTAGATGAACTACATTTTCATATACCCTAAAAACTACTAAGCTGTGCAACAAAGCCATGCAAAGACTACACAGATAAAAAACCCAAAAGATTGGTTCTAAACTGCGTCACACTGTGTGCCATAAGTGGGATGATTAAAATGTTCCACATATTCCCAGAACCTTTGGGTCCCTATGGGATGGAGAAATAGAAAATTAATAATAGCCTCAAATTTAACTCAAGTTAGTTGTCATTTCAGTGCCCATTGAGACCAGCCTGATTTGGAAATACACTGTCTTTTGAATAAAGACATTTTAACAGTTTGATTATCTTCAGCTTAACAACAAAATATCTCCTTTTGACCGACTCCATCATTAAATACACTTCTTCGTTTTCATGAAAGATAAAAATTCTGTAAGAGGGTTTTGTTGTTTCTAATATATCTTTTTTATTTATCAACAATAATTTAAAATTTAATTTCCAAAACAAAATAGCTGTGGAAGCAATGTAAACATGAAAAAGCATGCTTTTAAAATAAATTCAAGCCTTTTATTCCCTTTGTTTTGGAATTCCCCTTAGACTGTTCAGAATAATGAGTTCCTATGGCTCCCTGCCAAACCCTTGAGAAAAATTAAGGTTTACCCTCATCAGGAAACTATGAAACATAACCCATGGCATGCCATTGTTTGTCACAAAAAAAAAAAAAAAAAATGGGGATAGCTTTCAAATAATGATTTTTTTTTTAAATTGTTTTTTTACAATTGATTTAAATACTGCCTGTGGTAAAGCACAGGAAACTTGTCTGAAGAAGCCAACACTTCTTAAAATTTATATTAATTATGAAGAAATACAGTGTTGGATTTTGGACTCTGGTATTTTCTGTCCTGTTAATTTTATATTTTTCAGGGCAGGGTCTGGCCAGTCAGAGCCCATCCCATTGAGCTCAGCCATAGAGGAGGGCAGGCTCAGGGCAGCCACAGCCTTCAGGCATCAGGCACCTGTGGGGACAGGGATGGGACAGGCCAGGCTGGGACACCAGTCCTCATGTGGGTGGTCAGGATCAGGCCCCGTGAAGGGAATCAACATCAGGCAGAGCTGACCATTAACCTCTAATGTTTTCTACCTGCTCCTTTGGTATAAGAAATGGGCATCTTCAGAATCTTTTTGTCAAAACTGCTGTCACAGCCCTGGTACTATCCTGACTCACTGGCTGCACCTCTCTATTAAGCTTGATATTTCAGGATCACTGTCTTGGAACAACTTGTTCAAGGACTGTCTCAGAGTGAGCTACATGTCATCTCTCTTGGGTATTGAATACCAGCTCTATGAAAGGTGTTGTAGATCTATGAAAAGTGTTGAAGAAATAGTCTGTGGCTTTATGTGACTTTTATTTTGTGCATTTTTTTTACTAGTCACAATATTTTTCCCCTCAGTACATGAAAACTACATAGCTGCATGATTGCGTCAGTGATTTTTTTGTTTGTTTGTTTGTTTTTTTTATGATACTACCTCTGGAAAATGTCCCTCTATAACTGAAGCTTTATTAAGTTCAAGCCAGACCTGGAATAACATCCTATAAGATACACTTATAATAATAAGGATTGCCTTCTCAAGGGCAGATGAGTAATTTAGAGTCTTATTCCTACCCTTAACAGGAGGAGCATATTCCTCCCGTCTTAAAACCTATGTAAACCTTTTCCATTGATCCCCTTGCAGCAAGCTGGGAAGGATCTGCCATGCTTGAAAGTATTCCACCCTCCTTCTTCCCACCCCACCAAAATAAAAATCTAAAGCTCACAGCTCACCATGTAATAATTTCATGAATGACTTCTAGTGGCTTATCTGTTTGTAACATACCCTTCAGCTCTCCAGCCCAGCTCCCTGCTCCTATGTCTGCACTGCTTCTGGCCTGTGCCAGCGTGAACATTTGTGAAATCAAGCAATAAATGAGATTGAACTGAGAGGACCAGAGAACAACCTGCTTTCCTTCCGTTTTGCTGATTCTGTTCACCAACATAATAAATGTGTCAGCATGGCACTGAGGACACAGCTGAGAACAGACACAGCTTTAATGGTCTTTTTCTGCTGCAAATGCACACCCAGGCATTGACTTGCTTTGCCATTTAGTGCCTGTTCAGCATCTCCTGGAAAACACTCCTGACACCCCTAACACCTCCAGAACTGGAACTCTGCATCTCAGTGGGCAATCCTATGAGTCATCTTGTCATAAACCTTGCTGGACCATGGTGTTTGTCTCTAACAAGAGTTGGGTTTATGGCGTTATGGTATAATGTGATGGCATCTTTTGGTTTCTTTTCACCAAATTCTTCACAAATTCATTGTTTCCAGTGACATGTTTGAGAAGACATTTTTATTTGCATGTTTATGGGTATTTTAACTCCTTTTTTCAATGGTGTGGAACCCAATAATCTTAATTTATGTAACTATGTTGCAGTTATTACTGGTTCCTCTTTCCCTGGAGTTCGATCTGTATCCTATGTAAGTTTCCAAAATGATATGCATTGAGGATGTCATGCACAGATCCTGTACTGAACTGGCCAGCCATGTCCTGCTGACAGACGAGTTCTCAGAGCCAGCCTAGGAGGCCTTTTAATGCAGAATGGAAAGCATCACACGCTAACCTTATCAAAAGATGCATTGTACTCCATTGAGATGGTTGCAGATGCTATGAGATTATTATCCAAAGCCTTGGAAAGCTCCCTGAATTCACATCCTTTCTGTGCATTGTGTTTTTTGGAGGATGCGATAAACAGCGTCACTGTGTTACACAAGACCATACAATAATAATTGAGCTGGCTGGGAAGTGAAATTTTTATTCTACAGGAAATTCCAGCTTGTCAATATTTTGTTTCATCAAGTGCTGGAACAAAACGTGTTGGCTCTGCAGCCTTTCTGGCAAAAATGGAACAATCTGTTTCTTTGCCAGCTGACAAGCCTGGGAAGCCAAGAGACCAACTGAGCAGTCGGCCTGATGCCAAGGAGCTGGATAGCCAGTCAGCTGAGGTATGGTAAGAAGCCAGTCTGGCCAGCAGCCACAGCCACAGCCACATCATGGCTAGAGCTTCTGTAGAAAGTTTTGATGGAACCAGGGCAATCCAAAATTTCCAGTGCCAATCTTTTCAACTAGAAGATGGCCAAACACCCTCTCAATAATTGACTCCTGTCAGGAGAGGATGTAGCTCTACTACACTTTCTGTTCCTTTTGTGTTTCTTTCTTCAGTTTTTGCCTTGTGATTTAGGTACAAATCTATTGCTGGTGTGAGCAGATTAAATCCAAGATTTTTCCTTAAGGATTAATGATCATGCCCAAGCCATGAGGGAGTATTCAGAGTGTCCCTCATTGCTAGTTTTTTGATTATCATTCAAATAACCTTGTGTGCTAGTAATACCTCATGGTATCTGCCTGTGTACGCCCTGCTAACAAGAGTTATACTGTTACTGCAGGCAATACAGCGTGAGATTGGAATAGACACTTGTCTGCTATCAGATAACATAATGCACTGTCTCCTTGTCTTCAGCCCATATTTGCAGATGAATTTAAGATAATCTTGCCAAAAATGCACTAACAAGGCAAAGACATCTTCTGAATTAGGGAAGTAATACTGATCTTTATTGGGAAGTTGGTGATGTGGAGGTCAAGACTGATATGGAGAGCACCCTTCTCCGTCAGATCTAGCTGTGCTCAAGTACTGAGCTGTTTGCACAATGTAACCCTAAACCTAAACATTATTGCAGGGTTCTTGTAATGTTCCAGGTATTTTTCCCTTTTGGTGTATTTCTGGAAAGGTATCAAACCGGTTCGTAAAAAAAAAAGTATTACATCTTTGCCCTCCTGCAGTTCACGGGTTACGACAACCTCATAAAATGTATCTGCCGCTTTTTTCAAATGTTTAGATAATTTCTATTACAGGATAAATCTTACAATTCTTAAATCTGCAGACACAGTACACACTATACACATCTCTTGTTTGTTTACAACCAGTTGCTGCCTATGCTTCTTCTTTAAAGCCCAGAAATGTCATATACCATCCTTACTACAACTGTGGTAGCTCCAGGGAACAATGAATTTCCTTGTAAATGTTCAGTGGTAATTAAATTTTCTGCAACTTCATCTATTTAAGTAGTCTCTAATATTCCTGCTGTGAAATTAGAGGAAAACCAGATGTTTTACTGAGACACATTTCAAATCTTGTGCCTTCCACATGTAAACAAATGTGACTTATTTTCTCTCTCAAATTCAACTACTGTGAAGATGCTACAGCATCTGGATTCCAAATGAATTCAATGTCAATTTTCAGTGACCTTTATATTTTCTAAGCATGGCCCAGTTTATTGCTGGTTTTACAGAGTTTATTCTTGAACTGGAAATAATTTTCATAGTATTTTCCCACAATGAAAATAGCTCAGTGTAATGTTCATGATGTGCTTTCTCCTTCATTTCTGCTGGAGTTGTTACACAGTTTGCTGTGTGCTGCTGCAGCATATCCTGAAATGTGTTCTTCATCTCAGATGAAATCTAACTCAAGCATATGTCTAAGGTTTAAGTCAGTCTCAATATGACCATTTGGCTTGTCTTGTTTCTATTTCATACATGAGTAACTGTTGTTGTGTGTAATTTAAGTCCTTCTGATTCTCAGTTTCCTCAATGTCGCCACATACTCAGAGATTATTTAATTTCCCCTCTGGTTCTGTCTATAACAGAAATGCCCTTTAAACATGAGCACACTTTAATTATAGTGTAATTGTCTTTTTCCATCAAAATATTGACTGGAAACTACCAAGTCGTTACACGTCTTGGTTGTACCTTTTCAGCAAAATAGGATTATTGATAACTTCTCCCAAACTTTGCTTTCAGTTTCCTCTCTCAGAAAAAACTAAGAGTGACAAGGAAACCATCACCTAAGACAAACTATTTTTATATAACCATCCACATGGTTGTATAAAAAATTGCTGTAATACAAAGGATCCTGAAAACCTCATGCCAGAGAGAGGGAATTTGTGGGGGTTGCCATTGGTTGCCATCATGTGGGGGTTGTCATTGTGAAAAAGTCACTGTACACTGCTTTTCAAGGACTTCTCTGCAAATTACTGTTTTGGCCAAAATCTTGGCCAAAATGAAACACGGAACAGAAATACCTGAAAGAAATTATATGTGTTCTTCCCTACCACTGTAAGATTTTTGAGTAGCTGTTTCTTAGTTACTTCCACTGAAGGCAATTTCATTTTTCCGATGAAATTTTTCAAGGTACATTTCTCAGATCAGAAATGTTACATTTACATGGCCTACTGAGAACCAGATAAATTTAATGTTTAAACTGTTTCTAAATTGAAGCTCACTTGATTGCGACAGTAAATTGAGTTTTTCAAGAGTCACAATGTATCTTAAAATTATACATTCTGGTAACATTGTATTTTACTGGGTTCTTTAAACCATGTACCACCGAAGTATTAGTTATTCTGATTAAGGAAGTTAATTTTTAACTTTGTTGAAAGGAAATTATTTTCTTTGTGGTCACTTATGCTTTAAAGTCATATATATATGTGTGTGTGTGTGTATAAACATAATGTAAATAAATATTAGTATATAAAATCAAAATCTTTTTCATCTGTCAAAAGGGAACTAATTCAATGCCTCTGCTCAGTTGCAAGAAACTGCATTAGAAATATTTGAAAACATAATAAAAATGTTTTAAAATTAAATTGTTTGACTTTCAACAATGCGTCATCATTTACAACTTATAAGATACTATTCTGCCTATAAATTAATGGAAAATGAGAATTAATATTTGCTTTCAGACAACTGCCTGGGTCATACATTACATAATGAAACAGATGTGCTATAGATAAATCAGAATTTGATCCTGGAAGCTGGGTTGTAAAAGTATTAATTTATTTTCTCCTTGTCTGCCAAAAATCTTCCAGAATTACCAGTAGTTTTAAATTTCATCAGCTTTGAATACATGGAAATGTTGAAGGTTGTCTCTGCAAGTTGGTTATTTTGAGAGATTTCAGTCTAAAGGTTTATTGAAAATTTTCCTGCTATTAAAGTTATGTAATGATTTACCAACTGTAATTTTCTGCTCCCTAGGGCAATAAAGGTGGGATACAAGAAAGAAATTAGTGGCTGAAGCATTGATAATATTTATAACTCTTTACTTTTTGCTATAAAGTCTGTGATAGTCATAAGTGTTGAACCACCCAATTCTTCATGAGTATAATAAAGACACTGAATGGTAAGTTACAACAACA
Organism: Cinclus cinclus; assembly: GCF_963662255.1. Taxonomy (NCBI): domain Eukaryota; kingdom Metazoa; phylum Chordata; class Aves; order Passeriformes; family Cinclidae; genus Cinclus; species Cinclus cinclus. The sequence continues at coordinate 58,517,631 of NC_085047.1, forward strand.
TAATAATGATGGATTCATTAGTAATATACCCTTTAAAACACATTATACCAAAGGAGAAAAATGTAAATGGATTTCCTTTTCCCTACAAGACCAGCTTTACTATTTTTGTAACAGAAAATGAAGTTACGTTGATATTCATTGGCAAAATGTGTTCATTTTTCAGGCCCATCGAAAGGATTTTTTTTGTGGCTGAATGCTGATGGATATGAATGATTTGTGTGGGGAAGAACTCCAGGGTTTCAGAAGAATCACGTAGGACTTTGCATGTGGCCCCTGTTAGGAAGTGATCCAATGTTGTGTTTTCCCATCTTAGTTCCCTCAGGCTCTGGCAAGACAGGTTTGCTCGAAAGCACCCTTTCTCCTCCTGTCTCCTTCATTATCCAGGGAGGAGGAGCCTTTTGCAGCTTTAGCGCTCATTTTTCCCTATCACAAACACAGAAGTTCGCGGTTTTTTATGAGGGACAGTTTTTGAGTACACAGGGCCAGTCATGATAGCTGGTATGTGAAATGAGAAATGTGCCAGGATCCAGAGTACAAATTATACCTTCCTTTCTTTTGGCTTGTTTTTTAATTCAAGGCTGGGTTTTTTGGTCCCCTTCTGCCTCAGGTGTGGCAGGGGAGGATAATTTTCTGTGTAAATTAATTTGATGAGATTGCAGAAACCTGATACATATTGATGATTTATTATAAGGCTGGATTTCCAAGTAAAATTTATTACAGATTTATAGGGCATGAATTTTAAGATATTTGAAAATTTGAAATTAATATTTATAATTAATATGAATAATAAATTGCAACAGCATAGCTATATGGTATGTTTGAGGGTAATATATATGTGTATGCGAGTGAAAAATACACACTGTGCTAGAGAAAATCCATTCTATTCATTAAAATAAAGTGTTCTGCTGAGACTTTTTACTGTGGGTGTTCTCCAGTTCTGTTCAGGAAAGATAATGATGCACACTGCAGGTGAAGAAGACTTGTCAGGATGATACAAAGCTAATGTGAAATGATCCCAAGTCAAAAGTAAAGTTCTGCCAACAGGACAAAGTGCTGAGGAGCAAGATTGTAGCTTTTTTTTTTGTTTTGAAAGAAGCTTGTTTAGAAGTCTTCTATTAAATTTCCTACCACTATAGAAATGTCAGCATTTCCATGCCAGAACCAACAGTCCAGCCTGTATTCTTGACAGCAGTTAAGAAAAGATATGTGAAGGCCCCCATTATCCAATGCAGACCAAATATAAGAAACATTTATTTATAACTTCTATAATTTAATAACTTTCTAAGTTTTACAATCTAAGACATAACTTTTCCAGAAATGTTCTTGTTCGTGATACAGATTTATCCCCTGGCTAGTGTTAAGCTTCCTTTTTCTTTTTTTTTTCCTTTTTGTAATTAAAAATAAGAGCTCTACACGTCCTTAAAAAAAGATTACAATGAAAAATTACTGATTTTTCATTTTAGCTAAAAGCTAAACCTCTACAATAAAAGGAGAATATTGCCAAATATATAGGCAGCCATGCAATGCTGAATTTAGCTGTGCTATACAATATCCAGGGCTGCATAGCTCAGTATTTACACTTTTTGCACATGTACCTATCACAGAGAGATTTATCCATTTTATCCAAAACAAAATTCGAACAGGGTTTACCTCCACCAGAATTTAGACATTCTATAAGCAGTGCCACAGGACCATTAATAACCGCAGGTGTCTGGGTCTTTTCCTTGTCTCACTGGCAGGAGGAAAAGAAGCTCCAGCAAAATTCTGGGATACAGTATCTTCCTGGGACACTGTTACAGTCATACAGCTACAGAATTAGTAACGTCATTCCAGACTGCCTTCATGCTTTCTTTGGAGATGTCACATTCCACTATGGTTACTACTGGCTCATCATTTTTTAATAGCCTGTGAAAAGGACTGGTGCATATTTTTGTTCCTCTTATAGTGCCCTCGTGTCAATCTGGAGGATGAGAAGCTGTCAGTGTTTCTACCTTAATTCTCTTTTTTTCTGGCGAACCTGAGGATGTGGTTTCTGCCAGTTTGCCGGTGGTGGTGAAAGGGGAATATTGTCCTCTCTTTCTTTCCCTTTTGTCTTTCCTCTTTTCTCCCAGTACTGTCTCCTCACTGGGCCACTCCTGGTGCTAGATCCTTCTATCCACGGCTTTCTTCATTAATCCAGCTGATCCCAACCACACTGTCATGTTCCTTGATGCTTCTTTGCCGTATTAGGGCATTAATGCTGGTTGACAGAGGGGTCTGACAAAACCCAGTGCTGGAGCAAAGCAAGTAGCAGAAAGCCAGACAGGAAACAGGCCTGCAAAATCAACAACCTGAAGTTTTTGTTAAGTTGCATGTTTTGAAAAGTAGGTGAGCAGCTCCATGGTTTGAAGGGAGTGCAAATGAGGGGGGGGAGCAAACCAACAGTGCTGGCAGTGGGCTTCTCTCTGTTCTGAACCTCTGCAAGCACTAGGTGGCCTGCTTTTAAAGGAAATGGGCAATCCCATCCGTTTCTGTGTGAAAGAGAGATAAAAAGTACAATTTGCACGTGCATCTATTTTATACAGCATGCTAGTCATGCTAAAACTTCATCACCTCTGTAAAATACTAATTCTGTGTCAGAAGATGGGGACACTATCAGTGTTGGAGTTGGGTGCCCTCAAAGACACCGAGGCCAAAGGAAAATGGAAGGTAAGAGATGGAGCTAACCTGCAAAGTGTAGATTCAGACATAGAAACTGCATTTTAGCTGTGGTGTTTAATATCTTCTAGGAAAGATATTAAATATTCTTCTCCTAACAGTTATAACTTGTGTATCTTCAAAGAATGACTTTTATTCTGAGCCAGTAAAATGAGTCAATGCAAAAGGAAAATTTGGGTTTACAATACAGGCCTTGAACAACTCAATAAACAAAAAAAACCCCCAGTTAATATTGAAAGCAAACAAAGCTTTGGTGAAATAGTAAGTGATTTAACAAATTTCAACAGCATCATTACACATATCTTATGCTCACTGATGCCCTATACATCAGAGTCACTCAGTGCCCAAAACTAAGGTGCAACAGAATTTTAACCTGGCATACACCCTAAAAGTCTCATTTTTCTCTGTTTAATTTGGGAGGTGGGGAACTGATGGAAGCAACAAGTGACCCTGGAAGCTAGAATGGAAACATTAATGGTTGGGTAAAATGTAATGTAACATCTTTTCAGCACTGTGATTCCTCCAGGCAAACCCCCTCTACCAAACCAAAGGCAACCTGATGCTAAGATTCCCACAAATCACAAAGCAAGTATGTCTATGGAGGATAGGATTCCTCTCTAAATTAAGAAAAAGTGTTATTTCTTTCCACTCCCCTAGGGATTAGTCTGGATATCAGAAGCATTTAAACTGGGTATTAGCAAAACAGATGTCAAAGAACCACAAGGGTTTATGTTTCTAGTTTTTCTCCATTTAATCCAGCAAGGGAAAAAGTCTTTAATAAAAGCCCAGATTGCCCAGCCAGCTAAGAAAACCGAGAACAGTGACTCTTGTTTCCAAAATATATACATTTTGAGAGGAGATTTATGTTGAAAAAATAAGCCATGATGTATTTTTGATCCTGCTAGTAAATGATACAATAATTTAACTTCCATTTAAACACTAGCAATTCCATCAAACCTTATTGAGCTTAATCAGCCATTAACAATGGTTCATATTGACTGAGAAGTAAATGGTGCTTGATTGGCCTGACATAATTAATTGTTATCGTAGTTTTCAACAATTTAAGCTCATTTGCCCAGGCTACTCATTTCACAGTGTTTGAAAGATTTAATTAATACTCCTGTCAATAATTTAAAAAGGCTTAAGATTACAGAGTAATTGTTTTCATGGCCAAGTGGTCACAGAGAGATATATTGAAATTTTAATTCTGAGAACATTTAATTTATAAAACAGTATATACCTTCCTAGACAACTCTGTGAAGGTTTTACACTGCAACTGTAAAATTTATGCTGTTCATATCTTGATGTTCTGATGGAGCAGAGCAGGCACAGGTATTGTCTCCTCCATCTCTTCCTGTGTAGTTGCCTAGTTCCTTTATAAATTCTCTAAGGAACATACTTGATTTTTATTCATACTCATTAAATTATTTTCTTTTGATGAGATAAGATAATAAATGAAAGATGTGAATTCAGCTGGCATCTGGAAAACATTTTACAAGGCAGTCAATGCCATTTGATGCTCTCCCTCCTCTTTATCTGGAGCATCACCCCAGTTCCTACATTACCATGGGTTTACAGTCTGTGGAGTACCTGAAAAAAAGATGCTCAAAACACAGTGGTGTGTAAGGTGAAGGCCCAATAGAAAGGAAGTGAGAGATGGAATGCCAGACCAGAATTATGGAAGACTCCTCTTTGTAGAAAGCCAGTGCTAAAAAAGAAAACTCATTTTATAACTTCCTGTTTAATTCAAGTGCATGGATTTTAATTTCAGGAAGGAGTTGCCCACACACTCCAGGTAAGCCACTCTCCTCTAAACTGTTGCTCTGCCTTGAATGAGGAGTTGGCCCCAGAACCCACCTGCTTCTCTCACCGTTTACAGAAGCTGGTAAAGGAGAAAGAATAGCATGAAAACCTTACTACCAAGCTTTTAGGGCAGGTATCTGAAGTGACCTCTGAACCTACAATCTTTAAAAAAGTAGCTTCCTCTATCTCCAAAAAAATCATGTTTCACTAACAGCTCCATGGCATCTTCAACTTCTTGAACATTTTTTCCTTTTTATTCTCCTGAAAATAGCTCCCTAAGATTTCTGATTGACTGGATTAATGCTTTTAAGCAAGTTAGTTGGAAAACAAGTCATCAGGCATAAATCAGAAGAACACACTCTTACACCACTTGCAGGCTTCTGTGTGACTTTACCTTCAGAGTACTGATGGCTTCAACAGTGGGTTGGAAATGCTGTGCCCAGGAAGTCTGAACAAAGCTGTGCTCCCACAGAAGGAGGGAAAACATGCCATAGGTTGAATCATTACAGCATTAGCAGATGCTTATTATTATTCTTACAAGGGACATGCATTAGGCATTCAGAGGTATTCCATGTCCGATGCTAATTAATGCACTGCTCTACTCAGAGGATAGCCTGACTGCCAGGAAACACATATCTTCTGCTGTTACATTAATGTCACTAGGCAGCAGACAGAACCTTTTATTATTATTATTATTATTTGAATGAATTAAATTGAAGAAAGGAAATTGAACTTGGCAAAGTGTAATTGGGAAATGACGGTAGGTACCTGAGAAGGGCTGAAGCCTTTGAGCCATGGGAGATGCAAATAGCAGCAAAAGGGCAGAGGGGAGGAATGAGTTTGGAGGGGCAAGTGCAGGCACAGCTGTGCACTGCTGTCAGGGAAAGGAAATGGAAATTAAAGCTAAAGAAAAAAATCCCACTGCCTCAGTGAGCCATCTGCCACATCCTAGGATGTCCCATTTCATCACCATGACATCTCTCATCTCTCCCTCTATAAAAAGAAAGATGCACTTCCGTGTAGATCCCCTTGCTTCTCATCTGAAGGAGGAGGGTATGGGCCAGCTGCTGCTTTCACTCATCTGCAAGCATTTGGCCAGGACAGAAGCTACCGCACCTGCCTTGTGTTTTGTCATGCTTTCAACACAGATTCGGACTTCATCATCAGCTATTTGATGATGAACAGATTGATTATATGCCACAATATTAACATGTGGTATGAAGAGTTCATTAATTTACCAAACTTTTCACAAAATTATTAAAAAGCTCCCTCAGTTCATCTTCCAGCTTAAGTTTTATAATCCAACTACTTTTTTTCACATTCTTTGACTTCTTATTCACAGAAGACTAATTCAAGGTCAAGATGAACTGTGGGAAGCCTATCTTACTTTGCAGTCTAACTTCTAGGCAAACTTCTGGAGAGTTCTTGGTGTCCAGGCACCATCACACCCAGTCTCCTCACGTAGGGCGGAGTGCCATCCCTAGTGGTGTCTTCTACTTTATCCCATTTCCCCATATTTCTCCTACTACAGTCTCTCATTTATACCACAGTTTTGATTATTGAAACCAACCATTTAATTTTTATTAAAGAAATTGAATCCTCCCAAAACACACCTAAAATTAAAGTACAGGCTTCAATCCTAAGAGACCTGTAAGCACCTGGAATTCATGGTGCATTGAACCCCTCAGCACTGACCTGTAAGCTTCCTGGGTTATCCATAAAATTGCCTCTCCAACGTACGATCATTCAGGACAATGAGATTCCAACCACAAGACAACTTCATTGATCACAAGCCTTCATGAACTGACTTATGTTCCTACAGACTTTAATTCTCCTTCTGTATATGCCACTGCTTGTGGTTACTTTCACACCATGTCTTGTGCTAAGTACCAGCCTAGCAGCTCACTGACTATCAACACGGCAGCTGATGCTCACCTGCAGAGTGGCCCTCTGGAATCAACCCCAGTGTTTATCAGGGTTGGTGCTAGCAAGGCACAGCCCCTACTGCTGAGGAAAAAATGTGTTTGTTTTACTGCCCATGGAAAAATGGGTTCTACTGAATGTTCTGTTTTAATGGCTGTTGTTACCATGGATGCAAATGCAAATCTGTTTTTACACTTAATACACTGTGTGGCAGCAAGATCCAGTGGAAGATCCCTGCAAATGTAAACACCTACATGCACAGTGACCTACTTATATCTGGGTTTGCATGTAGCCATGTAGAGGATGTATAAAAGCTGTATTCAAAGCCCCTAATTTAAAACAGTTTTCAGGCAGTCCCTGGCAGACTGAGTAGAAATGATGCTCGACAGTCATTCGTCCAAATTTTATGTAGTTTTAATGCACTTAACTCTTTAAAGAGTCAACTCCTTAAAGAGTTTTCAATTCCAAAGTCTTAGATTGTGCCAAGGAATTGCCACTGTATTGATTTTGATGGGGAATTCTGGTTTAGATTTGATGACATTGGTAGCAGCCCACATTTGGAGTGGATAATATCTAAAATTCAGTTTCACGATGTGCAAGCATTTCCACTGATTTCTAGACACAAAACAAGTTCAAAGACTTATATACATTGAATGCATTCTGTTTATTTGAGAAGGAAGATCTCATACGAGTGCCTGTTATGGAAGGCATCTCTTATCATGTACAATAAAATCAACCATTGCTTCCAGCAGAATACAAAAATACACATCTCAGTGACTTCCATACAATAATAAATATGTAATCATGCATCCAACAATAAAAAGGCACAGAAAACTGGTCACTTAGTAGTCATAAAAATTACTAACTATATTAACAAAGCCACCCAAATTATCTGTACAAGGAAATGTAACAATATATTCCAAAGGTGAAAACACATAAAACATCTTTAAAATAGTATATGCAATAAATACCTCAATTGTTTTTATATATTAAAAATAAAATTGTGCCATTGTAAACAGTATGTAAACAAACAAAATTCACTGTTCCTTACCATTATTACAAGTAAATAAAGCCAAAAGTTACACCCCTGCTCTGTTAGATATACTTCATTGGCAAGTTTTTGTCAGGCAGTTTAAAAGTTTTACTCTTTCCTGCAGCAAACAGAGCCTGCTATGTGTGTAATTCTAAGTATTAGAGCAATTGCTAAGCTTCAAAACTGACTACCCAGGATGTAGTAGGTCAGCAAAGAGAACTGGAACTAGGAAAAGCAATTCTTGCAGTGTTATGGACAGAAGTAATTTATTTTTACTACATATAATAGTGTGGGTAAAACTCAGTGGTTTACATAACACTGCTCTCCTACAGGTCGGGAGGGAGCTGTACAGAGGTGGTGAGCATCCCTATTCCATTGGGTGGAGAAAGTGAGGCACTCAGAGGTTAACTACACTGCCCTCAGTCTTACACCAGCTCCATTGGCAGGAAACCAAAAGCAGAATCCACACCTTCAGCCACTTCCTCCTCATTTCCTCAGATATCACATGGCCTCGCAGACAAATAAACATGTGTCCTGAACTCCAGTCCTGATTAGAATTGCAGACAGCCAACCAACATGCAAAAGGAAAGGTCTGTTCTCTTGAGCGCCCATCTGTCCCCACCAACAACCACAGAGCCTTGCCACCAGGTGAAGCAGGAGCACTACAGGAGCTTTCCCCCCACTCATCTGTGATCAGATCCACATTAGCAGTCCAAGGAGCCCAGACAGAGCCCTGCGTACCCTTCACAAGCCTACTGATTACCTCAAATGTCTATTCTTTTGAGGTCTGTTTCTACAGCCAACAAAGTAGAAAGTTCTACCAAGGTGCCTACTTCTGCCTTATTAGCAAGTGGAAGGATGGGAATCTGAATATGATCCTTTCTTAAATGAAATTATAGAAAAAGATTCCCGGAAGTGATGGGCATTTTCACAGATGTCTTTGGAAAGAGCCTTGTGAAGGAAGGTGTCTGCTTTGTTGTTTCTTCAGTTTTTGATAACCTGGAAATAACTACCTCATTTTACAAGTCCAACTATCCCTGGGATGACTATCTATGATAAATATAAACTTATCTGCTCCAAACACATGTATTTCAAAGTGCATGACAGCTCTTGTTTGAAAATGGTATTTTAGCCTTAGATGAAGAAATTAGGATGCATCTATTTAGCTGTTTCACAGCCATATGTTTTTTTTACAGGAAGAATACATTTTGAGCATACACAATTAGAAGTTACCCTGGAAAGGGATTTAGGAAGCGCTGCATTATGGTATTTTTTCCTCCCTTGTGCTGTTAAAGAACTGATCCTTCTGCCTCTAGACAAGTGATTTCTCCAGTATCAAGCAGTTGTCTGACTTGCCTTACCACTTAACATTTTCATTTTAATTGTTCCATGGAATATTAAAAGTCATTCAACACACCAGCTCTGAAGATACCTTCATGTCTTGATGAGAAGCTTAAAGTCACATACTTGCTATGTAACATTTTTTTCCCCAATAAGGTACTTTTGGATAAGGTACTTTAAGTGTCTCATACCAGATCTGCAGAGACAGGTGAGCTACATGAGAAAACAGACAGGACTACTTTTTATTTATCAGTTAATAATGCTTCGCGTTCACCTGCCACACTGAATTCCCTCTTTGTGGAGAGAGGCATGAAAGGTGATCTCTTTTTAGATGATTCTGTATTAAATCTTACAAAACTTATTTTAGAAGGTGTTTTCTTAGGCATATTCAAGGACCAGATGAATGAAAAATTCTGTACATTCTCTGAGGCATATATTCCCACCTGTGTTGTAGTTTGCAGGTCCTGTAGAAAAATCCAAATAGAAACTGCAGATTTCACATTGGGAAAAAATAAATACATTTCACTCATTTAAAAAATTATCACAGTAGGAAAATAGCCAGTAAACAATAGATTCAGAGGGGTTTAATCTTGGCCCCAGTTGAGATCAATGGGAGTTTTGCCAAGGATTTCAAAAAAGCCAAAATTTCACCCAGAATCATATACAATTCTTTAGCTGACAACAATCATAAACATCCTGCCACCCCATTGTATAAGTTAAATATTAATAAGCATCTGTAAACATCCTGCAATTCATCTGATATAAAAAATACTATAATAAAAACAATGCAGCATCTCAAGCACTGTATAGTTTTAAGTTTTTTTGGCTCTACACACAAGCTGGCATCATTATACTGGGCAAAACCAGGGTATGTATATACATCTCTATGTACAGGTGTGCTCTCACATACATACTACGAACTAGGTACTACACACATCCACACAAATACTGGCAAGAGAATGACATCCATAGCTATGGCACATAAAAGCCAAACCATGATCGATTTGAGGATCACTTTCATGTGAGGAGCAATTTCTTTCCAAGAAAATCATCTGTAGGCTTACATGTAAATGCTGTAAGTGAAATACAAGAACAATCTCCAAGGGTCCTGAAGCACTGTTTAAAGCAAAGCATATGCCTAAGTCCCAAAAGATCTATTTGACTGCGAAGATGATGGACTTTCTTGTGGAACGAACAGGAAGAAGGGGAAACAAGGGGCAGAAATTACTGAGTACACACCAGTTTTTAACCTAAACCTGTGCAGACCATGTTAGATGTTTTAATTTTCAACTGAATATGTTTGGATTGAGTGGAAATCATGTGTTCCAGGTCTTTGCTAAGAACTGCGGTTTAGACCCAAATATATGGCTTATGCAGAGAACTGGACAGTGTCACATCTCTGCAATGCTTCCATGTGTACCTCATGCATCCACTCATGCATGTAGGCAGATGTTACTACAGAATTAACTAGCAGCTGTACTTGACTGGAATACCAGTGTAAGTTACAAGCCTGGCTAATGACAGAAACCACCCATGCTCTGCTGGGATCCTCTCAGAACCTTTAGATTTAGGTATCTAAATACCTTTAGATGAAATTTATCTTTCTTAAATGTCAGAACATACATTAAAAATACATCAATGCAAACCCAGAGTGCTCAACATTTGAAGATACCTGCTCTAGACAGATGTGGCAGTGAGAAGTTTTGTTAATAGTGACTGATAGGTTTGCCATCACCATGAATTAAGACAAGAAGTTGCTCATATTATATGATATTAAATTATTTGTGTGTGATGACAGCAACAAAGAAGAGCCAGAAGGAAGGTGCAGAGATCAGGCCCCCTTCACCTATCAGGATCACCTCAGCAGCTTGTACTCTTTATGTACAAAGCCCATCTATTGCATGTCTCATCTGCCACTGTGAATATCACTTTGCCCTTTGATGATCTCGTCAACATACAAATACATAAAATTCCTGGCAGCTCTAGGGACGTGCCATAATTTCAGCTCTTTTGGGATTCAAAGGATATGATGTAAAAAGGTGGCTAATGAAACCAATTATTTCAGGACAGGTTCACAAGCTGTGCTCCTTCAGTGGGAAAAATCGTATTTTTGGTCATATATGGACAACCCCATTTTTCAAGGTACCTGATTTAAGGAGGCATAAAACCCAGACAGTATGCGCACCACAAGTGACAGATGCCTGTAGAAAACCCTCTGGAATGTGGCTAAGGACACAGTCCAAATGCCTGTTTCAATGTATAGCCATGGCATCTTGTGAGAGGACTACTAGGAACCTTCACAGTGAGTATCTGCATGCCTGTGTGCTCCTTTTAAATCTTCCTAAACTATCCAACTAGAACATCTTCTATCCTTGAAATTCTCATTAAAAGCCTCCAGGCCCTACTTATCAGCATATGTGCTCTCCCCATCTGTGAAAAGCAAGGTCAAGCAACTTTAAATGGCTTTCCTCTATCTCCCAATTCATAAAAGAATTGACTGTGACTGCAAAAAGAGTCCCAAACAGAGCTTACTTCAACTAACACCAGGAGAAAAACATAGTTATGTCTCTAACTCTTTCCCTGTTAATGGTAATGTCACTGATTTTATCCAATTAATGTTTTAGTTTGTTTTTTTTTTTTTTAAAAGGGACTTAAAATGCTAATTCCCTTTAAAAATTCATAGAAGGGATTTGGGGTACTGTGGAGATTTTATTTTTGGCTTTACACACAGTTACCATAATGAAAACAAACCATCCAATTTTACTTTTAGTTCATTTCTGCCTGTTTCCACCTTCCAGTTCACATGCTTTTGTCTAGCTGTACCTGGATCAAACATAGCTCCCTAAAATAGTTGTTTCTGATGAATTTGGAAAATGGTAGCTGCAAATTACTTTAAATTTTGTACCACATTCCTTTTATGTTCAGTAGCTTTTCAATCCTAACACTAGTTTTTCAATAATATTACAAACTATATTTTTCCCAAGTATTTGTTCCACAGAATAAAGTATTCATTGGCCACTTGCATACTTGTCCTACTCATAGCTACCATAATGTTCAGTATTTTCAATTTCTTACACAGCTGGTAGTTAGCCAAAACACTTCTCTTTCCAAGGGCATTATGGTAGCTCGTGTTAATTGTTAAATAGAGTTTCCAGAAGGGATTGCAAAAATATATCTTAAAGGATTTTAGTCCACCATGGCTATGCCAGGCTTTGGAGCCTGAGGCCTTGGTCTATCTTGCTCTCCTCGATCACCCTACAACTTTTTCCTGGCCTGCCCATCCAGCTCTTCTGAACAGAAACCATGGAGACACACACACGTCTCATCTTGCCAAAGGCTGGGAACTTATCCAGACACAGGGGCTGGGAAAGCAATGTAAAATCATTAATAAAGGCATGACATAAATGTTAAACATAAATGGGGCACCACTAACACAAGCAATAGGTTATATGAACTCAAAATCCCATCAGAGAGCTTATCAAGTTTTTGTCAACTGGGAAACAAGTCTTTAATTATTTAAAACAAATGTTTGAAACCATGTGCAGATATGAATTTTTCTGTTGACTGTTCTAAAGGTAATAGGTCTTTAACCACTACAGCTAAATGGATTAAAATTTGTCCAGGAATCCTCTTGGGTATGTATTCATCAGCATTTTGCTTGCTTCTTTGCAAAAGTGTTAACAATGCTATTTTTTTAAATTTACATATCAAGGGGATGATTTTTTAAGATTAATTATGCACTGAAAAAACCCACAAACCTTTCAAAGCTTTTTTTTTCAGTGAAAATTTTGAGGGTGATCACTATTAAGCCTACAGAAGTTGCTATGAATTTTGGTATTAGCTCCAACTGGCTACAGAAATAGTCTTCTCAAGGTCTCCAGATGGATTATAATTTCTTCCAAATGGCTTATAATTTCTGAGAAAAAAACTGGGCTTCTGTATTGTAGAAACAAACATTTCAAGTACATAAGCTAACACTTAACAGAGCTATGAAACCTAATGCAACAGTAGTAGAAAACAACTAGAATTTTTTTTTTTCTTTTTGTAAAAAAGACCCCTTCCACACTATACTCTAGATATAAATACAGGAATTTATACAATGACTAAAGATTTTATATTGATAATTACCAAATGATGCTTTATCAATTCTGCTGATGCTACCATTCATCTCTGAAGAAGAAGCAGAGATATTTTAAGTCCTGTCCAAACTCCTCAGCTTCCTCAAGTCATCAAAAACTTGTTCCTTAAGACAGTGATACAGGCATGTATAGTTCTTGCAAACATTAAATCTTTGCAGTTAGAATAAGCAGCATCAGACCTTGATGATACGAAAATCATACCACAAAACATACAACCCATGAAAACGGAATCAAAAATACAGGACAGCCTGTGTTATAAATGTATACAGGATGCTGCAGTTGAGAGGTATTTAAGTTATTGGGGTGAAAAATAAATTTAAAATTATTTATTTAATTTTATTTTCTGTGGCTCTTTGCTTACTCATACAAGTGACAAGATGATTTCCTGGTTGTAAGCTAAGCAAATTGCTCCATCTCAGTTACCTTCAATGAGATACATTCCTTGTGACTTTGCCTTTCACGGAGACTTTTTACACTGCTAATTATTAATTACCAGAACTGTTGAACTCATATGCAAGAACTCAATATTTAGGGGCACGGAGAGAACACTGCAGAAACACCTGTAAACGCTATTAATGCAATCATTAACAGGAAGCATCAAGCAAAATGGAATCACCATAGGGGGTTTTGTCTTGCATGTACATTATTACAAATGTTTTTAAAGTAGGACTATGAAACATCCGTTCATATTTGCTTTATATATTAATTTTCCCTTACATGTGAAAAAGGTTTCTTGCCAGTCTTCCTGAAATGAAGACCAGATGCATTGAAAAACACATAATTTTACCCTTGAAGTAATGTTCATTATCAAGGCTTTATGAAATTTTCATTAATAGCATGAGCGAGTTCAATTAAAAAGTAAAATTATCTATTTCAGGTTATCTATTTCACTACAAAAAGCATAGGAAAATATAAAATGGACATTTGTGAAGAAAAAAAAATCAGTATCTCTCCTTTGAATTACAGTGATGCAGCATTGCAGTATTAATTACTTTGGGCAGGGATAGAGAGAGAAAGATCATTTCTATTTATTATTTACAGAACCAAGCATGTTAATTCCAGTCCCAAACCAAGAAATACTGGAATGAAATCGTCTGGGAAGGGTTTTGATCATATGCTTTACACTTTACTGTTCTTCCAAGTTCAAAGCATTTTTCTTTGAAAGAAAGAGACATTCAGGAGGAACAAATATTGGTTACAGGGAGAGACAAAAATGTATCAAAGAACATTTTCACTTGCCATCTTATAAAAAAATTGATTTTTGAACCCTTTTTTCTTTGAATTATTGCAAAACATCCCCAACACCTACAACCATGATGAGTTTGCTTGATTTCATTCAGTTTCTAAAAAGAAGGCATGAGGCTTTATAAAGGCAAAACTTGCATGGCCTAAATCAGAGCTTGCTACAGCAATCAAATACAGTGAACTGAGAAAATCCTATTTGAAAATGACAAAACAGCAACACATACTTAGCAACCTGCTGCTATTTTAAAACATGCAGCTCTTGAGTTCCTCTCTCTGAGGATGAGAGCTCTTCATCTATATGAATACCAGCCACTACAAAATAACACGTGCAGATTACTCTGCATTCCTTTTAGGCTTTAATGAATACTGGCCACAGAAATCACAAGTATTTGACTGAGGGAAATTAATCCAGTAAATTTTGTATAGGGATTGTTTTGATAAATCTAGCATCCTGAATCAGGCTCCAGAGGATCTTGTTTTCTAAAAAGCCAACTGCTTTTAGGCATGTGTTTACCTTAGTTTTGTTGAAATACAGAGATGTGTGCTTTGAAGCACTTTTTACAGCAGGATTAAATTAGGGAGAATACAGTTCATTAAAAAATATAACTATTTAGGTACTTAATTCTAGGAGCTGGGACTTTTACAGCAGTAAGGAAAAAGAACCTCAATACATAGAATAATCATGAGAGTGTAATACTGTGTTCAGGTCTTCAGAAACGCCACATCACTTAAACACAGTTACAACCCACAAATTCCACAGAGAACCCCTGTAAAAATATTTTGAGCCTCCTTGTCAGATGCATTTGCACTTCATAAGCCACCACTAGTCTAAGGCATAGAGTTGCATAAAATTTGCTCTCCTGGGCATCTAATACAGCATAAATGATACTTACAGTTTTGTTTTTTCCTACTCACATGCTTAAAAAAACTGCTTAGGACAATCAAAGTTAAATTCTTTGGTGGTCATTTAGAAAAATGATCATTGATCAGTTGCCCTATACTGAGGTAATTTGAGGAGTGCCTTAAGAAAGTTGTGTTAAAAGCAATATTTGCCCATTTTCCCTGCCCAAAAGCAGCTCCCATTTTTAATATACTCAGCACAGACCTCTACAGTGACTTGAAGAGATCTGGTTCCATAGCCCATCTTAATGCATTACATACAACAAGGCTGAAAGTTGTAAAGAGATTGTATCTTACAATCAGGAAAGCAAAGGAAGTTCTGCTATGTATTACGTCCTTGAATAGACGGAAGATTACCTGTGTCGTCTACGGCAACCCAAATATGCTAAAATGCTGCCACATGTTAAAATACAATGCAGGTTATGGAGAACCAAAGAGAAAAGAAAATAAAGCTTACAAAGACTTGTCAGATGTCACCTGAACATCATTAAAGGGGTGAATGTCAAGTACATTAAAATAAAACCAAAACCAACTTCCACTGTTTGCCTAACTTTCCATTTCTGCATATGCTTTTCATACAACAGGCTGTAAATAATATCATTTGGCAAAGGTATTTTTGTTTGTTTTTTACGCAAAACTTAATAGAAAATAGCTTTTTACTTTTGTTTGTTTACCAGAATAATCATTATGCCCACAGAACTCCCAGAGTGGTGCCTGTTAAACCTACAAAACCAAGAACTAAGAACACAAAGAACAATGAGATACAAATTAAGCCTGGTTTGTTTATTTAGATATATTTTTTCCTCCAATAAAACAATGAAGAGAATAGATTTTAATTTCCAAGGGATAAGTCCTATCTACTTGCCATGGAACAATTCCTGTCATATACATGAGAAATGGAGGGCAAAACAAGGATGCAGTACTTGACATTGGCCCCTTTATACAAGGAAATAAGTTTTGGTAAAAACCAAATGAAACCTTACTCTGCTGCCCATGAGGAAAACATAAATAGATGTTAAGATACTCTTTAACATGCAAGAAACATCAAAGCTACTTGATTAAGTGAAAGTCAAGTGTTCCTTGTGCTGCAATGACACATTGCTAGGAACAGCAAGGAGACAGCAATTCTGTGCAAGTTTTCTGGCAGGTGGTACAAAGTCATCTCATCTCAAATATTTAGGTAGGATTTTTTTTTTCCAGATATCTGAAATTTATTTTCTGACTAGATTAATACTTTTGTGAAAAGTTAACCAGGAAATTAAATTATGAACCTGTTTCATTTAAGTAAAGTGTAAATAACCTTAAAAATTATGGTCTTGAGCAATTTCTAAAAAAAGATGGTTTTAACTTTTTTAACCTGTTTACACTCATGGATTACTGTTTTGCACATGATTCATCTTAGCATGCATAGTCTAAAACCTTAGAGTCTGGGTTATTTTTAATTTTTATGGTCTACTAATGGCAGAGTGATGTGAAGAAACAAATTGATACCTTTTTAAAGAAATGGACACAGATGCATTTTAAAATTAATAGTTAATTAGCAACGAGTAAAAGTTTACCCCACAAAAATCAAATCAGCTGCTACATTTTAAATATCTTCTTATGTATGATAAATAAAATTAAATTTTCCTTTAAGTAAATTTCATTAATATTTAAACCTGCTTTTGAATAATAGAATAAATAAAACCCTTAGTGCCTACAAGTTCAAATATGCTACAGATTTTTAGGATAACTGAATAACTGCATTAAAATGCACCATGAGAAGATTCTTTATCATTTTCCATGCAGGAAGCCAATTGATGTTTTTGTGAGGTACCGGTCTTCCAAAAATTCTCATAAGTTAGTTACCTGATAAACCTTCTGTACATGATATATTTAAAAATCTAACTGTACAGTGTTTCAATCATATATAATCTGCTGAATATGGCACAAATGCTAAGTTTCCACATCCACACACCCTTTGCCATAGAACACGTCAGGCATAACACAACACTGAAGAATAGAAAAGTGCCTGAAATTGGAGGAAAAAAAAAAACAAAAACAGACAAAAACAAACCTCAAGTATCAATAAATTAAATCTCATCCAAACCGATAAAAAAGTTGTTCAAGTGTTTAAAGTATCAGATGTGTCATGCAACAGAACAACAGACAATTCAGGCAGGCACACCATGCATTATAGTTTGCATTTATGGTATCAGAAGGTATCTCTCCCCTCTTCTGCATGGCCAGCAAGTGCTGGATACCTGTGGCACTGCCAGGCTCATATGTTGAACCTTCCAAACTTCCTGGTCTTCCCGCACAGGAGGTTTTACAGAGCTACGCCTCGGAAGGATAACCAGATGACCTCATGCTGTACAGTGACATCTTGCTGCAGCATAAAGAGAGGCATACTGAGCTGCGTGTAAGCAAAGCAATCATTTCTTGATTATATTTTCCAGTCAATGTAATTCACCATCAACCAATCAATTTACCAAACTGGGCTTATCCAAACTGGCCAATTTGCACATCAAGAAAACATCTTCGCAGAACATATCAACTTTTCCTTTTTGTTTTGGCACAAATCCTTTCGTACTCTTGATGCAAGTTCTTCACCGCACAAGAATTCAGAGATGCTAGCCTGTACAAACACCAGTGCTTATTCTTCCACAGAGTAAACTACAACGACAGCCAAGTGCCTGCAACAGCTTTGCTTCTCCAGCAACTTTCTCTTCTCTTCTCTTCTCTCTTTAAGAAAAGCACCAGCGTAATTACACTTCAGACAAAGGGGTGTTCTTGCTGAGCTCTTTAATTCCCTGGAGAATTCGCTTCATATGACCCACTTTCGTTATCCCCAGGTCCTAGAGAAAATTTAAAAATAGAAAAAGAAAAGAAGAGAAGAAAAAGAAGGAAGTTTACTTATAAAAAGGGGAAAATAAACCCCATTGATTATGATCTATCCATGCAACAGATGTCGAGATATGTTCTCACTGCAATCAACACTAACCAGGAAGTGTTAGCAAGAGCTGCTTTACAAAAAGGCTGCTTAGAGCATACAGCGAATCCCTCTCTGTCTGGCAGACAAAAAATTCCTTACCTGCAATAGTGACAACTTGGGGCACTTCAATATATGTCAAAAGCATCTTTGGTTTGACTTCTAAATACAAACACCTTTCACGTTTTCTGGCAAAATAAAGAGAACAATCTCCCCCTCCTCTCTAGCACAGCAATCAAATGCTTGGTAGAATGTGATGGATTGGAACTTCTGTCCAGCAATGTCACTTGATCTGAGGCCCTGTGATGTCTGCCTTAATCAACAAACACACATACCCCCAGTTTCTCAAGGGAAAGTGGATGTAATGGCTACAGGAATGTAGGACAACTTCCCTTTAGAGAGCAATAGAAAGAGTAAGCATTTGTTTTTCATTCCAAAAAAGGTTACATCTCCTAGCATGGATGTTCCTGATTAAAGAGCTGGAAGAAAAATTCTCAGAAACATGACAGTCATATCCCAAAGGAAATGTGAAAAACACAAGAGTAAATCTCCTAGTAGCCACTAAATCATTCACATCAGCTGAAATGTTTCTATATTGGTTTCCAGACCAATCTCTGTACGCAACAACAGACAAGAACTTTTTGTAGTAAACTTCTTCCAGTATTAGCAATAGCTTTAGCAGCATCCTTTTTCAATTTTGGCTGGTCCAATGATCAGAGAAGCAGAATGGGATGCCCAGCTGTGCTAATGATCTCCCATGACACTAATGAATTTTCAGCTCAGTTTGATGGAAATCTGATTCCCTTATCTGTAAAACTCAGCTATGAAAAAGTCTTTAAAATCCATGTGTTAGTGGTGTTGAGCAATCAGCAGAGTCAAACACTAGTTATTGTAGAATAAACCTTATATAAATAGATTGTAGTTAAATAACTAAAAAAGTAGAAAAGTTTCAATTTTTTCTGAAATAGAAATAATTTCATTTTAATAGGAAGATTTTTTTCCATTACAAAGACATTAAAGAGAAGGGAGTGCAATTAGGAAGCTTGAAAAATTTTTCTGATGAAAAGTGGAAAATGAAACCATGTATGTTATTCTGTACATACTGTACAAAAGACTATATCTACATTTCTACAGCCACAGAGACCTCAGAAAATCAGTATCCTATATTACTTCAAAATGTGAGCATGCATTTAATTTTGGAAGAAAGGGGTGGTAAAATGGGCATGAATTAATTATTTTATTATAAAGGTAGCATAGCCAAGATTAAACAGATGGTTTAATTTTTAGAAAGTCAAGACTGAATTCTGGTTATGTTAGAGAGAAAAAATACTTGGTTGTTTCATCAGTTGAAAACTATCAGCACTATAAATAGATTGTCATCCTTCACAGGATTTTGGCACAAAGGTGTCAGCATTAAGGAGTTCAACATTTGCTCGTAAAAGTTCCCAAAGCAAGTGCTGTTCATAAACTACCTGAAAAAAACCTCCTGATTTTCTACATCACACAAATTTATATTTTATTTTTGCTAATATTCATCTCACTTATAAACAAATGTACTAATCTTTAAGTTAAGAGAGCTCATACAGGTAGTAGTCAAATTCATCCTAAAATGACAGTAATATTTATAATTCTACATTTCTGTAATATTGTCCTTTCTATGTTAAACTTAATTCTCAAGTACAATAAAAAAACACACATGAATTCCCAAGGAAAAAAACCAAAACACACGTGGCTATGAAGCTAATGAAACAGCCTAGCTGCTATGTGGAGGAAATTCTACATAAGGGAAAACCCATAAGGATACTTTCCAAACCACAACAAACCACACAATTTAAAGGTTAAGAACTTAAAAATTGTTCAGAACAAATATATTTTCATGAGCTGAGCTTCTGTTGGATAAGCAATATAGTGAGATGCTGCCAGAGTTCAAAATCAGAAGAAAGAAACATATTATGAAATTCCAAAAAAACTCAGCCAGTTCTCCCACCAACCTTTGTAAAGCATTTTACAACACCTTTTGGGTTTATTCCCATTTCAGCTGCAGTTGCTGTAATGCATACCAGAACAGCAAATCTCAAGAGCCTCATCAAAAATTTTGGGGACCCCTTTCTGCTACACTTCCAGGGGGGAAAAAACCCCAACCAGCAACTCAGATTTTTGATGCTTTCATAATAGTTTTTGGTTTGGTGGAAACTAGAATTTATACAGTCATGACACTAGATGCTACCTGATATTCTCACTTTACTGCTCATGCAGAAAAGTTTGGTGAAATTCTCTCATCTCATACTAAAAGAATCTGCCACATCGGCATATCATGCATCATTCAAAGAACAAGATCCTCAAACATCTCAGCATATTTGCGCATGTATGGCTACATAATCTGTTCACATCTAATTGATATCTAGTTAACAAAAATTTTATTTTACTAAACTACTAACTAGTTTTGGAGGGGAAACTCCAGCAGGAGTCTGAAGAAAAAAAAATAGCCCTTTTTTTTCCCCAGATATGGCCTTAGAACAACAGAATCACCTCTCCTCCTGCTCTCCCTAACCACTGTGCCATTTCCTGGACATTTTTTGGCCAAACGTACCAGCACTAGCAAGCAATTTATGTAAGAACTCCTTAATAATAACATCTTCCAAATGTGAAATCTACCCTACTTGTATCCCCAGTGTAAAAAGCCATTTAACATGTCTGAAATCTAACAAATCTTAAAAAACTTTTTTCATAAAATAACTTTTTTAAAATATGCTACTGCAAAACACAGGGATGATGTGTCACAGTCCTTGGCACAGATTTTAGTTTGCCTGGCACTGCTTATCAAGTTGATATGTGGTATGGAAAGTCTTTCTCCAAGGAAACCAACACTGCTGTGGAGCTTTAAGGAGACATCATCCCCTCGTTCTACCAAATGTAATGCAGTTCTGATTATGACTCAGTTCCATGCATAGGAACATGGTCATCAATGCTAAGAATGCCAATATTTATTTCAGAAAAATCAGTCAAGTTTTCAGTTAGCTTGCTTTTAAAATAAGGTTGAAAAAAAAAAAGGCCACAATAAGCCTTCTTTCTACAGTTCTCTGCAGAATAATTCACAATTTACTGCCCAGCCATTCATCAAGCAAAAGAAAATCATGTAAGTGCAAATTTCTAAGATCCCCCTAAATGAAATCAGGCATAAGAGGACTGGGTGGGGGTATTCTGGTTCCCCATTTGCCAATTGCCACACAGAGATCCCTGAGAATGGGATTCAAAAGCTATACAGAAATACAATTAGAGGTACCCTATTTTGTCAGCATGTAAATTCTGTTCCAGTGATCTGTGCAAAGGAAAAGTGTTTCATCAAATCCTTCTCCGTATTGCTTTTTATCTCTACTTTTGACCACAGAAAGATAGGTAGGCTCAGAGGATTCAATTAAAACATGCAGCAATTTTTCCTGCTGCAGACATGAAAGGGAATAGAGGTAAATGTATCACAGATGAGGTAGGAGCTCATGAATCAATGGTGATCTCGTTTAGCTTGTCAGGAAGACAAGCCTTGCAGTGGAGGAGAGGCTGTAGACATTATAGCTTGCAAGAGCACTGAAGGCTCATCTGCACATCTTGATAGCCAGAGGGAGGAAATATTCACAGGGCAGCTTGTGAGGTGTTCCTCATTTCCCAAGTACCACATTACACATCTTGACACCAATTCAGGTCACTGGCAGAAAACTGGAGGCTGCCTGAGCCATCCTTAATTGGCTCCCTGCAGAGACCATGCCCTGTAATCAGCAGGATGAACACTAAACTCTGCTATTTAAATTCAGTGCTGCTACACAGAGTGCAAGCCATGCCTGGCCAGAAAGCTTGGCCCAGTTTATGCATGACACTGATTTGGAAGCTCTCAGCACCTGCTAATGAGCACATGGGTCGATTCTGGAGCAAGATTTTGGTTAGCTCAGGACATGCTCTTGGCAACTTGAGTTGAGCAGCTCCTCATCCTGCATGTCTCCAGGCAGCACTGGGTAGAGGAGACAGGAGGCTCGCTATAGGACCTCTAAGACAAGCCTCTAGATATTTAATGACATAGACCTTTGTGAGGGGATTTTATTTATTCTGAACCAGCATGAGCTTAGCAACAGGGATAACAGGTTGATAATTACCCTGCTGCAGACATTTACTTGGTTTAAGTGCCAGCCCACTGGGCATGCAGTCAAATTGGTACCTATGAGAAATACGGCATAGACAGAAGCCATGTCCAGTTTAACAGTGATCTTGCCCACCATCATTTATTCCAAAAAGTTGGACTTTTTAAGTTTTCTTAACATTTTAGCAAACCTACGCATTGTGTGATGCTGAGTTTCTCAGTTGAATTTTAAGTTTGTTCAGTACCCATTCAGAACAGGGACTTGCAACATCCATCACTGGAACACTGTGGATTCCTTGGATAGTCTTCTACTTCTAAATTTTTGCAGGGAGGGACTGTCCTGAAACTGTCCCTCCCTGTCAGAAACTATCCTGAAAGAAAGGAATTTAACTTCCATGGTAAGAAGCTTAGGCAATCAAATACCAAAGAGTAAAATAATATGCAACAGCCAAACAGATTATGTCAAACACAACTATTTTCAGCAGGTGCTTTCTACTGCAACAGTAACACAATGCAAGCACTACCTTATAACACCAGGATTTCACACTATGTAAAAAACTTTACATACAGTAACACATTTGTATGAAAATATTGTCTCTACCTGGAAACTACTGCACTGTGGGTAGAACAATGACTTGCACTCTAAATGTAAATGTTTGCAATTTATACAATATCCTATTTCCTCCTCTCTTACGTGCTAAAAGCAGTTGCAAAACCCATTACCAAGAACTCATCACTACCGAGTTCCTGGAAAAAGTAATTTAATGAATCCCCAAAGATACAGCCGCTATTACATATAATGGTGCACTTAAGTGATTCCTGAAAAGGACCAGCAAGCTCAAATAACAACCTCAAACTGCTGGATAACATTTCTCCTGCCAAACTTATCTATCTGGCCTCAGAGGAAAAAGGTTTTACAATTTTGGAGTCGAAATAAAATACTCTTTTTCAAAATTCTATACAGCCAAAATCAGAGGTCGGTCACCAATGAGAAAACCTATTTTGACACTCAAGCACCAATGCCATGCAAGCCAAATACTGCAATTTATTAGGCTGCTTATCTCTCACAGACCCACTATATCCAATATACACACAATAAATCATGTGGAGCAGATCAGCCCCTGCAGGAGATGGACTTAAAATTATTGTGACTGCCATCAACTGATCCATACTGATCATGTTTAATGGAAACAGTGAACTCTTAAAGAAAACATTATATTACACAGATGCCAGTAAGATATCACATGTGCTTCTCCTATGCCTTTTGACATAAAACTGCAACACTATCATTGTACATCACGTTGGGGGAAAAAAATAAAAAGAAAAAGAGAAGGAAATTTTGGATAACACACGTATTCTCGGTTGTGAGTTCAAGTCAGCACTTCAGAAAGTCAGGCCCAAGGACAGCGCATATTAGTTTATTGCATATTTGCACAGTGTAAGCCAAGCTACAAGCAATGACAAGTGCAGGGAAAGAAGAAAAGTTGGTTGTTGTTTTGTCAAAGAAAATGGTCAATAGCAGAAAAGTAGCACAAAGGAAATACCTTAAGATCTCGCCTTTCCAGATGTAAAAGCTCAGAGCCTCGGATGTCATGGCTGATGAAGATTTCTTTGTACTCTCCCAAACTGAGCAGATCCAGCCAAGCAGCAACTTCATCTGTGCCCCATTTTTGAACTACCAAAGTTAAGAGCAAAACCCCCTTAATTTCTACATGCTCAAATGCATCACAAGCAAAGGTTAGGCCAAAGAGAGTGGAAAACAGAGTAGAATTGCCGTGCTAGCAAAGGGAAAGGTTAGAGGTGTCTTTTCCACAAAAACTGACAATTTCCTTTTTACATGCAGGTTACAGGTTAGCAGTTAACACAAGAAAGTATCTTAACAAAGTTGGGGTTCTTTGCTTTACAGCCATGCTTTCAGCTTTACTCCAGTTCCTTCAGTAAAGCCTTTAAAACCTTATGTCCCAACAAATTCACATTAAACCAGCTTAGGATCAGTGACGCAGTCTAATGGTGTTCTGCTTTATGCTATTAATTTATTAGTATTCATCCAGGGAGAGGAGAAGCCTTCAAAAACTAATTAATATGTAAAATTATAATAGCAACCATACCTCAAATATAGCAATGGCAGCAAGCAAGTCCAGTTTTGATTAACAGATTCTAGTATTCTTAATTAAGACAAAAAGTACTCTTTAAGCTACTGTGTTACACAGGCCATTAAGAAGCTCTCTGTAAAACATTGTTCTCTAAGGTTAGTTGCCCACATTAGTCCCATTAAGACCGCATATATTAGAAAGTTATGCTACTTATTGCTATAATTTTGCAAGTTCGTTCAATGCTGATAGCTTCACTTTATAATGAAGAGAAATCTGATGTCTAATCTGAAATTTAAATCTGATCAGCAACTGCAATATTTTGCAGATTGTGATCAACTCTTCATTTATTAAAAAAAAAAGACATAGAAACAGTTTTAGGACCATCTAATCACTGATTACATCCTGGACATAATCTTGAGGAAGTAAGTTCATGAATAAAAATGGGAAGAGAGGAGGGTGGAGTTTGTTCAACTTCTAATTAAAAAGTCAGTATTGACTATTATGATTTTTTGTGTGATCTGTCTCACTTACTAAACCTATAACCCACCCAAAATTTAAGAATAACTGGTTAATTAAACCAGTGGGATAAAAGTTATTTCACACCTAAAACTAACCTGAAAAACCTGAATTTGAGCTTCACAGGGAAACAATGTGTTTACCCATGGCTTGTATGGCTATGAGTAAATCAAATGTAACCACCAGCGAAGACAGAGATCCTGTTGCATGATAAAACTAAAAAGTATTTTTACAGTAGTTCTTTGGTTCACTTGGGAGTATTGGGGTCCTATTGAATGCTTTCTAAATGCACTGAAAGAAATATTTATCCTAATGAAGATGCCAGATGTCAGGTGCTTTCCACTTTGACTTTAGTCTTAGGTAAGTCATGTCACCTCTTACCAAAAAAAAAAAATATCCCACAAAATCACATTTACTGCAAATGCTACTATTTTTCTTGCAATTTCAAAACACATACCAGGCTGAGGGCTGGTCTTATGCTTCTGAATTTTTTCTTTTTTAAACTTTGGCACTATACGAAACACTGTACTTCTATTGTTTCTTTTAGCATAATCCAGAGGGGGATCCTGCATGAGAAAAGAGGCATAGTTACCTTTAAATAAGAGAAAACAACAATTAAGTTATATGCTTGTGATGGTGATTCATAATTAATCTCAAAAAGTAAGACCCAAATTTATTTCTGTAAACAATAATGTCAGGATTTAACTCCATACATGTTTGAATTTTTAAATATAAATTAAATATATACGTTTCATTTATTTATTTATCAATCAAAACCTTTACATTCACAAAATAGAACACACACAAAAAAAGCACTAATGTTAGAAGATTGTTCACAGCAGACAGAAATGATCCAGCATCACTACTGAAAGTGCCTCACAAGATCATGAGAAATTGTAATTTAATTTTCCCTATTGAAAGAAAATTAAGTTCAGTTAAAATCGGTACATATCAATCAAACTTACCTCATCATCATTTGGTTGAAAAACATAATAAAGCCAAGGAATCTCAGCAAGTTTTCTCAACTCTATTTCCACACTGTGCAAAGCATCAGACAACAGTTCTTCATGAGGAGCTTCTAACTGCTGTTTATAAACAGGCCAGAAAAATAGGACTTTCAGTTTCATAAGATTTAACATTTAAGTCTAGATATCTTGTTGCCACACACAAACAGATTACTATTTCATGGTGAGCGTCAACAAATGGTGAAGACAAATAATCTTCCAAAATCAGACTTTCCATCAGAGATGTGTGAGACCACCCTCACACTACTTGTAGTACGGTCCCAACCACAAAGGGATGACTGAGACAGCTGAGACTTTTGGCGCAGACCCGTTGGGCATAGTTGTCAATCACTTTCATCCTTCACTACACTCCTGAGCCTTTACAAAGCAAGAGTTATCTGGTAACACCTCGACAAGGACACACTAGAAATGGAAACTGCCAACAGAAGGAAGAGAAAACCTGGTGAGAAGAGCAAGTGGCTAAAAAAATCTTTGTACGAAAAGTGGTGTAAAAAAAATTGAGTAGATGGTAATAAGCCTCAGTTATTTTTTGCAAATGTGTTCAAATGGTAGATCACTCTCTCATGTTCAAGTAAGAAGAAATGGATCTTGCTGAAGATTTCCATTCCCAAAGGTCTTCCAGTGGTGATATGATACCTGCACTACCTGTGCTAAATAGGTGAGACAGACAGCAATAGGCACTGCTGCTGGCTGAGGGTGGAAAGAACTCCCTGGCAGGAGACAAAAAGACAAGGACATCAGTAAAGGCCAAAGGGAAAAAGAAAGTGGTGGCTGTGTAAAAACATTGGGACTTGGCAACACATGAGTTTGGCTCAAGGACTGTTTCATTTCAACTGAATAAAATATCTAAACTCACTGAAACAAAATATTTTCATATCAAAAATTTAAATAGAGAAGGAATTGAAAAATCCATTATTTTTATTTCTTCATTCATAGTGTGAATTTTTATCTTAGAAATAAGATTTTCCAAGATGCTGTAGGATGAGAATTTACCCTGAATTGCTGATTCTTTCTTTACCAGAATTATTATTTTGGATTTATTTCAGGAGCACCATCAGATGAACAGTTTTTTGTCCCCAGGCAAAATGTTTTCCTCTGAGAATCAAGCAATTACATAAGTACTTGTTGAGAAAGACAAAATTCTTTGCTTCATTTTTTATAGAAAATAGATTACTTGAGTAATTTCTCAGAAATGAAAACACAAGAAAAGTTGTAACTTCTTCAAAGAAAAGTGCCTCTTTTCTTGTGCTCCATATTAAGTGAACTCTTCAAATGGACAAAAAAAAAATCAGTTTAAAGAAATTCAAGTCAAGAATTCAAAGTCTGCTTATGGACACCGAATTCTCTGAGCTTTAGTGGAGAAAATAACACGATAGCAAAGGGAGCTTATATTTCCCGTATCATTGTACTAGACAGTAAGATCTTAACAAAGATGGTTTCTCCTTTGAAAGATGGGAACATATGCAGACTACTGAAGCAAAGGAAAGACATTTTTGTTAGGTAGGATAAATAAGTGGGGTTTGTAATTTATCACCAAACTCCAACAATGTCAAAATATTTTCCAGCACTAGAGATCCAAGATTTTCTTACAACATCACAACCTGCTGCAGAAAAGGTAATGTTTCAATTACCTTTCCATAAAGGCAAACCTTCCATGGGAAGGTTTCTGTAATAACATTATTTCCAAACTGTATCAATAAATTTCACCAGTCCTAATATGGCATCACCAATTTAAATATTTTCTTCTAATTACCTTTGTAAATTATTTTTTTTAAAAAATCTCTATTTTAATTCCTCACTAAATCTGAAATACATGGGATTAGCAATAGCAATTTAGATATAGAAAAAAAACAACAGATATTTTTTCTCTTTTCTTTGATAAAAACATCTAATGAAATAATTTTCCCTTTGAAAACACTGTAAAACAGAACATGTGAACTTCATATTCGACTATTTCTATAACTTAATTTTTAGCCTTTAGAGTACATTCACTTTTGGTTACTCTAAAGCAGACTCATACAATTTATCACTTGTTTAAAAAGGTATGTGAACCTGCAGTAAGTTTTACATTCTAACTCAGCTAAATTAAAACATTCCAATTAATATCCATTTTAAATTACAACACTTAAATAAATGAGTTAGTAATAGATCTGCTTTTGAATCTAAAGAAAATGTAATTGCTCCAACTGAGTACTTTCCTAATGTAAAACTAGACCAGCATAGAAAACCTGACATCTTTCTTCTCTTCACAGTGTCAATATACATCCAATTATACATCCAACTGAGATGTATACAGTTGTTGAGAAATCTTCATCATTTTAGGCACAAACACTTGCCAAAGAAGATGCAAAGTCTTCAAGTACCATTAGGGGTTTACTGAACACTTACTAGGTAAAGTTTATAAAATAACTCCTGATAGGTATGATAACAAGAGTGATATTAACTTGACCAGATTAGGTCTATAGAAGTTGATTGCATGAGTCGAAACAGCTCTCACCCCAGGCTCTCCTTAAACTCTGAAGACAGTCACATTATAGCTCTCCAGAAATTATCGTAAATGCTACATCTCCAGAAGATAAATCATCTTGTTCCATCATAGGCTTCCAAGACAGGTGGGTGTGAATCAGCCTCACAAGGATACCTACTTCTCTCCACTGACTATCAACAAGAAGAGCCCAAGCAATGATTCAGCTATTTGAAGTGAGGCAAGATGGATGCCAACCTAAGAAAAGATTTCAAAACTCATTCTGATCCCATCACAAACACAGTGTAATCTTCTATCAACCTTGCAAAGCTTCTTGCAGTGTGTCCTCACTGTGGCACCAATTTACAAAAATCAGCAAAGAACAAATCACAGATGATCTGAATGAAGGAATAACACCATGTGCCTTGTGACCTTACCAAAGGAACTCTTCCTACTAGCAGGGATTCTGTTTCGTTGTGTAAAGCCTTCACATTGACAGCTATTTCCATGGCAGTGTTTCTGGTAAGGCTCTGGGGAATAAGAAACATAAACATTCTTTGAAGTGATGCAAGTCAGACTGAGAGTAAGTACTTTGGCCTTACAGGACAGATCTTAAGTGCCTTCTCCTAAGAGAAATACATCAGTTTAGCTCTAAACTAACAATATCTTCAGTACTGGGAATAGAAACAAAAAAATGTATTTACTCTCTTTTCCTCAACTTCATTTAGTATGACATTAATACAATCCTGAAGATCATCAGGTGATCAGCCACTATATCAATCCAAACATGTCAAAGGCCAGCAGAAAAAATATGAATCTCATTTAACAATAACTACTGATTTCAATTTTTCACCTTATCCTCAGCAGAAGCAAGATCCTAACCATACTTCAAGAAGCAAAGGTCAACTAACATATTTGCCATGTGTCAATTTAGGTTAGATATGGACAGCCTCTACCTAATTAATAATTTCTGAGTCCAATCCATGAAAACACCCAGATTATCTAGTGTGAAGAGAGAAACCAGGAAACTCATTTTCCCTCAGCCCCTTTGCCTTCTCTGTATAGCACTTGGATAGCAATTAAGCATGAAAATTTCTGTGAAAGCATCCACAGAAATTGACCTTTATGTAGCAACAGATCTGGTTCAGCCTTTGTCATGCCTCCACCCTCTCTGAGGATATGCCTGCAACAGTCCCAGGTGGGGAGGACACTGGTGAATGCCTAAACTGCATCTTCTGCTTTCTCATCCAACTTGTTTTCAAGTGGAGAAAATACAGCCCCCATGCCACAAGCTTGTGCACCCAGTTGTTAACAGCTTATTTACATAAATCTCTGGTCTTCTTTTTACCTCAGGGAACCTTGGGTTGGCTTTATTTAATGCATGTGAACATGCATTAACAGCATGAGCAAGCTCCTGCTCCAAGAGGCCATGTACTTTTGCTGCTTCACAGATCCTACAAAAACATTTCAAAAGGAGAATATTTCTTAATTTCTTTAAAGAATAACTCTTGAGTACACAATTTAATCAGATGAGAAAATACACAAGAATGTTTTTCACAAAACACTCAGAAAGTTATAGTCCTTTATGACAAAAATTGAAAGGCAAGTATCTCTTCAAGCAATATAGCACCTCCTAGAAATTGTATCCATCACACAGATTATTTATGATGCTACAAAATCCTGAGATACATTTATTTGTCTTAGAAAACTAATGCTATACAAAAAAAAAGGACAAAAATGTTGGTCCTATTATTTCAAGTGAACTACAGAGGAAAACTAGCATATTGCAATAAGTTACTTAAAATTATCTTAAAACCCCTTACACCTATTTCACAAGGCATATCCTTTGGATGTGACATGAAAATTGGCTGCAATCATCTAAGATTATGGAAGGTCTAGCTGTAACTACAACCTCCATACCATCTTTGGAACAGTAAAGTTTTTAAGATGACTTGGCTAAACTTCACTTTGGGTAATTGATAAACTAAACTATTTGTCTATGACTGCAGTATAAGAAGAGTATGTAGACCTTCCTTTCTTATATTATTGGTAATTTTGATGCTGAAGATAATCAGTTGCTATGATAAAATGAATAGCATTTTATAAAATGTTCTGATTTAAAAAAAAGCTTTTCTTTATCTCAGTCTATATGAATGACTGAAGTGTCCATCCTGCTGACTTCTAAAGGGTTTTTTTCCAATGCCTCCCTATTATATTTTTGCTTTGTCATAAAAAGAGAAGCTTCAATTTTTGCAAAGAAGCTTTCCAGTTTTCTATTTCTGTTGCTACTTCAGAAAGTTGGTTTTTACAAGAAAAAAAAACCACAAAAACACATAAATAAAATTTTGAAAAACACATAGGAAAAGCACACAAAAAGAAGTTGAGCCTTAAAATAAAATTTTTAAATTAGAAGAAAAAATATTGATATTATGGCAATAAAACTTTAATCAAAAACCAGGGAAAATGTACACCTCTAAGTCTCTATGAATTTGCATTAATAATTCAGTCTTGGTGTCTATGTTGCCAATCCAACTTATTAATTTGACTGTACCTGGTAATAAGTTCTTCCGCAGCCTGTGAGCACAACTGGATCTGTGCAACTTCTTCCTCTGTAGCCAGCTCAACAGCTTGCTGAGGGTACAAGGGAGATCTAATGACAGGTTTGCAGGAATCATACTTCTGTTTGTCCTCCCAAGACTTCAGGGTGTTTTCAAAGGCCTAATCAAAATTAATTATACATTCAATTCACAACACTTGGGAGTATTCTTACTCATTAAAAAATTACATTTTACATAAATTTGAATGATATATTATTCTAGTTAAAATGAATTTAACAAATAAACAAGTACTTGATTTAATTTTATAGAAATAATACTACCTGATTAAATAATATTTTTACACCTGAAGTTTTTAAAACTTAGTATAGAGAGTAAGTAACTTTTGAAAGCTTCTTCTCTGTCTCCTCCCCATGATCTTCAAAATGTGTATTCCAAACCAAAAAGAACACAAAGATAGTGATAATGGTTGGACTCAATGATCTTAGGGATATTTTCCAATCTAAATAATTCTAGAATTTTGTGATTCTCTAAGCACATTTGGTGTGGATAGCAAGATTGAAATTCAAAACTGATACAGAACTCAAACATTTAAAAAGGTGGGAAAAAAACCCCAAATTTACTAAAATAGAGTTCAAATTTCACCTTAACTCCACCCTAAATTCAGGATCCAGCTAGTGGATGGAGAACTGAGGGGTAGTTGTACCTTTCACACAAGAATCCTAGACAAGCATGAACTCTCCAGTGGCTGTATGACTAGGTTTTACTTGTGTCTCTCCTGTCTAAGAATGGCTCATGGTGGAGAAGGAGGATTGGTAGGACAGAGAGGGAAATCTGCAGAAAGCTGTTCTGGAAGATGGGACAGTATGGAACTTTGCTATTTATGTAACTGTGCTAAAATTTCCAGTATGTGACTGGTATAACATACCTAAAGAAAAAGAAAGAAGCAGTAGAAGGGGAGGGAGGAAGGAATAGATAAAATGTTAACCATTCTTACTATATATTAATCAGAATATAGGAATAGCACTAATACAACAGAAGTTAACAAAGCTTTGCCACTTATACAAAATAATAATTCTCTATCCAGCTCATTAAAGAAATTATATCACTGTAAGTAACTGTATGAATTATATAAATAGTTATAAAACATTTTTATAAGTACTATTTGTTCACGCTATAACAGAAACCAATGTTAGCACTGGTAGCTCCTTCTGCAACATACTCTGTCTCGTGTTAGCATCTGAGCTCTGTTTTTATGTATGATCTTAATAACTCCTGGGGGCTGGATCCATGCCTCTCCATCAACTTGCACTGGAACCCCTTCATCACCAAGTATGGTGATCTTTACTGACCGACACTGGAAAAGAACAAACACATTATTTTACAGGGCAATAAATATTGGTGAGACTGACAGGCCACCTGTAATCTGTTGATTGCAAGGAGCTGTGGCTTCCCTCCAGAACTGTCTCAGGAATTAGGCTCTCCTATACTTCATTCATCATTGAAGACAATTTGTTACCCACTAAAAGCAAAACAATGTCAGTGCTTTATAAATGTATAGAGTAGTGGTCATCAAGAGTCCTGCTACTTGCCAGAACCCCATACTGCTGCCAACCATTCTGCGTGCTTGCAAGTAAGCAACAAACCTGAGCTATCCTGTGGTGCTGCAGTTTGATGACTCTGGACACTGCCATCTGCATGCTGCCAAATACAGCAACAACTTCTAAGATTTTATCATCAAATGATGGAGCTCCAAATATCTGTGAGGAAAAGAAAGTATTCCATTTTTGATGGCAAATCCAGTGCTTAGATTGCAGTGAAACACAGATTCATTTACAAATTTGCTTTCAACATTTAAATGCTCTAACTTCTTTACTGTAGAATAACCACAGTTTCTCCAAAGTCATAGGAGTAAGATACCACAGACAACAGGCAAATAGCATTTAAAACAGCAATGCTGATACCATTTGAAATACCTGAATGACAAGGAAGGATGTCATTTAGATATGACATTATATATAGGAAGGACGGCGTGTTTCAGCATGCAGATTAAAAAATGTTTTTCAAGGCAAGATGAAAGGCCAGTTGAAATCTCTGCTTGATTAATGTTCTTAATATCTAAGCTTTCCTTTTCTTCTCAGAAGTGCTTATCAGTTTGAGATTCCAGAGAATTCTGAATTCTCTGGAAACCAACATCCAAGTCCATGCTCTGCTTTGTTTAACACAGCTTTGATACTGAAGACAATCTTGTTTGTGCTGTGTATAATTATCCACTGTAAACAGGAAAACCACTTCTGTGTGGAACAAATGTCCTTCTGTGCAGCCAAGGTGCTGAATTTCCACATGCACATACAAAGCACAGGAATTCTTGCTACCTGGTGCGCTGCCGGGGAATTCAACCACAGGACAGATCTCAGGCTGGATTTCAGCTGGGTCTGGTGGGTGCTACCACACTAAAGCCACTTGAAGCTTGGCCGTTTCATCTTGATATGCAATAAGGAGCAATGAGGGAGAAAAATCAGCAAGAAATCACTCCAGTAAGAGTTTAATGGGTAGAGAGATCGGCTCTCTGGGCAGTACTTGGACTCCTTCAGTTGGCACCTTAGGCAGAGTAAACTGCATCAGTAACACCTGAGACCAGACTGGAGAAAATCCCAATTTCTTCATCTGACTTTTTTTCCTATTTTCCATGGAATTTTTTTCCATTTTTCAAAGGAATATATGAACATCTTTAAAAGAACCAAGATGGTCACTCTGCTGTTCCACAAGAAAAAGCATGGAGAGTTCTTGATCCAGTAACTGACATTTACAGGGCTAGTTCTGGCATGTGTTAAGAAAAAGTAGTTGTAAAATTTAATTTATTTTGTGTTGCAATTTCAGGAAAAGGAAAGGAAAAACTCAGCCCAGTCTTCTGCTGTAACTCTCCACCAGTAATATCTGTACTGAAAAGCCATCTCTTTTTCTTTTTCATTTTTTTCTTTTAAAGGCAAACCAATCTCTGTGGATCAACATTCAAATTGACTCCTTTGCTGTTGCAGGTCATGGGTCCAGCCTGTCTTCTGGACACCAAAATAACATGCCTTAACAAGGCATGCTCAAGCCAGTCAGGGTGCAAATGCTCTGTTTGGCTCACTGCTAATCTTTCAGCAATAGTCAGAGCTGTCAAGGTAACATCTTTCATCTGTCCAGACAAGCAGAATCAGCAGCACTTCAGACCCACCACCACCACCTCTTGATGAAGAGTCATTCAAGACTGCACTAAAGCAGTGAATTATGCTCCTAACTTTGTCCAGAAAAAGCATGTCACTCTGCTGGCACATCTGCTCATTAGAAGACTAATAATATCAGTAAAACTACTCCAGGACACACACATTTTCTGTATACCAGTATGAAAGCTGGGACAGATCTCTCTCACTGAAGAAGTCCAGGGAGAAACAAAACTCCTGAACAGAGGCTGAGCAGACATTAGAACAGCTTTCAAGTTCTGACTATGAACATGCAATATACAGAAAAGCTTTAGATATCCATTGCCAAATACAAACAGAATTTCCATCCTCTGACTTATACCAAAATTAAGAAAAGGACACTAAAACATGTCTGAATTTTTTTTTCACTTTTATAGATGTATATATATATATATATATACATATATATACACATATATACACATATATACATATGTATTATATAAACACGCAATTATATATAGTAGATATTATATTAAGTTACAGATGTTATATATAGGTATGCTTGTATATACATATTAGAAAATGAAAGGATAATAACTCACAAGAAACCTAAAACTTTTTGGCAAAAAAGTCCTGAATTGTCTACATCAAAATCACAAGCCAGTTTGCAACTACAGCTTTAGGTGATTCAGACATCACACACGAAATCAGGGCAGCAGATTAGGATAATCTGCTAGTAAGCACAGTTGGTACACTGTGAGTGAAGTGGATAGCAGCCATAACACTGTGCCAGGTTGTAAGGCATGTAGGGATTCATGTGGTGAGATGTTTCTTAGGAGTTGAAAGGAAGAAGCGGGAAATGGTACCTTAAAGGATTTTAAAGGTTCATGGAAAGTAATATTCAAAAACCAGTGTACCACCCCCACTAAATTATCAGTCATTAAATGCATCAGTCTTCGTTTTCTGAATTACCATCCCTCACAGCAAAGCTATTTGAAGAACAGGAGGAAAATTAAGGTATAAACTTTGAGTGATTATCCTCTCTACCTTGCTTGCTGTTAGACTATAGCAAACAGAGGAATCTATGCTTTGAGAAACCTTATTTACATCTGTAAAACAATAT
The DNA here is from genome assembly GCF_963662255.1 of Cinclus cinclus. Lineage (NCBI taxonomy): Eukaryota > Metazoa > Chordata > Aves > Passeriformes > Cinclidae > Cinclus > Cinclus cinclus. The sequence continues at coordinate 58,552,773 of NC_085047.1, forward strand.
AGAGAGAAATTACTTGTGCTTCTGTTTATAAAATAAGTTTCTAAAAATACTTAGAGACCCATTTAAAAAAGCAAAATCATTACGCTTTATTATGAACATTTTGCTGGAACGGACATGACAGAAGACAATGGACAGTAAAAAAATAATGGAATATATTTTCAATTAAAAAAAAATCCAGCCAGACAATACAGTTTGAACAGAAACAGCCTCCTTAAATAAGAGCTGTTATCCAAACAATATGCTACTACTATTAAAATCAAGTGAGAAGAGCAGTTCATTACATTTATTGCTGGTTTTGCCCAGAAGGTTAAGTCTATTTAATGCTACTTACATCATCCTCTTTGGTTCCACCCCAGAAATTAGTCCCACCAGCATAGCTGGGAATATTCAGCACAGCTATGCCCTGCAGGCTTGGAAGGGGGATGTACTGTCCATCACACTGCAATGGATAAAAGCTCCTTCAGTACATAAATAATATGATAAAAGTAATCAGTAAAGAGTAATTTTTAGCACATGAAGCTTCAACAGAGCTGGCAGGGGAGGACAGAGTCATTAAGAGGTCTGGCACAAGACTACTCCCTCCATGAAATAAAGTACCTCTGAAACAAACCTCTTCTTTCCAATCTTAGCACTGACTTTTGCAGAGGTGAAAAATATGTAGATCTACATGCTGTAGTATCTACAACAGTGGTGCTCCATAGGTCTTGAAACAAAATTTCCACATCCTTTATTATGAAATTTCTCATGCACTTAGACCATGGTCTGTCCATCAAGAATTAAAAATCTTTTTGCACTAAGAAAACCAATCTCCCTAAGCAAACACAGTAAGATTGCCAAGGACATTATTAAAAGATTAATTTATATATTCACTAACTAGTCTTCCATCCTATATCAGCATTCCCAAAATTGCAACAGACTTGTTATTTAGTGAAATTCATTTAAGCCAGGGGCAGGGGGGAGGTTGTATTAAGAATATCCAAGAATATGTCTGGCATAGCCACAAACAAGTTGTTAGCTGTCAGTGTTTGCATGTATTGTTGGCTTCCTGTAAAAATAACTTCATTCTCCTCCCAAAAGACAGATCCAGGGCTGACCCAATGGGTGTCACCCTGGTTGTAGATGGGAGTTGTTGATGTTGTTGATTCTGCAGGTAATGCAAAACTCTTATGGCCAACCATCCAGTCCTTCTTCGTACTGCTTTACCTCCCAAAACACATAAGCAACTCCATGTCCTGCTCAACACAATCAACAACATCAATCTCACTTTTGGCCAAGGGTAAATTTACAGGCATCAGTGACATCACTCCTGACTTACAGCAGTACAGCTGCCTGCAGGGGAGAACCCAGTGTCCTCAAACCATTCCACTGGGAGTCAAAAGTGCAGTCCTGCAGCAGTGCCGCAGGCATTTGGAATTGAAGCAAGTTAGAAACACAAGGTTGTACGTGCTGGACCTGGGTGTCACTTTATGGACCATGAAGTAGCCAATCAAGGTGCCTTTACTCAGTATTGCTAGATGACTGCACATTACCAGTCCACAGAAGGATCTTAAAATTATACGAATGAAAAAGAATCTAAAGAAATAAGGAGAAAATCTGTAGCATCTTTTTCAGGAGGAGAAAGAGATGCAAATTATTTCCAGAATGTGCCTAGTGCTCTCTTTTTGAGATTTAATTTTAGCAGCAAGACAGAATGTAACATTTTAATCAAGATGTGACAGTATCCAAAATACAGTGTGATATTAATAGATGCTGCACAGCCATTTTTATTACAGTAGAAGTCTGCCTCTAATGCCTGAATGTGCAGGCATAATATATTTAATATTATGCAAGACAACAGTAAATGTGAAATTTTTACTTGCTGATTTACTTACAGGAATATTAAAAAAAAATAATTATGGAAAGGCCAGCCATATTATTGAATCTTATTTGAATCCAATTCAAAAGATCCTTACAATCTAATTCTATCTGCAGTATACATAACGTTCTCTCCTGTCATTATATTTGCTAACTACTGCATAATTCCTTGATAATTACTCAGTCCTTGGCTAACAGCAATCTGCTGCTACCAGAAAAAATCCTCCTAAATCTCAGGATGAGAAAGAGCTCCAGCAACTTAAAATTATTCTTTCAACTTAAAAAGTTACCCACATATAAATATCATAAACTTCTATACAAAATAGTTAGCATGGATTAAGAGGAGAAATTATTTATGTTCTATGTCAAAATCCACCTTAGATATTCTTTGGGTGAAAAGAACAGTAACCATCCTATAGTCTTCTTCTGCATTTGGGAATCGTTTGTATCTCCTTTAAGTTCCCAGTACCACGTGGAAGACTTAGATTTTAAGTTAGAACTTAAAAGCAAAAAAATAGCTATGTTTAAAAATGGAATTTGTTGTTGCTTTGATAATATATATCTTGCTTTTTTGTGTGTGACTACTAGAGAAAGTCTGTACTGGTGTAGCTGGGCTTCTTGTGGTGCATAGTCAGAATCTCCTCTCTTCTGTCAGGAATTTTTTACTATTTACATGCTCTTCCTATATGTGTAGTTTTCAGATACTTTAAATTGAACCTGAAGGATTAAGACTCCTTATCTTCTTTCTTCTCTTTATTTTATGGTCATTTCTGTGGTTGCCTTTAAAACCTGGTCTGTCTTTGATACAGTGAACATTAAGAAATATATCCTACCTACAAAAATTATTATCTTTTTCAATAATTGCAGTAATTGCAAGAAACATAATACTGGGTATTTTGTGATCTTAAAGTACTCAAAAACATGACTTGGAGAACCACCTTTTCTATAGCACATCTTTACACAGTGCCCTTGAGATCAGGTTGGGCTGACATGAGAACAATTAACAGGCTTCAAAATTAAGAACTAATTCTTCACTACACATTGTGCAAGCAACCCTCACCATAAATAAAATTTACCTCAAGTTGAACTTTTTGTTCTAAGTTCTTGTAAGTTCTCTGCAATAGCTCTTTTGTGCCAAGAACTCCATACCACATCATGTTTTTCGTCCGACTTCTGAAACCAGGCAAAATAAGATTCACATATTGACATACACACATTATTGTGTCTTGTATTTGTAAAAAATAAATTTAAAAATTCAAATAAAGGAGTAAAGAAAAGAAAAGAATGGAAACATCTTGGCTCTGTTACTGACAGAGTAAATATATTACCTGCATTTTTCAGGGTGCTCTTCTCGCTTGTTATTAAATTCTAGCGAAATTTTTGCATCTAACCCAATTCCAAAGTAGTTGTTCATGACACATTTTTCTGAATATCCCTCCCTGTTAGAGGAAAAGAGAAAATCAGGTGTACATTTGTACGGAACCTGGACACGCACACATATTTGACCAAGAGTGTGACTGGTCACAGGACAGAATATGAACTAAGATACTTCAAGAGATCCTTCCTCTGAATCTTCCTGAGTAAACTGGTTTGGGCTGAAAAACCCAGCTCTGAAAGACTACTGTCCTCCTTCTCTTCCTCCAGGTGATCAAGGGATAAGTGAGCAGATGTCTCCCATTATTTTCAGTTGCTGCAAAAAAATTTGCACTACTCCTAACTAACCCAGTACAATCCAGCTTGTTTTCAGACATTGATGTCTGCTGCCAAATGATGGCAAACAAGAACTTCATAATGTAAAAAAAATAAGAGACTACAAAAATGTAAGAAGGATGCCCTTAAGGAAAGCAAAACAGTATATTTAGAAACAAAAAATTTCTTACAAGGAATCTGGATCCGGGTCAATAAACGGCGTAGCACCAAATGGATCGATGTTTGCTAGCAACATTTTGCTAATTATTGAACTTCCTGCAATGGAAGCAGCTAGACCAGCCCTTAAACCTGATTAAAAAAGAAAAGAACAAAACAAAACAAAACAAAACAGAAAGAAAATAATAAAAAAAAATTTGTATTTGATAAATAGACAAACATATAAGCCACATACTGGGAAACAAAAATCATTAAATCTGTACAGGGAAAGATGGTGATTCTACCTCAATTTTTACCAAAATTGGTTATCTTGTCAGGTCTCTGACTCCCTTAAGCAGAAAGGCAGCTATGCTGCGTTGTGGTGGCTATCTTCAGATACCAGCATTGAGAAAGAAAAAACAAGGAAAATTTAGGGTTTCTGGCCAACACTCACTGGCTGGTATAGTAACCAAATGGGTGACCTAACATCCAAAATGACTGCTACAGCTTTTCATTCAGTTTAATCTTCTTCTCCTAACTGTCCATGATTTTCCTTTTGTCCTATCCTTCAGAAGCATACATAAGGAATATTCTTACCATTTTTACAACTGGCAGAGCCATAGTTTAATTTGTGGGAAGATCACAGCCTCAACATGCCCACTTTGAGTAATATCAATTTCACTCTACAAAATACTCTGTAATGCATGTAAACAAAGTAAAATACTAACAGTTTTTACTTAAATTTGTCTAAAGAAAAAACGTAAGCTTGGTTTCACTGTATTTTAGCTATACTAATAAAGTTAATTAAAACAGAGTTTTACTTGTGTTCTCTAGTATTAATTGCATTTGGAGCAGAACAGGTATTTTTTCATCTGTCAGTTGCATTTGGGTAAGAACAGATTTCTTTTTCCAACTGTTTAACAGAGCAGGTTTGTGTGGTTTCAGTTATCTACTTCCAGAGAGATATCCACAGACAGCTCTTACTCAGAGGGTTGAACTTTACACAGCTTTGCCCTCGGCCTCTTCATCCCAATCCATAGATTAGGATAAATTATAGAAGGATTTGAGGGTACCTGTGGATGAAAAATTGGATGTGACCCGGCACCATGAGCTTGCGGCCCAGAAAGCCAAACATGTCCTGAGCTGCATCCAAAGCAGCGTGGCCAGCAGGGTGAGGGAGGGGATTCTGTTCCTCTGCTCTGCTCTGCTCTGGTGAGACCCCACCTGCAGGGCTGCATCCAGCTCTGGGCTCCCCAACATGAGAAGGACATGGACCTGCTGGAACAAGTCCACAGAGGGCCCTAAAGACAGTCAGAGCTGGAGCACCTTTCCTGTGAAGACAGGCTGAGAGAGACAGGGTTTTTCAGCCTGGAGAGGAGAAGGCTCCAGGGAGAATTTATTGTGCCCTTTCAAAACATAAAGCAGGTTTATCATAAAGATTGAGAGACTTTTTACCAGGGCCTGCAGTGACAGGAGAAAGGGCAGTGGTTTTAAACTCAAATAGGCTAGGTTTAGATCGGACAAAAGGGGGAAAATATTTGGGATGAGAGTAATGAGACATGGGAAGAAGCTGCCCAGAGAAGCTGAACAAACCCCACCCCTGGAAGTGTCCAAGCTCAGGCTGAATGCTTTTCTGAGCAACCTGACCCAGTAAAATATGTCAATGCCCATGACAGAGGGCTGTACTAATCGTCTTTAGAGATCTATTCCCACCCAAGGCACTCTGCAATTCTATGATCCTGAATTTTACTTTTTACCCACTGGAATAAAATGCAACACTTCTGCTACTTGTGGTGTTGTGCCAAACAATCAGACATATTCTACACTATGATGCATTTCCTCCTATACAATACAACACAAAGATGTGTATGCTCAGTTCAAACAAATTCAGGGCATGAAAAAAAAGTCATTATTTGACAGCAAGCAGGAGACTGGAAGACAATATTAAAGTACAGTAGGAACAGCAGATTTCAAAATCATAATTACCTGGGCAGATAATCCTTGTGTTAAGTACTGGAAGGTTTTCCTTGCTTGCTGCCAAAGCTGGAGCAGAGAAAGAACCTGTCTGAGAATGGATACCTCGGCTTGTACGTCTATCAGGAGATCTTGGTGCAGTTTTACCTATGCATAAAAAACAGAAATAAGAACACTAATTAGACCTATTATGACATTGCCTACACATAGTTTTTACAGCCCTGAAAATACATCAGAAGCATTAAGTTAATCTGTTACCACTCCATGACAAAAGTCCTTCCCCCTTGCATCAGTTTTTCCTCTAAATACAGTAAAAAAACACAGTAAAAAAAAGAAACAGATCAAGTGATGAACACAAATTAAAATGAGCAGGTGTGCATGGCACTCAACATGATGAGTTCCCAACTTATACTTCAAGCTACCAGCAATAGTATTACATGTATTATGTTCATAAAATGTATTATATCCACCTTAAAATGCAACAGTATTTAACACTGCAGTAAGCCTCTGAAAAACATATTACTGAAATAATTAAACTTGAATTTCATCCATGTTTACTTATAAATATACACATACTACACAGTATATTATCATCTACAACAATAGGTAGTTCCATGACCTGTAGGTTAGACTATCTATCTCATCAACAGCTACACTATTCTCTTCAACCAGCTAAAATGGGACCATGCCTCCATCAGATTCTGAAAAGAAAAAAAAAAAAAAAAGAAAAAAAAAATCAGAGAAAACTCTGACATCTTTATTTACAGCCAAACCGAAAACTGCAAGGGGAACAAAAAGCCATGTTCACCTTTGTCTTGGCATTTAAACGGATTGTGGGGGGGGAATCAGTTTTCTATCATCTTTTTTTTTTTCACAGAAAACCTCAGAAAACAAACAAACCAGCAATTTCCCAAATAATTAACTTATTTACTAAAATTCTCTGGAAGATGGATCAGTGAAACCTTGACAGATGCTAATGTTTAGTAGCTGATGTAACTATTATTGAAAAAGGCTCAGGGAAAGGAAAGGGAAGAAAATCAAGGGGAAAGAGAAGATATTCACAAAGAGTAACTAATAGCTCAGTGAGGACAGTTGTCCTTTGGCTGCCTTTGGAGGTGATGAAGAAGGATCAGCTTTGCAGAGGGCTGATCTCGGGTGCTGTAATTTACTTTCCTGGCAGAACTTGTTTCATGCAGCCTGAGAGAATATGCCAGTGCCTGCTTCAGCCTGGTGAAAATCTTTGTGCAATTCAGCCCCATCAGGCATACCCAGAAACCGGTGCCCCAAGGAAAAAAGTTTGGGTATTACCAAACGCTTTGTTATAGCATTTCCATGTGCATGTAGAAAACTCTTGCACAACAGATGGCCACAGACAGACACTTCTTGGCTATCTCTGCTCCAAATTATCTCACATGTTAAAACTACTTCAGCTTAGGACAACTTCAAACTTGACCATCTAAAGAAGCTCAGAACAAAAAAAAAGAAATTATTTCAGGATAATCTGATTTTTCCTCTCAAAACATGAAAACTAGTTGAGCAAAAAAAGAATTAGTAGGACTAGCACCAAAGACAGCAGCAGGGGAACAGCACCAGGAATGTGGTGGGAAGGACAGAATGCACCCTTTTCAGTGGCTGCCAGTGGGTCAAATCAGGTCATGTCAATCATAACTTAGCATGAGAGGGTACTCTATGAAGATACTAATGGAAAGAAAATATTGAGTGGGGAAATCTAGAGACAAAATGAGTAACTAGAACAAGGGTTTAGACATTGTGTTCACTTCAGGCCAGGATTTGCCCAGCCACAGCTCTTTTTATGTGATGATAATCTAACACAGAACTGTAAATGGAATGGCAAAGTGTTCACTGTCTTGTATCCCTGAAGCAAGATTACACACCTTTCTGGATGACTTGCTGAAGTCAAACAAATTATTATACACAGGACAAAGAAAAGTGGGTGAATTTTTCTGGATTGTTTTATTCGAAAGGACCGACCAAAGGAGTAACAGCTTCTCCTGACTTTAACACCTGCATAACAGCCATAGCAGTTATCACAAAATGCTACACCATTGCATGGTAGCAATACAACACTGATTTGTATCCATGCATGACAAAACATTGTAATAATGTCAAAAAATAGAAAAGAATAGAAATGGCAAGTGATATCTAACAAATGTCATTAAACATTAAGATGAAAGTTTTAACGTGTGGTAAAACATTATCTTCATCAAATGACCAGGAAGATCCTCACAGGGTAAAATATAATACCCAGAACAAAACTAACAATTATTTCTCATAATACTACTGAAAAATTCACTACACTGTTTCACAGTCTATTCTCTCTGTTCTTGCAAACAAAGCAGTTGTATTAAATACGAAAATCAGCAGAGCAGCTGCTCTTTATTTGACAGATGAGACTCACGGCAATAACTGCAATAAAGATAAACTTTTGCTGTGAATGCTCTGATAAAAACAACAGAGCCCCAATGAGTAAAACTGATGTTTCAATGCAGATAATTGAATTCATGTTTCATGTTTTGTCTCTAAACATCTGTCATCCAGTGACAGCATTATTATGCACTCTATTCCACACACATAAGAATAATACAGCTCCCCATTAGATGCAGAAATTATAACATCAAGAAACAAGGAGTTCAATCAATTTCTACACCTGTATATCTTTATTATACACTCAGGGCAGTAGGATTCAGTCATCTGTAGGGCCAGCATCCTCTATGAGCTACTATTGAAAAGGGACTACCAACCTGCATTGATTCCTATAACCAAGAGAAAAGAAAAGGGACCAGTGAAGAGACAGTCACTGGAGAAAGCCTGGTGTGTTTCTGGAGTAAACATGAGATCCTGGGTCAACAGAAATCCAAACAGCACTATGTCTTATTTCCAAAGTAGAAGCTAGAAAAACATAGGCACCAGCTTCAGAGCAGAGCCTTGTGAGGACAACTTTTCAGCATTTTAGTGTGGGTTAGGGTAAAAAACAGGAGATGCAAATCCCTAAATATTTTTTTTTCATTTTGCCCCAAGAAGTTGCTCACCAAGTATCTAGTGTTTGGTCTTTGCTGCCTACCAGCTACCACTGCTTCTCTGGGACTCACAGATCATCTAGTGACCTCAACAGGAGTGCATCACTGTCCATTTTGATAATATGGAAAAAACTGAAATTTCCATTGCTAAGAAGCAGCTTTCCTAAAATGTCTATGTAGCTTGAGAATCTCAGTCTACAACTGAGACATAATATTGCCACCATCACCTAGGCTCTAGTCTTTGCTCAGGTTCATATAGAAAGGTGAGTGTAAACACTGGATTAAATTCAGGCACTTCTCTCCCCAACAAGTGTCTTCTCAGCTTTGTAAATACATTCCAAAAGACTGTTCATGTACTATTTTCCTAATTTTTTCCCTTAATTTTTATTTATTCAAATCTGTTAGAATTGTGAATAGTTTCCAGTCAAACAGGATGCTAGTATTTTTAATTATGGAATCAATTATGCTCAAAATACAACTATTAGGAGATGAACTATTTCTATTTGATTCGTAATTTACTCACTTGATGGAGACTCAAGTTCCTTTGTATCTTCCTCTTTCTCCTCTTCTTTGGATTCATGCAATTCTTTGCTGTATTCTACTGAAGACTGGTTCACTTGTTCTTCACTGTGAGCATTTTGCTCATCCACAACTGTTATGAAGAGAAAACACAAAGTTTCAAGGATTCTAAAGAAAAACTGCATACATCAAAATAAGCACTTTTTTGGTAGCTTTTGGTTTTAAAATATCAACAAAAGTGTTCTACTGTCAATTCAGTAAAAGAGTCAGTCAATTCTTTACCAGTCCATAAAGATTTGCTGTCAGAAATGTTCATTTTGTGGAGGTTAATAGTTAAAATAAATGCTCCTCTTTCCTTGCAGCTTGTAGTAAGCACATAATTATATCTATGTAAGAATATAGAAATATAATTTTATAATGAAAACTTATTCCAGTTAGACAAACAAACAAAGAAACAAACATCATTATCCTATCCTGTTCTACCAGTCTGGATCAAAATGTTGCACCTTTTTCTGCTTGTTCAATGATCTGCCTCACAGCCTTCTTCAAACTGTTTGCTCGGAGCATTAACTGTTCCCTTGGTTTGAAGAGCTTCTGGGAAGACTTTGAGACACATTCTGATAATTGCTCTTTACTTTCAGACAAAGATTCTTCACTTGAGAACTCCTCTGGTTCTTCTTCCACAATGGGGGGAGCAATGCCTGGGAGAATGGGAGCAGCCTGGGCTTCTGTGTGGAGAGCCTGGAGCAATAGGTCCAGCTTTTCATTTAACTCTGAGCACTAAGACAAAGTGGGAAAGACACACACACACACATTAAAAAAAAATCAACAGCGAACATATGAATACTTTCAGGAAATACAGTACCAGATCATATTTCAAACTGTAGGTGTCTTTAGTGTCTGTGTAATCCCTTATGTAAAATGCAAACCGGGGTTCGACGTTTTGGAATATCAGATTATGAGTAGGTCTGCACAGGCTTTTTGCAGACCCTGTGACACTCAACCAGATCAGAGCAATTATAATACATATCCCCTACACTTAGATTCAAATACCACTCCATGCTAAACTCAGCCTGTCCCATAACTGTATGGATTACATCCTACCCTTCTCCCAATGACTTGCAGCACAGAAAACCACCAGAGGTTTGTCCGTGGGTGTTCAGTACCGCAATTTTGAGAGGCATCTGTCCGCTGTTAGACTGAGACACGTGGGGTGTTTTTTGAAGCACAGCTGTATATTTAGGCAAGTGAGTTCTCACAGAGCAAGTGGCTCAAGCCAGAATCAGACACTGTCAAATGCTTCTCCCCAACACTAAGTAATTGTTCTTTCTAGGTTCACAGGAAAAGAAAGGATTTTCTGTGCCTAAGAGAAAGAAAATGCTCTCTGGCCTTGGAACAGTTAAAAACTAATTTTCTGAAATGCACACTGGTTAGAAACGCGAACCACAAATCGCCACTTAGAAATTACGTTTTAAGACTCTGGGATTGTCAAGGATTTTGTTTCCTTCTTTTCAACTCATGTAAATTTTGTGCTGCATTTTGTGTTGCACCAAAACCCTCTGTTGTTTTCTTTCCCAATGTCTTTGCAACATGATCTCTATATTTTTCAGTGTCAACCACTATTTTTAACATTGTGGTCTGCCTTCCCTTCATTCTCGAAGCATACTTATCATTATCCCATTTTCCTCTAGCTAACTTAATCCCTAGATGTATAACTAATGCAAAAAGAAAATCCTTTTATCTCTATGTATATTACCATGAACTTTGTCCTTTATGAAGAAAGAAAGTATAAACAGTTAAAAGAGATCTCAGAGTGTAAAGATGGCTTGGAAATAATTAACTCTCTGCAATAAGAAGAGAAGAATTATGAAGTCACTGGTTGAAATGAAAGCCCAGCTGGGCATTCTAGAGCAATGTAAAAATTAAACATCCATGAGCTATAAACTTTAAGAACCCAACAACTTTAAACCTGAACATAGTCATAGTCTTACTTTAATGGCCATGGCATCAGCTTCCTCTGCATTTTCCATTGGTTTTTCGTAAGTCTTCCCTATTTTGGCAACAAAGTCCTTTACAGTTTCACATAATATTCTTCAGATAAAAAAAGGAGAGGGAAGAAATCAAATGAAATAAAATATATATGTTTTGAATGTTAAATTCTTATGGCAATTTATTTATATGTACACTGCTGTAAATCCTTCTTATTGGAAACTGAATCAGTGATCATACTTGCAAATCAGATGACACTTTTTCCATAGCTTCCAAAATTGAATTGATAAGCTTTAAAACAAAAACTCTTTCACTTAAGCCTTGGCATACATTGTATCTCAGCCTCTGATCTGAAATAAACATGACTGATATTATCCACTCCCTTGCTTTTGCACCTTCCCTTATGAGAAGACTTAGCAAACTTGCATTCACTTTGGTAACTTCAAACACAGTCATGCAAATTCCCATGCAAAGCTACAGCTTAAAAACCATGGAGAAAACCTACTGATTTTAGCGGGGGGCACTTCTTAGATGAACCACACATCCCACTGCACAGCTCGTGCTTTTGAACCAACCCTGAATCTTATCTGTGCAAACTACAGTGGTTGCAAAGATCGTTCACTGTGTAAATCAGAAAAACACTTGGTTCTTGTTACCTGCACTGCAGACAGACAGCAAACTTACTAATGATGGGAGGATAATTGCTTAGTCATGTTCACTTGGTTGACATTTTTCTGACAGAAATTAAACAGATTTAACAAGGAACAGAACCAATTTAGAATCTGGAGTTAACAATAGCCTTCAGTTTAACCGTCTACATGTGCTATGTATAGCTTAAAAATGAAAATTTTTAAACTTGCTTTTACAATAAAAAAATGTAATGATATTCAGATATATTTTTTAAAATTCTATGACTGGTCTTTTGCATATTGCAAAACATAAGATTTTTTTTCATAGAGAAGGTATATGCAGATTCCAGATGATGTCCATGATTTGCCAGATTTCTCTAATTTCGAAACGTTTCAGTCTGGGGAAAAGGTTCCATTAATGTTGCAGATCACTATTGATTGAACTGATATAGGCAGGGCTACAATTTAGCTATGTAAGCTAAAGTTCTGCTTCACAGTGGTGAAATTGTTTGTTCTGTAAATATATGCTTTACAAAAAAAAAAAAAAAAAAAAACAGCCAGAAGAAATGCAGTGTGAAGTAGATCAAATCTTTGCATTAGTAACAGTAAGTTTCATATTTAAGCCATGCACTGATTTGGAATGATTTAACATCATTTTATATAGATCTTGTGTGATTATTTTTTAAAATTCAGTATTAAGCCATCCATTACAACTGTATCATCTAAAAATTTTGCAGAAAAGAACATCCACTCTAAAAGATAAATCAAGATATATTAAGCCAAGCCAGTTGGCCATCCCTAAGAAAATCAGGCTTAGACAGAATGCTATTATGGTGATGATGTTACACAGCGAATTTATCCCCCACATTGTGCATAAAACTGATTGACTCACTTGGCAGATGATATGACAACTGCATGCTGATCAGAATTGAGAATTTTTGCAAGATGAGCAGCAACTGAATCTTCATAAGCGGATATCTGAAAGCCAAGAGAAAAGAGACTCCAATTTCCACACATTCAAGCAGTTTAACACCAAGTAGTGAGTTTAAACACCTCAAAAATAGCAGGATTTCCATTTGAGATCTAATACAAGGCCAAGTGTCTGGCAACTAAAATTCTATGTGCATATTGCATTTTATGTACTAGATTTTTAATATTTGAAGTTAGACTGTATCTGAGAACTTGATCCACACTTCTTTTCCTCCTGTAGAGAAAAGGGTAAGTTATTTCTAGGCTAAAATCAGTCTGTGAGGCAGAAAAGACTTCTTAGGTTTATAACAACTTGCAGTATTATACTCTAATATCTTTTACTTCTAAAATAAGCAAAGCTTTCCTCAAAAAAAAAATGCTTAAAAAGAATAAAATGCTTGCAGCTATAATCTGGAATTTTCACTTTACTGTCAGGTGGGCTCTCACTTCCCAAGAACTACAACTGACAAAAGCTGCCAAACTGGTATCATGTTACCAAAACCAATCCTCAAGGAGCAAACCATTTATGGCCTAGTCTTTACAAGAACATTAAAAATTACATGTTACAAACTACTCAGGAAAATATTTGGAGTGTTTCAAAGATGCTTCCTCACACACCATATGCTATCTTAAAATAGCTCTGGATTCAGACCTCAATTTTAAAAGAAAATTCTAACAAAATTTCAAATCCAAAGCTAAAAATAAATGCAGTTCTCACAGCTCCCTTTAAGAATCAACCGAAATCTCTTAGCATGCTTTTGTCTTTGATTTTGATGAGGCAGATATACCACTTCAGATTTTTCTCCTAAAACCCAGCCTTCATTGTAGGACTCTGACATTGAATCAGTTTTCATTTAACAAAACATAAACATCTGACCTGTAAGAATGAACTACAGTTTTTCAAACATCAGTACAAGATTTGTGGAAATAAAGTGGAATTAATCTTCTAAAACTGCAGGAGGTAGGAGGAGGAAAAATAATCAAATATGGACTTACATTTGCTTTTCAAACTGGGGCATAAACCAACACCTACTACAAGGTAATTATTATTTTTTCTGAAATAGCCTCAGTAAACAATGTAAAAAAACCCCATTAAAAAAGAGATTGAATAGGGTACTCAAAAGCAAATGGCTGTCCAATTCAAGTAATGACAGGTAATGTAGTCTAAAGAATACATTTTCTAAAAGAGTTTTATATGAGCAAGCAGTTCCTTCCATTTTCAGAAAAGGCTAAAATAAAAGTTTCAAGACCAGAAATAGCTAGAAGAAAATTATGATGAAGACACACTTGAATATTTTAACTGTCTTGAAAAATTAGAGGTGATAAAGCCTTGATCTTCATTGCTGACAGCAGAAACAGAGCTGTGTGCAAAGCAACCCCCTTAAAATCCCAGCCTTTTTGCATCTCTATATCCAGCAATCCATCAAAGGTTATAACCTCCTTGCCAATTAAAAGAGCCTGAATGATTAAATTGTTCAAGAGATTGCTGATTAATTATGGCTTCTCAAGTACTTTTGAGCTACAGTTGATATGCATTAACTTCCTTGGGAATATATTATTTTCTTATTTTCATGACTTTTCATGCCAATTAATTTGATTAAAGCATCTCCCTCTCTCAAAATTGAAACCTCATCAGCTAGTACAAGCACAAATCTAGCCTGGAAAACAGACTAAGCTTTTCTTTGATGATGCCTAGAATTTTTGAGCTCTCTCAAAGAACAAAGAGAAAGGTTAGTGATATCACCTGATATAACCCCAGCTGCAAAACACTTCTGTCTTTCTTTTGGAATACTACCCTTGCCTCCATAATGCTGAGGACTTTTTTTCAATGTTTAATCCAAACTTGACATAGCATTTGCTTTTATATATTAAATATATATATATATTTTTATATTATCTTAGTGTATATATATTATTATACATTAATATAGCACTAAATTATACAAATATATACAAAATTGTATACAATATATACTCATATATAAGAATTATCTAAAATATATTATATTCTTATATTATATAATAATATGACACTAGATTACATTCTTGTCTAACATGTTATATAAATGTACTTTCTAATACATATTAAAATATGCATATATATTCAGGAAGAAATTTTTCAGACAGCTTTGCTGGAGACTCCTTACCTTCATTCCTTCTAGGTAAATAATATAGAACTGGAAACCTTACTTACTTGGGATTCACAGCAAGAAAAGTCCTTAATTCAGTTCAGTTGGCAGACCATAAAACATCTGTTTTTCACACAAATGCTGCAGTTATGGCTACTGTAATCCCAGAATCTCCAAGTTAAGTACATGAAACAACAAAACAAAAGCAAAAGTAAAAGTGCACCTGGCACTCCTCTGACTCTTCTGCAGTCACAGGAAGAATAGAAGGCTTTGCTGGTAATTTCAGTTCATATGACATTATACTCCACCTGAAAGTAAAATAAGTTTCCAGACTGTTAGTTTTACACTCTCTCTTCTATATTAACAAAAAGAAAATTCATTGTCACACCACAGAATAGCTATGTATGTAAAAAAAAAAAGCAGCTTAATTTGTAGTTGTAAACTATATGGATGAAATAACTGAGATTAAAGGTAATAATTTGTTTTATTGCTCAGATTACTTTTTAGTGTTTTAATTATCAGTCTCATTTGTGAAAAAAATCATGGGACATTCAATACAGACAAAAAAGATTTTCTGGACAAGAACATTCACATTATAAAAGAATTTGTGCAAACACACTGCAGAAGTCAAAGGAAACTAGACACCTTCCTAAAGAAAAATCTTTAAGGTGACATTAGCTTTCCATCTCAACTAGAGGAGGCAGGCATGAAAGCAAAGCAAGTGATGAAGTGTCTTCCTTGACGTATATATTTTTTTTGTCTGGTACAGGACAGCACTTGACAGCATAGAGAGTATGAAACCACTAATAGCAACAACATCCCTCAAAGCCAGCTGAAAAGAACAAGTAATCACTGCAGATGAGCCTTGGGAGCAAGTCTACTGAAATTAGACCAAAAAATGAAACAGAGAATTTTTTCACTACAGAAAAAGGAAAACATGATTTAATCTACAAATTTTGCAGAATCTGAGGACCAGTAATAAGCATTTCTCTACATACTTTGCTGTAAAGCAATCAAATATTCTGCAGAAAACCATAACATAAAAAAGGCTTTTTTCTCTATTTCATAAAAATAACCTAAAGTAAAATCCCTTATGATGACATTAGAGTGTTTTTAATAGAGCAAAAAAAAGAAACACTCATGAGAGAAAGGAAGAGCCTAAGAAAAACTCCTCTCAGAATCTTCCAGTGCTAGATTGGAACAGCATGACCGTTGTCTTTTTTTTTTTTTTTTTAAATGGGGATTGCTGCTTTCCTTTATGGATGAAAATTACAAGAAACAAGGAGTGGGAAGATCTCGGTTGTTTGACAAAGAAAATGCCTCAAACAGAAATATTGGTTATGGATCCAATTAACCCAGCATCTGATTAGATGATGCCTCTAGAAACAGCTGACGCCTCTGGAAAGGATGAAAGCACACAAGGTGAGTTTTCCCCACATCCAAGGACAGAGAGCTCAGGTGTTTTCTAAATAAAGATGCTACCATTAACGGTGTTTAATAAGCATGTATAGAGTCCCTAAAATTGCTCAAATCAGTTTTGAATCTACACAATATCTTAATGCTCACAGCTTCTTGTAACAGGCAGTTATGTGGCTCCTTCAGCCATGCAAGAAGCTGTCAACTTTTCAACATGTTTGAAAAGCACACTTCCCATTTCCATCAACCACTCATCCCTCTGACTCTTTAGTTTAAAAAGCAGGCTAAAGAGCTGTCCCCATTACAACTGCAATTTCCTTCATGATTAAGACCTTAAAAAACAAACCCACTGAACACCAAGACTCCAAGATGGATTTTAGGCCATCAGAAACACAAATAAATATAATTTACATCTCATGGTAAGTGATGTATAGACACATTTAGGTTTACCTGTCTAGCATTTTCGTGCTGGCTCGTTCTAGTTTTTCTAAAATCTGAGGAAGTTGTGTATCATCATCACAGGATCCTCCCCAGCCAAGGACACGAGCAAGGTCATTTCCAGTACCAAGGGGTAACACTCCTAACTGACACTGAAACACAATACAGCAACAAATCTACTACTGAAAACTAGAAAGAAAATACAAGTGGTTACAAATGCTTGTTATTTCAATCAACAAATGTTAATTTCATAGCTGATGTCTAAAGCCTATAAGTTAAATTGTGCTATTCTGCTACAACCAGTACTGTTTATAACAGAGAAAATTTTCATTAAACAGTAACTACTGAGTTTGCCCCGTACAGAGAGATATAACAAAAAAACAAGTCAAGGAAAAGGTAAGCACACAAAATCAAGCCTAGCCACTCTAGGCAAGGACAGGAAATATGCACACTTGCCTGCTTGTGCAAGCTGAGCTTATCAATTTCTGACAAGACCCAACCCACGCTTCCATCTCCACCACACACAAGAATCCTGAAGTTGTCAAACTTCTGAAATAACCGCAAACTGCAGAGAAAATGGAGAGCTAGTTACATCCATTAGCAAGAGAGCAGTGACATACATTATCAATTGTTACAAGAAAATATGGTCCACAGCATTTTTATGGTACTTTTATTGTTGTGGGGTATGGGGATACAACCATTGACTTAATTTACCTATCTGCAGCCCATCTGTTGCTGTATATTCCACTTATACTGGCATTTCTGATAAATAACATGCCAAGTTATTATTTAAAAGAATCCCTTGATATTGTTTTCAGGATTTTATAAGTCTGATTTTATTAATATTTAAAAAAGAATAAATTTAAGTGATAAAACTGCAACTGCTCCATGCTTCTCACTTCAGCCAGAAGCATACTGCAGCACAGGGGATTTTTCACAAGAAGAGGTTAAGACACAATGACAGGATATGCTCCACAACACGAGTGGGCTTTTGTCAGTTACCTTAACTAAATGTAAGGACCTTTGAGAGCAATTCTCAAACACAAGGTGATCACAACGATATGACACAAATAATACAAGTATTTCATATTATATCCTTAAGGCCATATGCTGCTTTCACTTCCAATTGCTCTTCCTCCTGTTCTCTGACTTTTAACACCTCCAGAATACAACACTTGGATAGTATAGAAAAGGAGGACAAGAGAGACAGAAAATGCAGAAAGGTGAGACACAGAAGAAAAGGGGAATGAGATGAGAAGAAACAGCCAAGAGGCCAAGAGGTAAAAACAACAGGGACTTGAACAAAACAAAACAAACAAAACAAAACAAAAAAACCAAACCAAACCAACAAAAGAGGAAAATTTTAAATTCTTAAAATACTAACAACAAATATATTTATTTTTAATGCATGTTATTTTCCAGAATATGTGCATTTTCTGAACCATTTTTAAAAAGCAACATAACGAGATCAAAACTTTTTGAAGCATTTTTATTTTTTTCTAGAGAAAATAATGTCACTTGAATATGAGGGGCACATAGCTACTCAGAACAAAAGAGGAGGATATTTAAGGGGAAAAAATGTTGATACCAGAGCGATTTATCCTATCCTAATAAAAGGAGAAAACCCCTAGAAATTCACTGTCTCATAGAATGTACCTCTGCTTTTTAGATCAACTAGAAAAAAAAGAAGATATCAATGCAACCTGATGGAATAACTGCTAAGGACTTCTCCTTGGAAACTGTTTGGGAGAAGGACTTAAAAGGACCCAACATGAACTGCAATTTCTGTGAAGCATCAAAGTGAGCTGCCTCAGCCACGGTAGAGCTATATGAAGGAAGAGAACTTGCAAACATATTTTCCAGACTGTCTCCTTTCAAAGACTATCCAATCAATTAAGACAAATGTCATATGTCATTATAATTACATGTACAAAATGCTAGCTAAAAATTACTTAGATTCAGCTCCAGTTATCAGGGTTATAATGAAAAGAATATCACAACTCAAAGAGTTAACATGACATGTCCATAACAAAGTACTAAATATTATAATCTACACCTGCAATAAATTATATTTCTACTATTTATGCACTGTTTGAATTGAATTTTGTGGATTTGCTTAATCTACCTTTTATTATTAAGTGTAATTCTGCATCTTTAGGAGTACAAAAATTAGTGCTTCCAGTTGCTATAACTGACACTATTAGGCCATTTAACCACATCACTGTATCTGAGTGGAATTGACTTATGCAACAGAAATATGGGCACAAATTTAATCATCAGAAATGTGCAAACGTGCTTGAGTTGTGGCCACCCCTACGCAAATTTCATCGCTATCTCTCCAACAATCAACCCTTAGATTTTGGGGAGAAGTGCCTGATAGTTTTAATTTTGTTCTTGCTCCAAATTCTGTGGGATGGTCATTTTCTTGACTATTTGCATATGTTGCAAATAAACTGTATTTTGGATATACTTTTCCGATGAAAAATTTTTCATGTACTTTTAAATTACCCACTACAGATCCCCCCTGCTGACATTTGTGTTCAGAACTTTAAAAGATACAGAGCACATTCAGACAACAGTTTTATTCCATAACTACACACAAAAAGGTCAGGAATATCAGAATTATGCATGTGAAATTGAAGCAAAGCACCTGGGCAACTGTGCAGAAAGGCAAAATCAAAGTTCCAGTGATACAGGAAAACATCTGAACATTTTTAACAGTTTTGAGCCTTACCAGTTAACAGAAGTCAAAGCTAGCCAAGAGGTTTCGGTTTGAATTTTCGAGCTTTTCTAGAAGGAAAATGTTATCCTACAATCCCTTCACGTACCACAATTTATCTTGAAATCCTGCTGTCTCTTAGATTTTAATTAGGAAGTCAGAGTAGATATTGGTGATAGAATTATAGCAACATGGGGATATAACACTATAAAACAAGGGGAACACAACACTATGCTTTGCACCTAATTCCCTTGTGCAAAGGCTTGCTCAAGATTTCCAAGGTCATTACCCTAAGTGAGGTCCTCCATTCATTAAATCGAAGACCTGAGCTGGATTTAACGACTGTTTGAATCGACGAAGAAACTTTACTCCCTGATTGTCTCCACTCTTTGAGTTAACAAAAACTAAAAGAGGACTGGCACAGGATGGCGGGCATGTGGCTTTCCAGAAACCTGTAAACATAGTTAGAAAGAATGAAATAAATAAGGTTTCCTAATATGAACAACACAAAAAGAAATCATGGGAGAGAGGAAAATAGGGATGAAGGACAAGAGGAGTACATTTTATCATGTATAATGTAAATAAACTGACTATTAGTCCTACAAGGAAAACATAATTGCACAAGATTTACCAGTTCTTTTGTTTGTTTGTTTCTGGTATTTTCAGTACCTAGATTTAGTAAAATCCTGAAGACAATAGCATTATTGTTTTTCAGCTGCTATTAACCTTTTAGAATACTTCTTAAGTCTCATCTTCACAGATTATTATCACATAATTGAATATATCTTTAAGTTACAAGTGTTTGGTTTTCAATCTTATTTTGCTTTAACTTTACTGGGTTGAACTGGATCATTCATGTCTGTATGAGTTTTTTAAGAGTACTCACAGATTTTAAAAGTTACTTGTACTCGGTTCCTCCCAGGTGAGACTTGGCATAAGAGCCTTGTTTTAAGACTGAGGTTATATATTAAGTATAACAGAATCACTGAACAACAGAAGACCTTCAGCTGTGATTCAAAACTTATTAAAGCCAGTGCAGGTCTTAACTAATTACAGCAGGCTCTCTATAAGGTCCTTAGTCAGAAGCACTAATGGGCACTGTTGTCGCTAACATGACCGGTCCATGGAGGTAATGGTTTCCCAGCAACACTTCAGAATCAGACATCACATGTATAGGTTTTGACATTTGTCTCCGGCAGTATTAAAATGATTATGTTGTTTTCAATTACTAAAAAAATACTAAAGCTACAAATAAAAAATTTCATTAAGGGATGCTAATTTGATTCCACATTATCATAATGTCTAAATTCAAATAAGGGTTGATTAATTAATTTAAATGCCAAGAAACTAATTTCACATATTGAACAATCTTCCTGGCATGAGTAATAAATGACAGCATGATGTCTAACACACCACAAAGCAAATAAATAGAGTGAATCTATACAGCATACACAATCACTTTTACAAACTTCATGCAGCAAAGTTCATTGAATTGCATCCAAGTTGTTGGTCTACTTCACCATCAACACAAACTATAAAATTAAAGCAGTTAAGATTTTGTGATACTTCTTTTTTAAATCCACTCTCTGCCCTGAAGTGCACATCTCACTGTTGATGTGTCTCTATCCTGAACCATGAAAAACCATCTCTGGCTTTTTTGAGTTTTGAGCATTTGCTGGGTTTTTATCTGTGCATTGCAGGACCTTTACACTGCCTATATTTTTAAAAAAATAAATTAGAGAAGCTATGGAAGCAATTCCTCTCTTAAGCCTGATAAAGTAGTTTTTTGATCTGAGCTGTTCAGCTAGCTTATCTCTGCATAACGCAAAATTATCCAAAATTTGAGAACTCTCAGAAGGAGTGGTGTATGCCAGGCAGGCAGCAGCTCAGTTCATCTGAGGACTCTGATAATTCACTTGAAATGTTTCTAAGGGTCATAAGTAAAATGGAAGAAAATTTCTGCTGGGGCAACTTTAGAAGAACATGACAGTTGAATAATTCTCTAAAAACCTACACACAAAATTACACTTCTCTCTAAACTTGCAGACTGCATGCACCTGCTCAGCAGAAGGATTTTAGCCCTGTTTATGAGCATGGACCTCAACAGGCACTGGAAGACCAGAGGTAGCACTGAACACACTACAGGACTACGTACCATCAGAGTCTATACTGTTTAGTGCTGTTGGAGGGATGATCGATACCTTACATTGGCCAAGTGGACATTTACGAGGGTACAGATCTTTACAGGCTGTGTGAACCTACAAAAGAAACAAAAAACTATTTTCTTTCAGTGGAATTTCAAGGTGAAAATACAACTGATACTATGCTATCTATGTAACAAAAATGTACTCGTATATAACATTTAGGTGTAAAGGGAAAATGAATGAGACTAGGAAAAAACCCCGAAAGTTCAACCACAGAGCCTTGTAACTAATTCAACAAAACATTATTTTGGAGAACTTTAGCTACTCCTACAGCAGATAAGAAACATTCTTGCTAGGGAGTCACTTGCTCCCACCAGCACGGAAGGAAGAAGCAAACTTCCAGCATCCGTGCTGATGGCAGCAGGCAAAACAATAGCTCTTGTACTTGCCTGGTCCACTGGGGCCATTTGGAAGACATATCTGCATTAAAGTCAGCACACCTACCAAGCCAGACCCATCTTCCAAAGTTGGCTCCCATAAACTCCATATTGTAAAGGTCCCTTCCACAGATATCAGAAAGAGAGGCACATGCAGAGGTGGCTGCATTTCACCTAAATTTCAAGTCACCTCTGGAGATGCCAATCATTTCCTACTGTTCACACACAGAGCCTTGGACACCTATATGCCAGAAGCTTCAACAATAAATAAACTGCTGACTTGCATAAGAAACACATCTTTTTAGACAAGTTTATAAATTTAAGAGAAAACCATATATTGGGGAAACAGCAGTAGTGAGTTAGAGAGTTTCAATCAGCAACCTATAGATTGCCCTGAAGAAGAAAAAGTCCATATTTTGCAGTAATAAACATGTCAATACATTAATATTAATGAATATTAATATAACATATTACTAAAATATTAATAGAGCAATAGCTACAATAAAAAATACAAGTAACATATTATTATTAGGCATAAGGAACAGGCACCTGAACATTCATTTAACAGCTAGAAGAAAGCAGAGGAAACACAATGGATGATAACATCTGTGAGTAAAATGAAAATTAACTGTGCAAGTAGGACAGTCACCAGAAATTCTGAATGCTGGAGAGACCCAAGTTTGCAGAAGCTGCCTGCTCCTACTTAATCCGAAAGCAGCTTGTGAAATGACAAAACAAAAAATAATGGCAAGCAATGAAGCTGTCAAACCACGAGATGCTTGGCTGTGGTTCAGTGCACCTACCATAGCTTTACACCAAAGGCACTTCCAGTCCTGCAGGCGTAGAACACTGCCACAAGTCTTGTCACAGACTGCGCATTTGGCACTGACGGGCAGGTTTCCCTCTAACCACTGGTGAGGCATAGCTATCTGTGGAGAAGGAGTCATTAGAGTTAAATACCCAGAAAGAGAAATTAAAGGCTTTTGTCTCTCAAATATAGGTGGATTCAAACTATTTCTCACAGCTGCACCCTTTCAGTAAAGAAGCAGGTACGCTGGTCAGCCAGGATAAGGAACACTGATGCTCAGAAGGCAACAGCAATGAATGGTGTTCCACGTGCTAGGCAGAAAACATGACACCTGAAGGAGGGAGACACGTCTCACTCATGGCAGCTAACCATAACACAACGGAGCAGTTAAGTCCAGAGATTCTGTCATAAAAACAAGTTCCCACTCGGTTATCTTGGCTACATGACACAAACCAATTTAAAATACCTAAAATTCATAAAAGACAGGACAGCAGAATTCCTCCGTCACTTCATTTACCCACTCACCATGTCTGATAAGTCACAGCTCTATAAAGCAGTCCCAAATGCAGTGCAAAGCTTTACTCAGTGCACTCTTTGTCCCATTAATACCATGGGCAATTCAAGACACTCAGGTGTTCAACTTAGTACCAGCCTTCTAGGAAGAAGCTTCACACCAGTTGTTCATACACAGTTGTGTTTGTAAAAATAGTCCATTTATCACAATTAACCTCTCAAAAGCTTTTGTTGTTTCTCCTGCTAATTTTGAAATTCCTGCTTTCATCACCTCCCAATTCAGTAAAATCCAAACAGGCCTCCTGGGGAAGAGCTCAAGGTAAAGAGGACAAAAAATAGATTGACAAAATAGCACAGTAACAGAGTAAAATACCACCTTTGCTTAGGAGAAGTAGGAACTTCTGGGAGCAATTCTCCAGCTGCAGAATTTCTCTGCATGTGACCTTCAAAACCTTGTAATATATCTGCAATCTAGTGCCCACAGTTGCTAGACTTGCCTTGTGAGATAGGAATATAACTTCTGTTCTAAATACCATGATAATCTTTGAAGAGTGTTCAGGAAAAGAGCCACCTACCATTAGCTTCAATGGGTCACATAGCAATATTTCTGGGCTTTTTTTTTTCCCCCTAAAGAAGAAACACATTTGGAAAATACTGTAAATATGAACAGTACTTACACCATCTTCATCTTCAATGATGTCTTTTCCAATTGAGGCTAATGTAGTCCATTTGCAGTTATTTGTTGCTCGGACAGCACATCTTTTATGTGCTTTAAACTTACACACTGCAAGACACAAATAAACATATATAACCTGTGTTATGTGCTGTATTTCAATTATACACACCTTTTTAAAAAATTAAACACAGATCTCCCATAAAATAGCCAAGTACATGTCACTTAGTGTTGCACACATGACACAAAACAACTAAAAGAGAATTCAGTTCATAATCACTCCAGCTTTAACTCTCTAAACCAGATTTAACTGCTTAGCTGTAGCTCATGCTAAGTGTGCCCTGAAATTCACATTGGTCCCCATTTTTTCAGGCGCAAGGTACAATATGTCTTTAACTATGGGTTTGCCTTTTCCTTCCTCCAGTAACATGACTCAGATATCTGACTTAAATCTGCAGTAAGTCATGGGAGAGTGTTTTACAAAAGTATTTTGATTCAGGAGGTCTGTTTCTTTGCTCAAAAGATGCCTTTGGGGCACCATGCTGGGCCTATTTTTCTCAGAACATGAGAAAGCGAAGGGTTTATGTGGTGATATTTTTATTAAGGATACTGGGGATTACAAATTTTCCCAAGAGCCTATATCAAATCAGGAAGAATCTTGCTTTTTACTGCATTCTTTATTAAAAGTCTGCTAATTGGAATATCCAGCACAAGTGTGTAGTTAGGCAGACATTCTGACAACCTAATAATTATTTGAATTTTGTTCAGCTCAATTAATATGCCTAGCTAATGATATCATCTTAGACCAAACAGACCGACGCACCCAAACTGTGGCTATTTCTTCTACTGGAAGAGCATGATGCAATTCTATTTAGAGTGCATTAAATAAATTATTTTGGCAAAGACCATTAAAGGTTTATGAGAACTAGCCAGCAGATCAGAAGTAGTAGACTCTTTTCAAACAAATATTTGACAGGAAATTATCAAGGCTTTGGCCCATCGCTTATCTACCATTTAAAAACATTAAGCCATGGTACAAAATGTCTTGTGAATAATAAATTTCCCATTTTAATTCCACTGATCCATTGCCAGATCAATTTAAAAAGTGAATTGAGACTATGTAAGCAACATCTGAGTTTGAGAGCAATCGTCACTGTTCTGGGAGATGTGTGAAAGTAAGCGCTCAGCTCTCACTTTCTTACTTTCTAGAAAGGAAGAGAGGAAAGAAAAAAAAGAAGTTTGCTTTTACAGTAACTCACCCAGTCATTTAAAAAAGCAGCATTCATATAATCATAGAATTATTTGGGTTGAAAGAGACATTTAGAGATCATTTAGTTCCACCCCCCTGCTGTGGACTGGGACATCTTTTACTAGACCAGGTTTCTCAGAGCTCCATCCAGCCTGGCCTTGAACACTTCCAGGATGGAGTGCTCACAGCTTCTCTGGGAAACTAGTCTCTCACTATCATCACAGTAAAGGATTTTTCCCTGCTGTCTAATCTCAACCTACTCTCAGTTTGAAGCCATCTCCCCCTGTCCTGTCCCTACATGTCACTGTAAAAAGTCTCTCTCCATATTTCTTGCAGGCTCCCTCCAGGTACTGGTGGGCTGCAATTACATCACCCCAAAGCCTTCTTTTTTCCAGGCTGAACAGTCCCAACTCTCTCAGCCTTTCCTCACTGGAGAGGTGCTCCAGCCCTCTGATCATCTCCATGGTACTCCCATGGACTCCCTCAAATAGGTCAATGGTCCCCAAGCCAAGAGAGGCACAGGCCTGTTGGAGCAAATCAACACAGACTCAAAGTGTGCAAATATCCCATGACAGGGTAGACTCGCTTTTTCTAAAGAGCTCAGCATCACATTGTGTGTTTGACAGCCTAAGCTGGTTCCAAGCACTAATGAAGCCAGGTCTCACAGAAGCACAGAAGTAAAGGCTGTATTTTCAAGTGATGGACCATGAACAGTTTTCAGCATTTGAATATTTCAGAGAAGATATGCCACTGAATTCAGCTCCCTACTCATAAATTATAAGCACTTGCTCTGCCACACAGATCAAAATACAACAAATCAGGGTTGAGGAGGAATAGAAAATTACAAATTACAAAGTAATAGAATGTTCAAACCCTACTGAGCTATGATTGAACTTGTTCTTAGGAACCCTGTATTTAGCCTCTTTTTCAACAAGGCAAGGACAAAATCAATCCCAGGCTCTGAAGAGTTGCAGCAAGCCACTCTATATATGGCAAGTGACAGGTAATGTTTGCTTTGTAAGTACTATAAATAAGCTACCAACCAAATCTCAGATCAGACTCTTTGGGCCACCACCCTGCAACCTCAGTATCATGAAACAATAACTTATGTTAGTCTGAACATTAAATATTAACAACAACAATAACCTTAAGACAGAGATATAACTTGCAAGCAAAGAAAGGAGAACTTTAAATCAAACCTCAGTATTAGTTACCCCTATGACCTAACTTCTTTTGTCTCAGATTACACTGAATCCCATTCATAAATCAGTCTGATACCTGAAATCTTTTGGACAACATGCAGACATAGGGCTAGACATCAACTGAGGTTACCTCAACAATGAAAGCTAAAATATGAGAAAAGTTACTCAGGCAACTTAACATTGCAATATAGTTTCTGAATGCAGGTGTGCAGTTGTTGATTGTATGACCATACACTTTTAGACAGCAGGACCCTCAGCCACTGCATGTAATGGATGGCTCTCAGTAAGTATGCAGTTGTGCCATACTCTGCTTCATAATAATTTCCAACGGGTATTGCCTTACTGACTGAAAACTAATGTGATACTGGTTTTTAGGCATCAATAATAATTTCTTCCCAGCCTTCTAAAATTAGTATTATTATTGTTGTTGTTGTTGTTGTTGTTATGCCCAGAAATAGTACTCCTACAATCAGGACATTTTTTCAATATTATGTATCTTTAAAGCATCAGGGACTTCAGAACAGCTTCAACTGATTTTTGCAGCTATAGAAAACAGCATATCTGTGATACAGGTTGCAGCTTATAAACAATGAACAACTACTGATTTGATCAAAAATCTTATTTAAACATTTTCCCCAACATCACAGAATGGTACATGTGATATAAAGTCACAGAACAGTTTTCTACTACTCCTTCATTCTTTAACAACAAACATCCCTTCTCTTTCTCGCTGCTTCATTCAATATTCACTCTCCAGACTGTGCAGAAAATGTGGCAGAAGTATCAGAGACAATGACTGTGCAAGTAGTGCCTCTACAATTCCCTGGGCAATGGGTAAGAACAACAGGGTTTTGTGGGCAAAACCCCACAATCATAATGGAAAAAGACAAAGTGCACAGAGTGCATTTGCAGAGGTAATTTAATCACAGTATTTTCTTACTGATTGATCTTGTCATCCTAAAGTGTTGTTACAACATTGTTTGTGTAATTCATGACAGGAGAATGCAGTTTAAGAGAGAGGTTTCTCCCACTTATTAGCTATACTTGATATTCAACAAAGGTTCTGTCATGATAAACAAAATGCTACATGAAAAAAATTTTCTGAGAATAATCATAAAGACAGTGCAAATAATGCACATAACATTGCCATAACTGGCAATGACATAGAAATGCAGTATTGATACTGAGTAACTGAGGTTACAGAGTTCTGAAAGAGTTTCTGTAGATAATATATTTTTCTTCAAGCTTCTTTGCCTAAACATTCCATATTGAAGCTAAACTCCGAGGAGCATAAAAACCAAAACCCTTTCTTGATTCAGCTAGTTTGGAATAATTTCTGAAGCAAGGCACAGAGATCATAATTACTCTGTCCTAGTAAAGACTGGATGAACATTACAGAGATCAATCCTTTAGCAAGAGTAACACAACACACAGATAACACTGGAAAAGTAGATTATCTTTTGAGAAGACACAAAAGAAAGAACCTGTGGGAAGAACAGCATTGCATCTCAAAGGAGAGTCTGATCAATTTTTTTTAGAAGTCAATTGTTGAGCAGTAGCAAGAATGAACCCTGGTTTGTTGTAACTTACATCTTTAGATTGATATACATATCAATTCTTTGACTTCTAAAAAAGGTGCAAGTTCACACAAGTCACTAGGTAATGCCTAGCAAAGGCATTAACCTACCATCTTTTTCTACACTGGTTTCCACAAAACTTAGAGTATCCTCAGGGTGGCCTGCAATTAATTTGGCCAACCTTTGCCAAAGGCTGCTGGGATGGAAGGTGCCCTGAAGAAAAAAGTCACCCATCATCTCCAAAAGAAATGTGGTTTGATTTGTGGCCAGACTTAAAAAAAACAGTTGTGCAGGGCTGCTGGAAAACAGCAATTTTAAGAGAATAAAATATTACAGTACTACTAAACCACCAAAAGCTGCAAGATATCAGCAGTGGGGTTTATTTTTACCTATAGTTAAGAGTCAAGAATCAGACAACAAAGACTATAAGCTACTGTCAAGACAACTTGGTGTGCCAGCAACCCAAACCTTTAACAGGAGGAAGAGCTCAATTACCTCTGGAAAGAGCCTCTCATGCTTTTCAATACAAGGCATAATAGAGTAACCTGGGATCAATGACCACAAAAATAATTGAATTTAGTATAGCTATAAATGGGTTCCCAGTATAAAGCAGTGCTGGAGGTTTCAGAAGCCAGGCATGAATATTTAAACAGGTTTTTTAAATTATGTAATGGGGAAAAACAGCACAGAACAAGTCTGGGGAATTTTAAGACTCCAAATTTCCCAGACTGTCTTCTCAAGCCATATAGACTGCTAATAAAGGTAAGCTAAAGAAAACAAATAGATTATTAAATGCATTGCAGAAGCAAGCGTCAAACAAAGATGCAGTTTTTAGATTAAGAAATTAAGAATGATGGGTTTTTACATATATATATAATTGCAGAGAAAATTGTACAGTAAAAGAGTCAAATTTCAAATTATTTAGATTAGTTATATAACTAAAGATCTTATTTTATTCAAAAAGGAAGAAGAAAATAGAGATAAAATACAAGCTAAGAAATAAGAGGAGGTAAACTTGCTAACAGACAAAAGAATATCACAATATCTACATATAAAACATTCCAGGTCATACATGATTATGAAACTGTGGAACAGTGAAAGGAAATCCTAGTCACTTTCACAAGCTGTTTGTAAAAACTGGCATCAGAAATGTGGATAAATGCATCATTAGCTTGTCATAAGTCATACAGAAAAGTGACAAGCTCCAAATCTGGAAATTATGGGAACTTCCCTGACGTAAAGTTAATGCCATACCCTGCATGTTAAAAACATACTTAGATGCAAAATTAGACACTGAAAAAACATTAAATGGTGAACTACAGACATTGACATTGATAATCTTACAGTAGTAATTCTTGCTAAACAGCCTTTTAAAATAGCTATTATATTAACTTGGGAATGGACAAATTCTTTATGAAAGTTTTTCCTTTCCTTTGCCTGAGCAAATATAACTCTATTTGTACACAGAGGCAATACAACTGCATTTTAGTTAAGCACATGATACTTCCATCTGCCAATATCAGGCATTGAGCATACCTTAATTGCCTTTAAATTATCCAGAGGACTTATGCACAGTGGAAAACATACACCAGAGAAGCTGGAAGTAACCATGATGCTTCTAATTTTTACAAAACGGGTTTTTCCTGTTCCTTGGCAACTGCACCATTAGCTACATTAAAAGCATGGACAATTCAGGACAGTGGGTTAATGTTTCCTTTGTAAGATTTCCTTAATACATATCATTATCCTCAAGTATTATAACATCAATAACAGAAATGCATTTGCAGTTGGGTTACATATATCCAAAGAAATCAAATTATGAATGGTGCAAATGTAACTCTTTTCTGGGCAGTCAGCTCTTTTAGTAATTAAATATCTCTACATTTTATATATCTCTTAAGATCACAGAGATGCTTTATTTTCTTCTGGCTCCTAACACAAGCAGGCTTGTTATCACTTTTCCGCAGAACTTGCAGGAAAAAATAAATAAGCTGTTTCAGGCATATTATAATTATTTGTTCATTAAATAAAATTTCTAGCTAAATGCTGAAGTCTTAGACACACTTTTTTTTCTTCGTGCTGGATTTCCCCTGTCCAAGCATCAAATGCAGTCATCTACGTCTCTACTCCTCACAGCATGAGAGAATTTTTAATGCAGTAAATCAGTGTGTACTGCAAGATCAGGCAGCAACGACAGAGCAAACAAGAATTGGAGGGGAAGGGTCGTAACACTTTGTTCAATGTTAAGAATGTTTTTAGACTTGGGGCAGAAAATACTGTCATGATTTTTTTTTCTGAGAAATGCTGATTCTGCAAACCAGTAAGACTAATTTGTTCCACATTTTTGATGTGCAAATCAAATAAATCCTATCTTTTCATGCAAACCCTCCATCCTGTACACTCCAAACTCGTTGCTGCAGTAGAAAGAAGTATTCCATTGAAAAAGGCACCTGGAGCAACAAGAAGGTGAGGCAGATCATTAGCAGTTCCTCTGCCCAGAGAAGGGTCACTCTCAGGTAGAGGTTTTACCCTTCAGGTTCTTTTGTTACTCATTATTTTCAGGGTTATTACTCATACTGAACTTGAAGCCATCTGTCTACACACATAGCATGATAACCACGGGGAAGCAAGCATTATTTTACCTTCACAAGACAGGCCATGAGAAGTGACTCCAGAGAGGCTCTCTCTGCACACGTTGCAGAAGGTAGGTCGGGCGTGGGAGCAGGCGTACCAGTTATGCATCCCTGAGAAATGTTCCACATTAAACTGTGCGGTCTAGTAAAGGAGAAGTTAAGACAAATTTGCAAGTACAGAACACAGCTATGGTGACTGACATTACGCAGGGTTCCATATTACAGGGGAACGACAGTGAAATGCTCACCAAAAGGATTTTCCAAAGGGTATTTAGCCTGCTCTCCCTCCAAAATTCTAAACCAAAGTGTGATAAGAAGCTCTCATTTTGCTAGCAAAGTTCTTTACGTGAAGCTTCACTCTTACATTAGACACACTTTTCACACTAAGGAGGGTGAATACTCAGTTGAATACTCAGTTCTGTGTCCTGTAACTTGATCTGTTAAGCTAGAACAGGTTGTACCAAAAGGGATGTCAGCTTACCTCATAGTGTTCTCTGGACTGAACGGACTTCAGAGAGCTTATCCAGTCCTCCATTTCTTTTCTGTTCTCAGCACACAATATTAGCCTCCTAAATGGAGTGATTATCTGAAAAAAGTAACACATCCTGATCAATCCAGGTAAAAAAATTATGATAGATTATGATATTTAATGTTATCTTCCCTGTGAGATGCAAAACGCTGACTTGCCCTACTCGCCTACAAGGCAAGACACTAAAAACTTAAAAATATTTTCATTAACGCACTACCAACAACAACAGAGTTTGCTTTTCCTTGCACGGTTCGCAAGATTCAAATCAAGATTCGTTACAGGTCTCTGAAATCTACATTGATCATTACCCCTTCTCAGCTCTTTGTCTATGCACTGAGATTTAAATGCTCAAATGGCAGGCACTGAAATGGTAAAACAACCATTCTGGAAATTACTAATTGACTAAGACTGCAATCCTATTTCATAACAGCATCATAGCAACTGCAAGGTCCATTCCAATTACTAGAGACAAAAACATATCAAAATCAAAAGCCTGTAAGTCTTAAACAACCCCAAAAGCTGTCATCATATTTCACTATCTTGTATACTGACAATATATTTACACAAATTCATACACTGAAAAATTTAAAACAGTACTTTTTATATCCAACTATATCAACTCAGTATAAGAAATTTTTATAAAAAGACACAGAGAACAAAAGCAAACAGTTGAAAACATATCCTACTAGGACAAGTGAATGAATTCCTGGAACAAGTTGATGCTGGCAATTTTTCAGTGGTCTGCAGTTGGATTCTAGAAATCTGAAATTACTGTACCAAGGAGGATCAGAGTACAAGCTGCTCTCCCCTCTCCCTAAACAGTAGAAAAATAATCAAACAGGAAGGCAGCAGAAACTATCAGCTAACTCCCACCGAAATTATTTTGAGCACTGCATTAAAATAGACAAAGCAGTTACTTACATGGCAAAGAATTAAAAATAAGTACAAAAAAAAAGGAAAATTATTAGTTTTGTTGTAGAAAGTCTGAAAAACAAAATTAAATCCTTTATCACTATTATGCATTAATCTATGGCATAGTAACATCAACACTTGCAAATTACTTAAAAAAAACAGAGAAAGGACCACCAGAAATGGTAATTCTGAGTATTCTTTTAAATGCTACAAGCTAGACATTACAACATTTGCACAATATTAGTAAACACTTATCTACAGCTGCAGTTACTTACCCAATCCCTGCCGTAAATTGTCTCTAGCCTTGATTTGTCCTATCCACTCCTTCATTAAACTGAGCTGCACTTTAACATATCTCAGAGGCGACGTAACTGAAGTGCAGCAAGCTGCAAGTCACATGGAGGGGAGGTAAAAACCCTTTGGGCTTGCCTTTTTTTTTTTAAATGCACTCACTTCACACGAAAGGGAATAGTTTCTTTGTTTTCTGTTTCCTCCAATCTTGCTTAAGCTACTTAATATGTTTTATTAGTAGCTCTCCATGGCTTTTCCTAAAGAACAGTTTATGCAAAGAGCAATGCTCCTCTCATTAGTTTAGAGCCAAACAGATGCTTTATTACTTCAAAATGGTTTTTTTAGGCCAGGTCATCCAATGAAGCCAAGAAAAGTCATTAAATCATAATATAACCCTGGCTACAGCATTCTGCTGAAATTTCCAGGTTTCAGTGGACACAGTAATTTTATTTGGGCAAATACAAGCCACATATTATTTCCTATTATATAGCACGAGATTATTATATAGATTCAATAATGATAAATCCACCCAAGACTCGGCACATTACGTCCATCCTTTTACCACAGTTATTACTGACTCTAACTGGTAACCAGACATCATGAAATGCCATTAAGCAACAACAGCTGCATTTATTGCTGAAAACTCCTGACTAATCTTGATCTTTTCAAGTAATATTTATTTATATTACTCCTGTCTTCAACACTACTGGTCACAGAAGTCCACTGTGCATCCTTCCACCTTCCCCCCTGATATTAAGGCCCTGGTTCAGTTGTTCACACCTAGCTGCCTAGTGGCAGTGAAGACACCCTTTGGTGTCCAAAATTTTGGCAGGGGAGGGGTAAGTATGACAAAGGACCAGAATAGTAGCTATAAATAACCAAAGTGGGACACCAAACCTCATCTCAAAATGCACTGCACACCCATTTCTTGGCAAACAAATCTCATCATCAAACACTGCTAACCAATGCACGTAAACATACCAGAAATTCATATATTCCAGCTTCTTACTAAAATCAGAGCACAAAAAACTTAATAAACTACACAGCATTGCAACAGTCTAACAACTCAGTAGGATACTGTCAATCACATGAATATAGGATCAATTATTATTAGTGCTACAAAAAAAGTGAGAGTTGGAAGACATACATATTTGTAAATACAATTAAACTACATATTCTCTTTGATTTACATATTTGCAACAGCAAACTTCAAGAAGGTAACCGGTAACATGAAAAAGACAAAATGCATTATATGCAAGAAGTATCAACAATGCTTGAATTTTTCAAATCAAATCAAACCAGAACTAAAAAGCCTGTTTAGCTTCTCATCTATTTCAGTCAAAATCACAAAGAAAATATCCTCTTATTAATTTTTAGATATTTCATGTAACATAAGAGCTCAGGGAACCAAGGAAACTGTTAGCAAACAACAAGAAATGTTTTTCCCTAAATGCAAAGCATTCTTTAGACTTGAAAAGTATTCCCATAGGATGCTGAGGAGAAGAAAAGTAAAAATGCCCAAAAAGGTGCTTGAAAAATTCATCACAAATAAATGCATTATATACTATAAAAGACAATATCTGAAAACTTCAACTTATCAGGTCCTCAAAAATCCAACAAGGAGTCAATGTTGGGAAGCTGCACAAGGGTAAGAATCACTGTATATGCTCTGCTCTTTCTACTTCATTCTTTAATATCTGCTACTATTATAATTATACTATGATTCAACTTGGGTTTATGAGCTTTAACTAACTCAGTATAGCTTTTCTTGTTTATCCCAAATTGAGATTGACTTCCTAAGCCTTCTTATTTGCATTTATACAGATGGCATGCTTTCTTCTTAATGCTTACACAATGCCATGATTAACTAAGTGGGATGTTTGAAGTTTTTTCACTAAAGACAGCCAAACCTGTATGCAGACATAATCAAAATTAAATGGATGTAATTGACCTCAAAAAAATTTTCCTGTCATGTAAATTTGAATTTAACAAGTAATCTTATCTCATTGCATGTATTCATATTCAGAGTCCTGTATATTCTCTTCTATTGACCCAAGTCAGCATCTTTTTTTCAATTACATATTACCTTTTTGATCTTCACTGCTCCAAATATTACTATTACTGCTCCAAATATTACTATTTGTATATCACTCTGAATATGCTAAGAAAGAAAGAAAGAAAGAAAGAAAGAAAGAAAGAAAGAAAGAAAGAAAGAAAGAAAGAAAAAAAGAAGCCCTATAACAAAATGCAAAGGAAGTATTACAGGAACCACTGGAAGACCACTGTGTCAACATAATAATAAGAAAACTCTTAAGTCTTGAGGGAACTCAGGTGCCAACAGTTCACATGCTGACAAAGCAGGAGACAAATCACAAAAGATGAAGACAGTCAAAAGGTCCTAAAAAATAAATAAGATTACATTCCTTTGAAAATTTTCACCATTGTCAAGTAGCCAAGAAGTCATTGCTGATTTCGGAAAAGAGACTTACCAAGAGCAGATACTGCAGTATATTGGAAAGTAATATTAAAGCAGTAGGCATTTGGAAAGAGTGAGCATATGCAGTCTTAAAAGTTGAAGACTACCAACACAACCCTAAAAAATCCCAGGAAATAAAGAATGTCTGAATGGGAAGTAAAACTACCCATTACTGCAATAACGTTCCTGTTCTGTTCAGAAAAGAAGAGGGATTTTTTGAGTGGGGAATGAGGGAGAAGATGAGAGATCACTGTTCACTTTGCTACCACATAGGGCTTGGCTTAAATTGGGCTTTTCACACAAACACCACAATAATTTGGCTTCTAAGAATATACATATACTTATATATATATGTACAAATATGTCTTGAAATTACTTGGATGACATTTCTACAGTCAAGTTGGGGGCCACTACTGCAACCTTTCTTTCAGACAAACTTATTAGGAACAAGCTTTATATCTTGAAAGGAAATAAAATTGTCATCAAATTCTGAGTAAATCTGAAAGTCCTTTCTTCTTTCAGTGGGAATAACCTAACCACTAACAGCCTTCAGCCCAGTGAGTTTAGACTTACAATCTATAAAATGAAATCACAGAGAGTTTGATTAAAGCCTTTTTAATCAATTTTTTTTTTACTATCAGCAATATATAAGAAAATACAGTTCCCAAAGCTTGATGGCTCCATTTCTGGGTCCTTTTACTAATTCAAAATGCAGACACAGTGTTTGCTAATCAAGAGAATAGTGCTCTATACCTAAGTAGCAACAAAGCAGATATTGTAAAGCACACTGTTTCCTGCAACATGATATTTGCATTAAGGCACCTTCTGCCACTCAGAACTATTATCAGGCATTACACTAATAGCACTTTGTATGG
The DNA here is from genome assembly GCF_963662255.1 of Cinclus cinclus. Classification (NCBI taxonomy): domain Eukaryota; kingdom Metazoa; phylum Chordata; class Aves; order Passeriformes; family Cinclidae; genus Cinclus; species Cinclus cinclus. The sequence continues at coordinate 58,588,611 of NC_085047.1, forward strand.
CTGATCTTGAATTAAATTACTAACGTTGAAATATCACTTAGAATCCGAAAGGGGTGGGGAAATGGTTTTCCTGTTCTCTAGACAGATACTTTTAAAATATCTTTCTGGAAATAATGAAGAGAGGATGCTACAGAAAGAGCACCCCAACTCTCTTCCTGGGGACCACATTCAATGCCTGGGGCAGAAGTGTAACATTAAATGCTTCCTAACTTCTCTGTGCTTCTAGATGTTACCAAGTGAGTATGAGCAAATACCGGGATAACATGCTCTGCCTCCCTTGCTTTTTTTTCCGCCCCTCCATTCCTCTGTCCTTGTGCAGGTGGGTCTCTATGAGTGTGGCAGGTGAATGCACCTCCATCAATGGTGGAAGTAGACTGCTGGGGTCACTGATACTCCCACACCTCCCAGAACTTGTCTGCAAAAATCACAGTGCTAACAGTTGGACATCTTTCTAGAGTATTCATAATTTCTTGGTTTCTGGATACCAAATAAATTATAACGGTACTGTCACTGTCAAAGGTGCAGTTAGTTGGTACTTTATGGTGAATCATCACTGTTATTTTTCATGATGAGTCAAGCCAGGCAAAAGTAAAAATTACAAAGCCAGGGAAGGAGTTAAAAGCAAGGTGGGTAATAAATGGTTATTATATTTGCCTGAGTACAATACAGAATTTATAATCAGAACAATTAGCTCTGTCTTCTCCACTAAAATGTTGCCTCCCTCTTTTTCCTGGCCTTCTCCTGTTTCACTGCTCCCCAGCTCACAAATTGATGTAATATGTGGGTTTGGCTCCTACAGTAAAAACGCTTAGAAGGAAAAAGAAAAGGGTTAGTCCAACACAGCACCTCCACCAGTACAACATCAGAATAAGTGAGCTTAGCTAAAAGACAGGCCAAAAAATGGTTACATTGTTGAAAAAGGTAAAGGGACTTCAGTCTGCACTAGAATCCAGCTGGGTAATTTAGGTACCTTATTTTACACCACATTGAGCAAAAATGAAGGAGCATCGCCCAGCATACAATCAGGCATATGGACAAGAAAGCAGCTAGAAAGAGTCAGCATGGATTCATTCACCAAGGGGAAGCCGTGTTTGATCAACCTGTGATGAAACAACTGGCCTGGTAAATGAGGAGACAAAGGTGGATATCATTCACCTTGCCTTCAGTAAAGCTTTCAGCACTATCCCTTAAGATCCTCCTAGCGAAGCTGACGAAGTATAGGCTGGATGAACAGACTGTGAGGTGTGTTGAAAACTGGTTGCGTGGCCAGGCCCAAAGGGTGGCGATCAGCAGCACAGAGCATGGCTGAAGGCCAGTAATTAGCAGTGTACCTCATGGGACAACGCTGTGTCCAGGCCTATTTAACATCTTCATTAGTAATGATCTGGATGATGTGGTAGAGTATATCCTCTGCAGGTTTACTGGGAAGGAGTGGCTGGTAGAGAAAACTGGGAAGGAGTGGCTGGTACACCCAAGGGTCACACTGCCATCCAGAGGGTCTTCAACATGCTAGAGAAATCAGCTGGCTGTAACTCATCGCGTTCAACAAGAAGTCCTAAGTCCTGCACCTGGGACAGAATCAGGTATCAGTGTACCCTGGGTGCCACCCAGGTGGAAAACAACTTGGCAGAAGAGGACCTGGGGTATTGTTGCACAACAGATGGAGCATACGCCAGCTACAAGCCCTTGTAGCAAAACAGGTCAGTGGTATCCTAAGCTGCAGGTTCAGAGAGTGAGCCCTTCTACTCAGCCCTGGAGAGGCCTCACCTGGAGTGCTGTGTCCTGTTCTGGGCTGCTCGGTACAAGAGATACAAGGACATACCGCAGACATTCCAGTAAAGGGACTGGAGTGTGTGGTATGCAAGGAGAGCCTGAGGGACCTAAAACTGTTTAGCCTGGAGAAGGCTCAGGGGCATCTTATATATGTAATTCCTGGAAAGGAGGATGCAAAGATGACAGAGCCAGGTTCTTTCCAGTGGTGCCCAGTGAAAAGTTAGGAGGTAATGGGCACAAGCTGAAACAGGAGAGGCTCTCTGTGAATATCAGGAAACAGTATTTTATAGTGAGGGTGACTGAACACTGGCACTGGTTTGCTCACAGCACTTGTGAAGTCTCCACCCTTGGAGATACTAAAAAGCCACCTAGACATGGTGCTGGGCAGCCTGGACCCAGTGGCCCTGCTTCAGCAAAGGGGGTGGACCAGATGACATTCAGAGGCCACTTCCAACCCCCAAATCATTCCATGATTCTGTGAAAAGAGAATCCGGGTTAATCAAGTCATCCAGTTACGTGTCCAGCCTTGAACTGCAAAAGTATGCAGCAAAGATCACTTTGTCAGAAATCCAGTTCCTCAAATTGACCTCATGTATTCAACGTCAACCAACTGCTAAAAGAGCAAAAACATTTTTCCTACAGAAGTATAACTTGTATAAAGAGACAGTTACAAAAAGCAGGGTAGGAAAGTTCCATGAATTTGGACCAAAGAATTAGAAATTCATTTTATATCAGGATTTAAATGCAGCAAAACCAATAAACCATTCTTGTAAATGTAAACTGGGAACTGCTATATATAGCTAAAAGCCTGCATGTTTCTTTAAAGATACATAAAGATCTGTTAAGCACGTCAACTTTGCACTGCTGTGCCCTTAGCTCTGGTTTCACCAACTCACTATACATCTATCAGATGGGATGGCTTCTCTGCTTTAAGGAAAACATGTAGTTATACATGTAATGGCACTAGATGCAAATTTGGACAAAACAAACCAGCAAAGGACTATTTTTTTTTCTGTCTGTAATAACAGATTCCTGTTTAAACATAATTCAGCTGCCTGAAGCCAGGGATCCTTGTTCTCTAGAAACAGGAAATTTTTTAAAGTTTAAACCATTGACTTTATTTATAAAATTATTTGGTAAACAGGAACTGCAGTGAGGGATACTTTCTGAGGTTTATCCAGGTATTTTAACCACTTTTAAAGCATGAAGAGAAAGAAACGTCAGAGAATAGTTTAAGTGTAGAAGTGCAGGAAGAATGAAATCTGGCAACCCTCAGTGCTTATTTTCCACACATCCCAAATGCTTCAACAATGGAAAAGGGAAATTTTCTGCAAGCTATTTTTGAAAAAAATTCTGCCAAGCATGAAATGTGTGGAAAACAATATCCAGACAAATGGAAAAATCAAAATGTACAATATAGACCAGAAAGGTCACATTTTTAAGTATCCCCTTTTTTTCTCTCTCAAAAGTGTTCAGCTTCCTTGTAACAGACCAATCTCAAGCATCTTATCTATGGATTTTTAGCATTACAGCTGAAATGCTTTATTGCTTTTTCATAACGAAATTTATAGCTTCAACATCTCCAGATGGTCTCAGGAAAGGGACAGTGCATCAAGTCAGAGATAAAGAGCTTAAAAATTTGGAAGTCCTACCCAAAGAGCTCTCAGCTTCAATACATTTTTTTGTCACTGTCAGAGAATGGCAGGGGAGGGGGAGGGGAAATGAGCAAGTGCTAAGTGGAAGAAAAAGCCCTAAATGCATCACAAGTGCACACTAATAGCTTTTGTCTAATTTTTCTTTTCCTAAGCATATTAATTTGCTATTTCAATTTTTGTCTTACTTCTAAACTGCCTGAATATAGGAAAAAAAAATAAAAATCCCAACCCTGAGTCGAAAATTGAACAAAATGGAATCCAAAGCACTTCTCCTGTCTTTCTGTGGTTTGGGTGTCGCTCAGACTGGGAGCATCAAAAAGCCTTCATCACTTAGAGGCCAGTCACCATCTGTATGAAACAGCAGATAGTTCAAACCAGGGGAGAACTAAAACCATTCCAAGAGTTAGCTACTCATGCAAAGCTGAGTCATGCTGGTGAAGCCAGCAGAGGAACTTGAACATTTACAGTCATGTTCTACCTCCTGGAGACAAGAAGAGGCCCCAGCACCTTTGCAGATGTTACTGCAGAACCTGTCAGCCCTGCTCCACACTGCAAACAGGGCATGGGGAACATCTGGATATGCCATTACCCACCTTTAAACAGTGCCATGCACTGACTCTTCTGATAACCCCAAGGGCAAAATTTAGAATACAATTCCTCCGAGACTGGGCTTCAGCTCACCAGAGGACAGTACTTAAAGTAAACTTTCACAATGTATCTGAACTCCCAGCATCATCAGTATATACTGACAACATCAACACGCAACTGGAATGTACAGGAAATTTCAAAACATACCCAAATCCAGGAGATTATTGCAGATCTAAAGGATAAAAAAGAGAAACATGTTTCCAAGCACAAACCAATTCTTTTCAGGTCCCTGTGGTTTATTAAAGGGAGAAGTCAAGCAAGAGTATCTCCCTTCAAGGGAACATCAACAAGCTAGACATAGACATTTACTCAAAATAGATTTTTACAAAGAAAAAAAATCATGGATTGCAGTGCTCCAGATTATTCTCACATAGCAAACCAGAAAGATTAATCAATCTAGTATATAAATAAGACAATGTTTGCTTAGCAATAGCTGAAATCAAGGGAATCTACCTAAAGTTTGGAACTTCGAGGGTAGTTGCTGATCCCATGATCCTAGGAGCCAACACAGGAGTAGCAAGATGACTACACCAAACTAAAGAAGGAAGAAAGACAGTGAAAGAAAAGCAGCAGAAAGACCAGAGAAGGTCTGTGTAACCTTCAGGTGAGCAGGCCTTTGAAAAAAACCAAACCAGATTGAGGTAGAAGAGTATCTGAAAGAGGCTTGAGGCTTATCAGTAAAGAAACCACCTCCTGATGTCCACTGAGATGGAACTGCAATAAATTGGATTTCATAGATATGCAGGACAGCAGCAGAGAAATGCCTCCATTAGAAACCATAAGCTTTCTGCATGTAAATAAAGCTCAAGAGCCTGAACTTTGGGCAAATAAAGAGTCAGTAATAAAACTGATGTTAGCTTATTTAAATGGAAAAAAAAAAAAAAGAAGTTTTAGGGTAATTATTCCCAGCTTTAGGAATATATCTCTTTGTCTCTAATATTTAAAAAGGCAGAATGGAGTGCCCAAACCCAAAGATGAAAGGTTTTAAACTCCTTGGGAAAAGGCTCTTCTTATTTCTTCCTGACGTGGCTTGGGGGAGGTTAAGCAGTTCTCACATTCCCTGAAGTTTTTGTAATCCCTGAAGAAAAGTCTCAAAAACAACTCTGAAAAAATCTCAGTGGCGAGAAAGAAGCAATGTCCAAGTCCAGAGAAATTAACATTCTCTCTGAAATATACTGTAAAATTCTAGCAATGCATTCTGTCTCCCAAGCCTAGAGTGAATATTAAAAGTTAGTTCTCTAAAATCAATTTGAAGCAGCTAATCTCCATGATGTAAACAGATCTGACTGATATCAGAAGCAACAGGACTGAAATAAAGTGCTATAAGTAATATGCCTTTCAGGACTGGTTGCAATATTCAACTTGAATTCCTGACAAATCACAAGAATGGTGCTTCAAGTACAACTGGGCCACCTCCCATTGAAAACAGCAGCTGTACAAGAGGATTCAAAGATGAAAATAATTACTTTATCCTTTAAGCTGGTTCCACATAAGTGATATGCCAATAAACTTTACATCCCCAACCAAGACATAGGATATGCTACCTTCAGAAATATGGATAGGAAATAAGGTAGTCACAAGTCTGTACAAAAACAATAGAAACCAGAAGACAAAAAAAATTTTAATCACACTTGAAGCACATTTGTTCCAATAGAATATTTGGTTTCAAAAACCTATAGAAAACTCCTAATCTTCTAAAAATAATATATCCAAGGAAAATCAGTATATATAAATATTTTGGTTTTCAAAAGCAATCCAAATTTACAGAACACCAAGAAAAACATAGGCAGCTGCATATAGAATTTTTTTTGTTGCTGTTGTTTAAAACATACTATGCCAAATTCCCTACTTTTCAGTCCAAGTGAACTGGTATGTCTGACCAAAAAGAGTAGAAATCAGAGAATAAAAAAAAATTTTTTTTTGTAACAAAGTTACACTCAGGGACTATCTTTATTGAAATGCCATTCATGATTTTTTTTTTTTTGTTCTTTTTTTAAAAAAATATTAAAAAATACATTAAAAATTAACCTGTAAAGGGATTAATGAATTAAAGGGACTAGTTAAACTAAGAACTTCTGTTCAGAGTCTGAAGTTAAAACATCAGGCTGATCCATAATAATGTTTAATTCATACATTGAACTGAAAAGACAAATTATTTTATTCACCATCATGCAATGAGATGAAAAGCTAAGGGATGTAAAAAGTAAGAAGGAATAAGAAGAATTTTTAACATGGAAAAAGATCAATAGATAATAAGCAGCTTATTATTCTCCAACAAAATTTTGTGATATGATTCTTAAACTGGGAAGAGAAGTGCAAAGTAGCAATACTGGAATATTTGCAGACAGCACAAAATTCTGATTACTTAGTTACCCCTCTTGATCTCCAAGGCACTTCAAAGTGAGCCAAGTAATGTATTAAGTAAAAGAGTACAGTGACTTGAAAAATTTCAGCCTTAGTAAAAACAAAGAAATACACAGAAGTACAGATTAAATATTTATGAACTTCAGACAACTCCAAATTAACAGGAGAAGGATCTTAGTATCAATATAGGGGACACAAAAATGCACACTATGCCACTGCAGAAAACAGGCAAAACTTGGGATCCATAAGGAATGTAAATGAGCATTAATTTATAAAATAATCCCCAATGTCTGTGACTTGGGCTTCCCTGAGTGTCAAGCATGTAACTTTACTTACAAGATAATGCTGCAGAACAACAATGAGGAGAACAGCAAGAATATGTAAGAGTATAGAAGAAGGTTGACAAAGATTATTTACCTTGGAAAACAGTCAAATGAAATGGAGGTAATAAAAAAAATTAAAATCTGAGATAGTTTATAAGTTTCTACTGCCTTTGCTTCATAACACTAGGTGAGAAAACTTTATTAAAGCCCAACACTTTAAAGTTCTCCAAGGAAGTATTTTTTTCACAGAATAAATTTTTAGGACTCTAAGGCCTATATGGTCTAAAGTACTGCTAAAATCAATAAATCAAGAAAAATGTACTATGTTAGACATTTCTGCAAGCATTTCCAGAATCCCAGTAATCAGTGTTATTAGCTGGAACATAAAGTCTCCTTTCCAGCCAGTTCCTAATTACTAAAAATCACAGTAGGCTTTCCAGGACAACAGATTTGCCTACTGCAGCTTCCTCCCCCTCAAGATGACAACTTCCAGAAGACACATATTCAACAAAAAGCACTTGATTCAGCACCTGATTCAGAAAGCTGAAAGCAAGGGCCTTCATTTTAGATGCCCTGGATGACAAAGCTGCTATTGTAGCTAAGGAAGAATCAGTTAATAAATCATTAGAGTTTAAACTGAATTGAGCAATTACAGAAATCTGCTTTAAAGACCTATTAATCTTCTTTCAGATACTTAAATTCAGGGGCCTATAAACCCATCATCAAGTCCCACCCAGAAGTTAGGACAAGCTGAAACCCATCCTGAGTATCATATAATGTTAACTCTCATATTCCTGGAGGGTACCTTCCAGAATGACAGAGAAATTTTCCTCTGTTCCTCTTAGATGCAATTATATTATATATTTATATATTTTATAATGCCAGCTATACAAAGTAGTGCCTCAAAATCAGTACTTTACCATAATATTATTATTTTCCATCACATTTACCATCAAAAAACTCATAACTGAATTAAAGGTTTCAAACAAAAGTTTGGATGGATTAAAATACAGGTGCTGCCACATGAAGCCTGTGCATAACACGAGACTCTAGCACAGATTTATAGTAATCCAGAGCATTTTATGCCACCATGTAGCTCAGCTACTGAGGGGCAGTGTGCTTAACATCTACAGATATTTTTCCTCAGCAATGTGCCTCAGTTCTTCAGCATCAAAAGCAAGGCAGAGGTAGAAACTTAAGCCCAAAGTTCATCTATGATAATTTCCTTTTAAATCACAATCCATAATCACATTTGTTGCCTTGAGGAACTTCATTATCTGAATATGCCTGTTCAAGAATCCTTTTAGTATTTAAAAGTCCCATTCCTTACACCTGTTGGAACAAAAGCACACCACCATTGCTCTACAAGCCCATGCTTGCACACCAGAGAGCACTCTCCAGCCTCATTTGGTCTCGAGTCTCATTCTGAGAACAATTAAGAGGGTTTTTCTAAATTCACTTGAGGTATCTACAAGCCAAGTTCCATCCCTACGACCCAAAACACTCAAGGAATTACAACTCTCAGCAGAACTGATCACTAACCCATCTGCTTCTGTGCAATAAGGGTGGGAGACTGATTCATCCCCCAGAAGCCTCCCCAAAGAGGTAACATGCTGAGCAACTCCACTCCTCTGGCTGTGCTGAGACAACACAAATCACCCTCTGAGGCAGAAGCAAAGTTCTGGGGAAATACATGTTCTGCAGAGTACCCAATATCGTTAGGAGGACTTGGAACTCAGCCATGCCACTGAACTGAGCATGGGCTGGGCAAAATCCCTGCTGAGTTCCTGATGTGGCTGATGGAGAGGGTGATGCAAACTCTCACGGGCTGAATTGGCTGCTTGAACCTCTCCTCTCTCTTCCCATAGACTTGGGACACTGGTGCCTAACAAGGCAGTAGGAAGAATCCAGCCTTGAGTGTCTTATGTAAAGGTTCTGAAGTCAAAGGACACCTTTCTTTCTAGCTTACGTATTAACCTCTAAGTAAGGATGCTCAGAACTACGAAACACCTATAAAATCTTAAAAGGCAAGGTTGTGCACTAGAAACTAATTGCTAGAAGTGAGTTGATCATTCACTGAAAGGTAATATCATCAGCAATAAGGAAAAAAATTAAATGAGCTGCTTTATCAGCTCTGCATTTTAATCAGCAGATATGTACCTCAACTTTCCCTTTAACCTCAACTTGTTTGCAGAAAGATAGCAAAAGTAATTCCAGTGAACAAACAGCAGTATTTAGTTACATAAAATATTCTGCAAGCTTGTGCATTACAAATAAACCCAACCTTAAATCTGTGTGTTGTGACTAATTTTAGGACATGAGTTTTAGCCAAAAAAAGAGCATGGAAAAATTTGACACACACACCTCTGCCTTCAAACAGACAAACTAGAAAGGGCAAAAGAAGGCAAAACAGTAACTTCTAGAAGCTGGGGGTGGGAAATTGAAGGGAGAGGGTAGGATTTAAGTGAAATGACAAAAATATTTTTAAACAAAAAAAATAAATAAAAATCATTTTTTTAATACAAATTTTTAAAGGTGTGATTTCCTGCAAAAATTGTCATTTGGTGGATATTCCATCTACATCAGTTGTGTTAAAAATATTATCTACGCTGACAAAGAAACAAGAGGAGTGCATTAAGTAGAGAAGGCTAAAGTTAAGGATTTAATTTTTGCTTTTTTAACACAGAGAATGCTAACAGATCACTTAGAACATAATAAAAATACCTGTCATTTTAAGAAAGGCTGAATTATCTTTTTAAGATGGCAGAAAATAAAAAGGCAAAATGAAAAGTTTCTTTTTATTTATAAGGAGTATTGCTGGAGAGCTAACCACCCACTCCACCCGAAGCCCCCGAGTCCAACGCAGTGCAGGCGAGGTCAGAGATGTCTCACTTCACAGAGCTGTGTTGCTGGGAGACTGGGTTAGGCAAACACAAAGAAGGAAGCCAAAAGATTAAGCAAGATGACGACTATTACCATATTTCACAGTCAAATCAGATGACTCTTCAATCCAGGAGAGCTTTACATACAAATAATTTTTCAAAATGAATTTGAGGACTCCTTAGAGAAAACACTGCTTGCCCTAAAGTACCCAGGACATGAAAATAAACAGTGTCTCTGAAGCTGTTAAAGCTGTAGCCAGAGATTTCTTTTTTCGCTACTGTCTTCCCCAGAAGCCTCGACACTAGAAGCAAAACATGCTTTTGGTGAAGAACAGGATGCTGAATGGGCCTAAAGGATTACAAAGGATACCAAAACACCAACTATTGAACAAGGGAAAAAAAATTAAACGCCCAAGCATCCCACTTTTGTGAAGAAGCAGAACTTCTAGGCAACAGAAAGAACCTTTCCAAAAGACAGGCTAGTACACAGCCTTACACAGCCACCACCTCATCTCATTGAGACCTTCCATCAAAGTAGTCTTTTAAATTGCATTCTTAGTCAGTAAAGCAGCTTAGAGTGACACAACACACTGGGCTGTCAAGGCCAACACAAGCATGTCTTTGAAGTGCTCTGACTGCCTCAGCAGCTGCCTGGGAGGTACCACAGCAAGGAAAAATTGAACCTCCCATGAGGCTGGCATCCGACTGCTTTAGAGAAGAAAAACCAAGGCTAGTAATAGGAACTAATATGGATCACCTGGGGAATTACAAACATCAGGAAAATGAAAAATCAACATTTTAATAGAGAATAAAGGGACATGCAGTTAAGGAAAATGATGCCATTACAGTCAGTGGGACATCTCCAGATGTCCTTCAAAAGGATAATTTCACCAATGATATTCCTCATAACTAGCTCATGTTCAAGATCTTCTTTGTCCAGAGGTTAAGAATCAGCAGAGGAACTATGTCAGATATTATCACTTTGTTCTAACAGACAGTTGAACAACAAATGAAGGATCATTTGTACAAAAAACAGCTGTGAACTTACAGAAATGGGGATTTATGAACTGCTCTATGTTTCTTACAGCAGCATCAGAATCAAGGTGTCACTGTAGGGACAGCTTTTCCATGTGACTTGGAAACATATAAGGGTATGATTGGCAGTGAAAAAAATAAATACATTTCAATATGGGAAGAAATCAAATATGTTATGTCAAGAAAATTTTAACAAAAGCACAACTACATTTGATTTAATTCATCATGTTATCTCAAAGAGAAACTACAGCACAAACCCATAATAAATACTAAGTACTAATACTGAGTGTTGTTGTATTTTTAAGGCCTTCCATTATCATCTTTTGAAACAACTGTCATCTGACATTTCTGCTCACTGAAACATAATGTTCTATAGATGACATGGTATTGTTCTTATACATTAAACCATTTTCAAAAAAAGTAATTTCATTTCCAAACAGAGAAAATAAGCAATTGAGAGGATTCTTGATTTTCTTATTAACAGTCTACCCACAGCCCTCAAAAACAGTGTTAATATTGTTCCATACCGTGAAGCTGTTGTTGACATTTTTTGTGCTTGATTCAGCTACACTGGCATCTGATAGGTCAACTTCATCAAATATTAGAGACTGTGAAGGGAAAGGAACATAGAAGCATTAAATTAAGTCTGAGTCCACTTTCAGGTATGCTTACAAAATGTGCTTAAATTTCATTGTGTCTATTTCAATCAGAAAATAGAAATAGAAAATAAAAGTAGTGAAAAAAATAGAACACACTTATGATGTGATAAAATTTCATAGCTGGCCCCTAAATATAGTCCTACTTGCTACCTAAGTGGTAGATGATAGCATAAAAAAAGGGCTCAATAATTATATTGCTTTAAAATCTCTTTTAGAAGAAGGGGGTGTTCTTACATAGATGAAGCTTTAGAGTATCTACTGTGTAGCATAAATGTGGTATCAGAGGAAAGAGATTCACACACAGTAAAATGTAAATTAATTATTTAGTTTTAGGATGGAACTCTAAAGTAACGTATAGGAAGCTGTGATACAGTATCCATTTGAGAAGATGTACCTCAAAGGGCTGAAGAGATCCCCTCCACTTCTTTGTCTGATGTTCCAACAAAAGAAATATATGTCTACTCTAAACACTCCAGCCTCTGGCAAAGGATCAATTAGATTCTGTTATGCTCATTATGGGGTTGTAGCACAGAAGAACAGTCCAACAAACATGCCTATTTGTTTAGCCCTACCATGTCTTTCCTCTTCCATGCCACAGGGGGGAGAATCGATATTGGTGGAGTTTCAGCATGTCTGGATTCAGCATTAAAATACTGGCATAATTGCTTATTCATAACACCTTCTTTTCTCATCTTTATCACAGAATCACAGAATGGTTTTAGTTGGAAAGGACCTTGAAGATCATGTACCTCCAAACCCCCTGCCATGGTCCAGATTGCTCAAAGCCCCATCCAACCTGGCCTTGAATATTTCCAGGGATGGGGCATCCACAGCTTCCCTGAGCAGGCTCTGCCAGCATCTCACCACCATCACAGTAAAGAGTATCTTCCTACCTAATATCCAAATCTCTCCTCTTTCAGCCTAAACTCATTCCCCCCTGTCCTATGACCATATGCCCTTGTAAAAAGCCCCTCTCCAGCTCCCTTGTTTGCCCTTCTAGCTACTAGAAGGCTGCTATGACATCCCAGGTCTTCATAAGAGGTGCTCCAGCCCTCTGCTCATCTTTGTGTCCCTCCTCTGGACATGCTACAACAGCTCCATGGCTCCCAAGATAGCAAGGGCACAGACCTGTTGGAGTGAGACCAACAGAGACCCAAAAGATCCCATATTCCTCATCTAACAGGGTAGGCTCACATTTTCAAAACGTCTCAGCATGATACTGTGATTTGAGGTTGCCCTTCTCAGAGTTCCTATCTGCCGTGCTTATCCTTTCTATAAACTGCTCATGGTTGTACCAAGTTCTGAGAGGTTTGACTGCAGTACTAGGCTCCCTGGAGAAATGGTGCTTTCCTTGATTCATGATAGCCATGCAACTGCACCATGCAGCTGCAGTCCTATAGTCCCACGAGGAGTGATCTCAGCGCCTCTACTAAGAGTTTGGTGAGAAAACAAGGCTATAGAAGATGATGGAGACCTGAAGTATCTCACCTACTGCTCCTGTGAGATGCTGCAACCCCACAGGGTAAAGGAGAGCAACACCCACAGCTATGAAATAGCACAATCTCAGTCAGCCCAAATGCTCTTGGCCCCAGCCTTGGGAGGGAGGAAAGAAATGCCTTACAAAGAGAAGATAAGTATTCCCCTCTGCCCACCCCCAATTCTCCCACCAAAAAAAAAATAAAATTCAATAGATGGGAAACAGCTTATATATAAGTTCTGGCAGAAAATCAGCATATCTTGATTTCACATGACTATTTCTATGGGTATCAGAGCAGAAGAGTTTTAATAGAACACAACCTTAGTGATAACTTCTAAGCATTATCCAGGTTTTACTTTTTTTTGACTGAGAGCCACAAAAAAACCCACAACTCCTTAAAATGACTTCATTATTTGTCTGAATAGCCGAAAAGGTTAAAACAACTGTGATAAACTTCATTTTTAAACAATCAAGAGAAATTACCAATCTTCCTTAAAGTTAATTTAACACATTACATCCTATATACAGCAGTACTTACATAAAACAACCATTAATAATTAAATTATTATTAAATTTATTAAATGTTAAATTAAATTAAACTTACAAACCTACACAAAACTGAAGTCACAAGTAAATAGCATTAGACACTAATAGCACAGAATTACCTTTGAATCCTTAGCATAGTAAAGGGTACGACCTCGAAGTTTGAAATAACGCTTTTTCCACCTCTGAAAAGAGCTGGTTTGCTTCAGTAGTAATCCTTCTTTTATACTCGTCTGAAAAATATTAAAATACAGAAACCAAGGTAAATAAAAACATGTAGAAACAGCTGCATATATAGATTAAAGTTATGCTTTTTAAAATGTATGTTACACCTCATATGATTGTCGATTTAAACTTTATTTATTCACATTAAATAGAGACTAATTCTTTAGACCAGCAGATTTTGCATTGTTATTTTTAAAATAATGACAATGTTGGCAAATTGCTAATTTTACATGTAAACTGAAAAGGCAGTTAAGAGGCATATAATTATTCTGAAGATACACAGAAAATAATTCAATCGTCTGGATAGCTGCAAAGCCACAAATATTAAAGTGAGCAACAAGTGATGGTGGCACAACTTGGGAAAAAAACACAAAAGCCATCAACAGAAGGTAATTTCTAGTTCCAAAATTGATTATGTTGAGGAGAAAAATAATTTCCACACAGATACTAATTCAACAGGGTACTTAAACGTGTCTGATTCAAGCATGTTAATTACTTTCAAAAAAGAAGGAATTATCCAGTTCCATGCAAATCATGCAAAACTTTGAGTGTGTTGCTGAACTGAAGCCTTCAGCGTGAAATCAGCTAACCATTAGAGATAATTATTATGTGGTAAGTGTGAGAACAGTAACAGATAGGGATATTTTTACCATCCAAATATTTTTAGGCAAAAAATGACTCGTTAATCCAAACTTTTCCATTGCATACTGAATCCTGTCTATATAAAGCCCATTTTTTTAAATGAATAAGGGACAAATTAGTATATTTTAAAGTGTGCATGCTGTTTGCACCAATATGTGTGGGATTCATCCGATTAGAGAAATTCTACACTTAATCAGACAAAACAACATGAACACAGCATACTAATCACAGAAGTCTCAAATTTTCCTCAGTGTTGAAGTAACAAGAGGTATGAGAAAAAGCCAGTATGTTTGGATATTATATAGCAAAATTACTATTTTCAGAACATTTCCAATTTGTAATGCAATAACGTGATAAGAATCTCATAATACAATTTCTAGACAATGTGGTGGGACAAGCATCATTTGAAGTTATTCTACAGCTCCTGGAAACTTAACCAAGACTTGACCTGAAGTTCATATGCATCTTCTATTATCAGATGTGAAATTCCCCTGAAGTTTAATGCAAGTAATAAAAACACAGAAAAAGCAGAAAGCACTTTACTGTTCCTAACATTTCCTTGAAATGAGAAACATTGCTGCTATGTACAGAGATCCTACCCTTCACTTAGATTGTCCTAACGTCACAAGCCAAAAATGCAGTCCAACGATCACAAAGCAATTGAATTAATGCTCTCAAAAAAGCAACTCTCTCCCGTCAAACATTGAAAGTTTAGATTTGTCACAGTTTACTTCACATGCCAACAGCCTGGACCAGTGGATTCAGTCTCAGCCCTCCTGCTCTAGCTAAGGGGTAGCAATTCTCAGTGGAAAGGGTCTGCTCACCACACAACATTTTAAGACACTTCATAATTTTCTGATCAGACCCCAAGGTAAGTTAGTTTTCTATGAAATAAATAGATTTAATCAGTCAGCAAATACAAGCACTTCTTCAAAACTGTCTGTTATAGCCATGCAGCACCTGTGCTTCATATTGCACTCTGAGATTTTGGAAGCTCATCACAAGGACGGGAGTAGATGACTTGTGTATTTATAAAGAGTCAGAAGATGTTAAGACTAGAGAAATTCACTTCCAAGGAAATGGTACTCCACATTCACTGACTTACTGGGAAAATTTCCAAAATAGAAGGAAATCCACACTCCCTGAAGTGCACTTAGGTATACTAGGAGACACTAGGAGAACATGTATTATGCTCAATACTTCTGGGAATTTTAAACTCTGTTAAAAAAAAAAACAAAAACAAAAACATAAAAGCTCCTTAAACTTTGATGTATTACTCACTAAAGAATTAGTTAACTCTTTCTTGTCATTTCTTATGCCTACTAAACCACTGTCTCCTATTTCTACTAACTCCTTAAACAACAATATCTCTAATATCAAACCAATACCTTCAAAATTAAATTTTGCAAGTCAGCCATTTGAAATTAGCTTCCTAAATCTGGCAGTAAATAACCTTGCAGGCTCTACAGAATTTATTTTTGCAACAATATTTTTAAAAAAATCTGGTAAACATTTACCTAAGAAGTAGAAGCACTTAATGAAGTGCACACATGAAATTTATATTTTTCCACAAATAACTATATTGGGCTGAGGTTTGACATCTTAAATAGAAAAATCTATGGCTGCAGGCATCAAAAAACTGAGCACAAAGGTTTAGCCCAATACCCTTAATTAACTTAATTTAGACTCTAAAATGTTTAAAATTCCATCTGCCAATTGAATCACTAAGTAATCTGCTAATAATGCTTTCCTGAGTCTGTACCAAGTTAGAGCATTTCCAGCACGAGAATGGAAGGGACCTCCCAGGTTGTTCAGTTTGGGTCCTTATTATTGCCTACACACAAGTCATGTTAAGTTTTTCAAAAGCAATTATCAGGCTATAACTATACCTTAAGAAAATAGTTCTTTTTCTTCTCCCCATGGCAATTAAGACAGTGCTCTGAGATCTCACTGTTCTCAGAAGCCTTTTTATAATTAATCTCAGCTGGACATTGAATCTAAAGCATAAGCAATAATCACTCCAATTATATTAACTCCTACTGTAATTTAAGAGAAACAAGAAGTACAGATCCCACAGTTCTATACTGCTTCTCACTTTTACAGAACTACCTGTCATCAGCTTCCCAAAAGCTCTAAACTTCCTCATCCTTCATCTCATGTTATCTAGTAATACAATGTCCCTCCGAAAGTATGGGACTATAATTAGAATGGAATAGAATAGAACCCCTAGTAATCTTTACTATTTTAGCCATTAGTAAAGAAAATAACTGACAATATTACAATCACAACACCACAGTGTTCCACTGTGGTCTATTTTCCAGAAGAAATCTAATTATAAAAACCACAGACCTTTTTTCATAAAATTAAGGAGTACGTATATGTTCCGTTATCCAAGAATGTCAAATGCAACTCTGCATCTCCAAAATCTCAATGGCAAAAAAAAAAAAAATGGATTTGTGGGCATTCAGATCACTAAAAATGAGAAACATCCTCTTTTCTATCAGCAGATTTTAAAATGTACAGTATACAATACCTGAAAAATCAAGCTAACAGTTTTTATTTCAAAGGAAACCAACTACACTGCCTTACTTCTGATTCACTCACTTTGTAAAGCCCCACATTTCTGGAAAGGTAAATTTTTTACATCTGCTGCTGCCAGAAAGACAGAAAGAAAGGAATAAATATTCTGAACTTAAAAAATATAAACTTAATGTGGACCCTATTGGCAACCATGAACTAAAACACTAAATGATTAAAGATAAAAGTCAACTGCTACTTCTTTTCATGTAAACAAGTGGACATGCTGCTCAAAATGTGTCAGGAGAGAGAATAACAGAACATGAGAAAATTTCTGAAAGTGAGGAGGATGAAAATGAGAACAGGAAAAGCCATAAAACAGGGCAGTCAAGTGCAAACAGGAAATTAAGAGCATGAAGAAGAATTTTAAGATAACCTTGCAACAGACGCTCATGCTGAGACTAAAACGTTCATAAAACTTTGAAAGATGAAACACAGCTAGCAGGTTGGCAGGATCATTTTCTAACAGAAATATGGAAATGGTACTCAAGGATAAGAAGGTCACAGGAAAGAAGCTCATCAGATTTGCAGCATCTGACTTTAGCAACGAAGATGATGAGATGGTATGTCACACAGCATGTTCTCCACAACATCCGAACAGCTGCATCGACGTGGAGGGCATATATGGAGAAGTACTAGACCAGCCAAATCACTAAGTCATGTGGGCCAGGTGGCATTGACCTGGGAGACTTGAAGGTCCCAAAAGGACCACTGACACTAATATCCACTCCTAGTAGGACAATAGAGTCCATACAAAAGAACATTGCTGAGCCCATACATATCCAACCAGAAAAAGTCAACAGAGCTTTTGTAAAATAAATACTGTCCTGCTACCTACCATGTGCTCAGGAGGTCCAGGAAAGGAAGTAGAAAAATTAAGACGCCACAATAGACCTGGATTTCAGAATGTCTTTGACAAGGTTTCCCACCAAAAAATGCTTAAGAAATGTTATTAGAACTAAATTGGGAAGAGGGGGATGTTATGAACTGAGTTTTTTCAAGGAAAAATCTAAACCTCATTAACATTCTCACATCAACTTTGAGTAAAGAAGAGATTTGTGAGTCACAGCTCACAGTTCTCTAAGCCCAACCACAGCCAGAAATGCCACAGAATTTTGCCCATCACTAAGAAAAGCAGCAAACCCAAGACAGAATATAATTTTGTTGCCCTATAAACACTATTGTCTCATGCAGTTCTGCTCCCTCAGACTCAAGAAATGGGGTTAAGAGAAGGTGCAGAGAAGGGCAACACAAATGATTCACAGAACAGGACCTGCCTCACAACAAGAGATTAAAGAGCAGAAGACAAAAGGGATGATGTGAACAATGTTTGAAAAAGCATTAAGTACGGTGACTGCAGAACTATAGCTCACCACAGCCCACAACATTATAACAAGGAGGAGTGTGGCAAAACTATATTGAGATCAGTTTAACAAAGGTAAAAAGTAGCACATCCTTACATAGCAGGTAGTGATTTTATGAAGCTTGCTGTCACAAGAGATTGGACCGGCAGACAGCATCAGCAAGCACAAAAATAAAGAACAGGTAAATTCAAGAAAAGTGTAGGAATGTGGTCCCTTTAATTTGCATGAGGAAGTACCATGGTAATGGACAACCACCAGACTCACATGCTGCTCCTGAATAGCATTTTCTATTCCACTGATGAAAGTGGATCATTGTGCAACCAAGCAAAAAATTTCACAGGTTGAATTTCTCCTGCTATGTAGACAGCATCTCTTTTACTTTCAAGTCTGATGTTTGTATTTGCAAGTGGGCCTAGACCCTCATTTACCAAACAATTATTTTCTAAGGATTCCTGATGGACCAGGCAATTAAAGAAAAGAAAATAAAGGGGAGAGAGATGGTATGATTATACTCTCTGATATTAATTCTCTCCTGTAATACTTTCTATTTCTGTGACTTTGCCAAGCTGAATATTGAAATAAAACCAACCCTCTTCTTTTCAGCATTGGAAAGTTTTCACCATCTGCACAGGTATGGCTTTAGGCAGACAGTGCCTTCATTACTTTACAAGGTAAAATCTCACAGTTCATATTAACTCAGAACTCCCTAAAATATTCCATGTGTTCAGTGAATTGAAAATTATTTTTATTATTAAAAATGTGACAATCAAACACTTGATTTATATTAAAATTATGACTCGGGAACTCCAAGCCTGTGATTTTCTTGACTATCTCTGTATAGTACCTTCCATTACTGTCACTTAGGCTGACAGATTTTTCATTACTTATGTCAAAATAAAAATAGATTTTATCTATCAAGAATAAAAATTTCAGCAGCAGCTTACTGCAAGGCTACATTTTTATTGAAGATTCCTTTTCACAGTGAAGGGAGCCTAACATTTGAAAATTAAAACCAAACAAAGAATCTATAAATTCATACAGCTAAAAAACATAAAAATAAATTTGAAAATCAGTATGTTGACTAAGCAACATTGTTTTAATATCAAGAATATCTAAACAAAACAAGTACCACCAAGAACTGGTAGCTCAGCAGAGCAAGTGGAGCTGTATCATGGGGTGCCTAAAGCACAACACTTGCCTCATCTGAGATGCCCCAGGCTGCTGCTGCTAACACATCCTCCAGGTTACACCAGTGACAGAAATCACAAAATGCAGCAAGTTGCACATGCTCGGTCTGTCACTGTTGATGACAGTTATCCCTGTCCTACTAAAGAAAAAAAAACTGTGAGAAAACAGCTTTCCAAAATCTCAGAATGAAAGCCAGCCACACACCCCACCAAAACACTTACTTGTGATTAAGCACCCATTTCTGTGTAATAATAAATACAATGTTTCTTCAAAGTTAATCTTATACTCCATATTTTGGGGTAATTTATGTGGATGGACTCTAGCCTAAGTGAAACTGTAATATAAATAAATGTAATTATACAGTTATGCAGTGCCCTTCTTCCTCAACCTCGTTTTCCCTTCATGATCCCTTCCAGCCTATGCTAAGGAAACAGATTTTTGCACTACTACTGTCAAAATAAATAATGATGTTTTTAAGTTTTCCGCTTCCTCTGATTGGAACATAAGGTAATGCAGCAAGACATGAAGTAAATAAGAAATTACAGAGAAATTGCCATAATAAAAATATCTTAGTAGCAATGTGAAATGCAATTAGCAGACTGACTTAAAAATAGAGGTTGTAGCACATAACAAATATGAGTAAGATATTGCCATATTAGGATAAAACATTACACTTGGAATTAAAAAAAAAATAAACAAATACCCTATTTCAGATATAAAGTTGATACTAGATTGAGAATGGAGAAAAAATTTATCTGCAGTTCAAGTATTTAAACTCCTAATTTCTACTCATGTACAGCATGTTCTCTGTTCTCATTAATCAGCACATGAAACAGCTGCAATCCACTGAAAAAGGATAACACACTTCATAGGACTGTGACTTGGTGCCAAAGATGTAAGAGTTTTGGTGCTGTAACACAACTCAGCTAGCTTTGAGCAGTATTTCACAGCTACCATTTAGAGCTTCAGTGGTTGCTCCTTTTAAACTACATGTGCTCTGAGCAGAGAGATTTAAACCAACTAAGTCTAACTGGTTTTGAGACAGAAGAATGTAGGTGGTACGTATTTCAGGAATAAAAAATATAAAAATAAAACTCATAATAGAGTCAAAGCATTCAGTGGAAAAGATTTTTTTCCTTTACCATAATACTCTAGACTCTCTCTCAGTTGCAGTGCCCAACACACTTGCCAATCAGTAAAGTATACGCAATGTAAGTCCAAAAGAAACCATTTTGCCACCTCACACAGCAACATACAGAAAAAAACATCCCAATACACTTCCACAGAAAAGATCAAACTTCCTCCAGTTCTGCCCAGTGATAATATGCAAATATCAGTTGATTAATTACTTGAAGAAAATTACAAAAGCATCATATAATTTAAAAACCTAAACACCACTACAAACTTTTTAATGATGCCTTCTTGAAAACAAACCCCAACTTAAGCTTGTAAGTTAACCTTCTGTATTTTAATTCTTGCAGGTTTCACTTTTGCCATTTTGGTAATATTCAAGCAAATTCCAGTTATGCTGTCAGACTTCCTAGGAGCTACACTCAGTAGAGAGGAGCCTACACAGAGTCACTTAGAGCTTGTGGCTCTTCAGGGAAAGCTGGAGAACAACTCATTTCCTTCTTGACTTTTGCTGCTCAAGCTGGGAAAAATAAAAAGCTTTTAGCAACAGAAATCCCACAAGGCCAAGAGGAGATGTAGAATAGAATAGAGCTGTCCAGTTGGAAGGGACCTGGAGGCTTTATTTATCCCAAAACACACAAATTGTAAAGATACAATTTCAAGAAATTTCAGTTTCACAAAATGTGGTTTTAAGAAGTTCTTAGCATTTTTATCACTTCTTTGAAGAGATGAAAAATGAAACAATGCCATCCTACCCATTCACTCTTTAAACTTTGCTAAAATACCAGTCATTGTTATACAGTGGTTGGTCACTGCTGTTGCTATCTTGCTCAATACTCAAGCCCACAAAGACAAGGCACCAGTTTCACAGATGCTGTAGCCCTGTGATCTACAAAATCCTGTTATGTCTAGAATAAGAAAAAGAAAAGTTTATTAACTGAATAGCCAAGCACTCATGAATTTTTACAGTGTTTCTGATATCCACAGATGCAGAGACTATATACTTTAATTCAGCGGCTGCATTCCATTGGAAGTCTATACTGGCCCTAATTTTGATTTACTATGTGGCAGATACATGGCCAATCTATGGCAGATACATAATCATGTTTTGATTTACATTTTCTAGTATTCTCCCAATCACAAGTCTTAACACTCTATTTCTAGAACAGCTTAGTCAACAAAACCATTAATTCCATAACAACACAAATGTAAGGTTCTCTCACTTACCTGTATACATAGAGACAAATACTAATACACTTCCCACTATCAAAAAATCCATCCTTAAGTAAGAAAGCTGGAAATCTAATTTGAGTGATGAAAGTAAAATGATACTGGTGAAATGTGCCACATGGAAAAGACTGATAATGTCCAGCAACAAGCACTTAAAAGAGCTAATTTATTGCAGATAGTAAAAAATATTTTTGATTGTCATAAAAAAATATTTAGAGAAAGCAGAAGTACAGGATAGCCACTCCAGAGACTGGAAATCTATTCCCAGTTTGACTATAGATTTTATGTGTGACCTAAGGCAAATTAGTTACTGTGAGCTCTATGATCTCCACACTGAAAAAAATACCTTCTTTGTTCTTCTCCACATGAGTCTTGTTGTGATTTCTTACCATTTTATTAAGCATCTCACTAGAGGTGGCATTTCATTTTAATAAAAAATTTTCATAAATGGCTTTCTTAAAGATACAGACTTCACAAGTAATAGAAGTGAAACTATAAAGTCATTAACAATTACTATTCTTATAAATAAGAATTAAAAGAAAGAATGTTGAAAAATACAGACTTGTAAACAAAGCAGCAGGACAAAAAAACTTCGAGACATGATGTAGCACAGAACTTTTAAAATACTTGTACTCTGTAATTCTGGTACTTTATGTTCAGGTTCAATATATTTATAATTAAGAAGCATAACTGTTGTAGAATCACAGAACAGGTGAGGTTGTAAAGGATCTTTGGAGATCCATATAGTCCATCCCACCTCACAAAGCAGCCATCTGGAGCAGTTCACCCAAGGATATCTATCTTCTCATATATATCTGAGTATCTCCAAGAACAGAGATTCCACAACTTTCCTGGGCAAATGTTCAATCTGAGTGCTCAATCACCCTCAAAAGAGGGAGGGTAAAAAGCCAGGCAATTTTTTTTTTTTCTTGTGTTTAAATGTTGTGATTTCTGTATTTCAATCTGTGCCCATTGCCTCTTGTCCTGTCTCTGGGTACCACTGAGTTTGACAGTTTTCCTTACGTTCCTATACAATATTCGTATACATTCATATGATCCCTTTCAGCCTTCTCTTCTTCAGGATAAGAAGTCACAGATCTCTCAGCCTCTTGTCATATCAAAGAAGCTCCAGCCTCTTAAACATTGTTATGGCCTGCCACTGGACTCACTCCAGCATGTCCATGTCTGACTTGTACAGAGCAGCCCAGAACTGGGCACAGCACTCAGTGTGTATCATCACTAGGGATGAGTAGAAGATCACCTCCCTTGATCTGCTGGCAGTTCTGCCAAACACAGCCCAGCATCCTGTCGGTCTTCATTCAGTCCCCAGCCTGTCCACTGCTACAGTGGGATAGGATTCTTCCTCCTCAGCTGCAAGATATTGCCCTTGTTGAACTTCATGAGGTTTCTGTTGGCCCATTCCTGCAGCATGTCCCTCTCTGAATGGAAGCACAGCCATCTGGCACATCAGACATTTCTCCTCACTTTGTATTGTCCATACACTCTGCAGATACACTCTGCATTATCATCCATTAATGGAGATGCCACACAGCATTGACCCCAGTAGCAACCCCAAGGATAAACCAGTAGTGACTGACCTCTAACTGCACTTTGTGCCACTGATCACCACACAGATTGCTCCATCACTTCCACAGAGTAGAGATGAGGCAGCTGGTCTGTGCTTCCACAGATCCTTCTTCTTCCTTTTCTTGAATATGAGTGACATTTGCTTTTTTCCAGTCATCAGGAACTTCCCCTAGTGGCTACAATCTTGGAAATGCAATGGAGAATGGCCCTGCAATGCCATCAAGCAGCTCCCTCAGCACTGGGATATGTAGCCTAGAAGGACCAGTGGACTTGTGTTCATGCAGTTTAAGTGCTCCCAAAACTTGCTGTTCCTTCACCTTCCACCACTTTCCAACTGGTCACGGGCACCTGGGATTGCAGAGGGGTGGTGTGAAGAGTAAAGACCACAGTAAAGAATTTGAGCACTGAGTATCTTGGCTTCTTTCATGTCTTCTATCACCTGCTCCTGTGCCTTGTTCAGCAAAAGCCATGAGTTTGCCCCACTCTTCCTCCTTCTACTGATGTAGACATTCTCATTGGCCCTCACATCCCTTGCTATATCCTACTGCAGGTGGGCTTTGGCATTCCTAATCCCATCCCTACATGACTGTTTCTCTAACTGTCTCCTGGATCACTTGCCATTGATTCCAGGTTTTGTATGCTTCCTTTTTACGTATGTTTTTTCATAAGTGTCCTGTTCACCCATGCAGTTCACTGCTCTTAAGGCTGCAGGACTATGACAAACTCATTCTCTCTGTCTTTAATTTCGGTTCTAAATGTGAAAAACCTTGCAGCAAAACTGACCTTTTTTTCAAAGATTGTTTTTCCTAGAACTCCTTAGAAATATTACTGAGGAACGTACACCTTGCACAATTTTTTTCTTTTTTTTGAACACAGATTTACTTCTATGAAAATCTAGCAGCTCCAGACAATGTCTGGAGGCCAAATTGGCACCAGAAATTCCAGTCCCAATTATTGTATTCTAATTCTTCAGGAGTTATTAAATTTAGTAGGTAAGTATTTTATAGCTTGGTATATTCTGGAGAAAATTAAAGTTTGTGATGTAGTACTAAGCAGCAAACAGATCTGAAGTTTACTTCCAGGCCACTAACAGCCTTCTGTAACCAGAGACATTATGCTGATACATTCACTTGTTTATGCAGCTACTATTAACATTACACATGTACCTACTGAACCATTATGTATTTAGGAAACAGCTTATTACCTGTGCTGATGAGTTTCAGTACTTAAAGGGAGCTTATGAAAGACAGACTTTTTACAAGGGCATGAAATTTCAGGACATGGCAGACAAGAGGGAATGGCTTGAAACTGAAACAGGGTAGATTTAGATTGGATAAAAAGAAGATACTCTTTACTGGGAGGGTCTGAGACACTGGAACACGTTGTCCAAAGAAGTTGTAGATTCCCCATCCCTTGCAGTGTTCAAGGCCAAGTTGCATGGGGCTCTGAGCAACCTGGTCTGGTGAAATGTGTCCCTGCCCATGGCAGGGCAGTGGAACCAGAAGATCTTTAAGGTCCCTTTGAACACACAACATTCTACGATTCCATGCAATAGTAACTGGAGAGCACAGAAGTGACACAGCTGGACACAGCGTCTCATAAGCCGGCATCCATTGCTTCTGTAAAGATAATCTTCACATGTTCAGTTTCCAATTACGGAATCCCTAGATAGAATAATGGGGGCTATAAAATCTGAGTTTTCACGTGATCTGTCATTATAAAAATACACCATCCTTCTTTTCTTTCTATTTGAATGAAGTCGTCATCCGTCTTTACCAGCTATCCTTGAACTATTCCCAGAAGACATTTTCCTAAGATGTTCGTAAAGCCCTCAGTTACAGAGACTCTTTACCACTAAAATGGATTCCCTTTTGTAAACTTTTCTTGTTGCACTTTAAACTCATAAAGTGCTTTGGTAGGACAATGATTCAGATTTAAAACATCAATAAATTAACTCAAAGGCTGTTACTAACTCACAGTACTTTTTAATAACAAAGCACTCAATAGGACAATTGTTATGGTCCTTTACTTGGTACACTTCAACTTCCTTTTGTTAAAATCACACTAACTTTTGAGCATGAGAAAATAATATGAACACACAGCTATTAAATTAGTAAAAACATGCTGCTTTTTGAAGAAAGTAATTCATAATCAATGCCCAAACCAAATTTATATCTAGAAGTATTTTTAAACAGTACAAAGATGGAAAATTGCTTTCCACAGAGGATAGATGTTATGGAAGTTTTCTATCTTGTTATGGACTAAGATTAAGCTTAAAATTCAGCCCTGGAGGTGAACATGATTATGTTCTGAAACTTCTCAATGAAATTTCTCACATCATCTTCAACAGCATTTATGAGTGAGAAGCTCTAGTCTCCTCTGGAATGTGGGTCAAGTGTCCTATTTATTTTACTGGCCTTTCACATAAATGTGAAAAGCATGGAAAGTATTTTTAAAAATAGATATGGTTAATCAGATTTCCTCTAAGATTTCCTGATGATGTTTCTTTGGCATCTCCTCTATTCTGCATAAAATACTTTTATCCTCATAATTGCTTACTTGTGTTTAATACAGGTACAATAAACTTCTGAGATTCATCCCATTTCTAAGCACCAAATACTTAAGGAATATCTGGAGCTGCTGTCTTTTCCCCGTGACAAGAGCTGGAGGACTTTGTGAGATATACCCTAGAAAATCTTGCTGTCTCCTATGCTGTGATAGTCATGGAAGGGAGGGTGCAGCCACTGTGGAGTGTTTCATGTCAAGCAGCCAGCAGTAGCTAAGTCCGAGCTGAGACAATACATTTTGATGCTGCAATGATTGATGCACAACATGCATGCTGTGGGAGCAGTAATTTGGAGCAGAAAGGCAGAGCAAGGTCTCCCGAGCACTAAACCCTCCAAAACTTCTGAGCCAGAGCATCCCATTATCTTTGCACTGCAGGCTGAGATACATTAGAACTTTCTCCAAAGGCATAGAAAACCAGCTAAAAATAATTAAAAATATATTAGTCAGATCTGAGATGTATGAGAAAAATTTTAAAACTACACGATGATCTTCATTCTTCTTTAAATTAGGCTCCAAAGACTAGGCTAGGTAATTGTGATCTTATGACCTCATAATTCCAAGAAAAATAATTCCAGCTACTTTCTATAACACTTTTCTTGTTAGAAAACCCCTTTAAGTGGAATATTTTGAGAAAAAAAGACCAGTTGAAAATGTCCTTTGCACAGAGGTACTGTGAGTTTATTAATTGGTTTCAGACAGTAGACAGAGGTGCTGATCACAATGACATGGAAGAGACATGACAACAAAGTCAAAGCACCCATATCAAGAGTCAATTTCTGAGTCACCTGAACTTATAATTAAATTCTTCCAACCAGATTCCTGATATGGTCTTATACCAGCAAGAAGTCTGGGAATAAATGTGATTAATACTCCTTCCCCGCCCCCCCCTTTACCTTTTTTATTCATCTCACCAAAGAGATGCTTCTCAAACAATTAAGCCATCTGTACACTTCATAACTTGCTAATTAGGCTGGTTATTGTTTCAATTTTTACAGTTACGATACAGACAATTTTAAAAATTGTTATTACTTATAATCCTCTATTAAAGACTCAGCTTTAATTGGGTGATAGGTTAATGAAAAACATAATTAAAAATTAATATTCTGATACATAAAGCACAGTGACTGAGGCAGGGAACTGTTTTCTTTGCGTGTTAGAAACTTTTTAAAAGAATATAGTAGTTTTACTTTCTGCTGCTTTAAACACCAAGTATGAAGGCAAGATGCTTCAGCTGTGACTTGGAGCATCCTTTTGATTCCATTTATATTGGACCAAAAATGGGCTGAATCTGGTCCAGGGCACAAAACAAGGAATGACCGCCCCAAAGATCAGCTTTAAACAATCCAGATATGAAAAGGATTTATTAAAACTCCCTGAGGAAAGAATATGTCAGTTTTAAACTAAGGCTCAGGAAAGTTATATTACTGTTTCAATGCCAAAAGTAGACACAGACAGTTAAATGGAGAAAGAAAGGTGGTGTGATATGAGTGAAATGAGAAAGAGACTCTTAAGGCAGAACTGGCACAGAAGAAGGGCAAGGAATAAAAAGATTATTAAGTTGAGCATCATTGATAATGAAGGGAAAAGTCACACACAGATCGACAAGGGTCTCTTGCAGCGTGAGACTACATCCTCCAATTCACAGCAGCCATTCAGACATGCAATAAATAATCAAGAGCTATTCATATGAACAGTATTCATTATGAATAATCAATGATTGAGGAAAACTGTACTTTGGAGTCTCTGCATGAATTTGTTATTGGATACATTGTGTCCCTGAAACCATACAATTCAGTTGAGCTGCTTAACTCACCTACCTAGAAACATTTTCAATAAGCAAACAGGATCAACACTGAACCACAGAGAGAATGTGCACTATGAAGAGTAGGGACTTCCTTCTGGATAAGCAAGCCCCACTAGTACTGAACAGGAGACTGCTTACCAGTAGTGAGGAGATGTACTTTACATCAAAGTAGAACATTTCTGTTCTAAGGCTACCTTGAAGCTGGTTCTAAGCAGCTGTCTGAAGAAGTTCCACAAAAAAAGTAAAATTACAACCAATTTTAAAATTCCACTAACATTCCTCTAGTATGAAAAATAAGAACCTATGAGCCGAGTCCAATTAGAGCATAAATGGATATATGAACAGTAAAACATGGGGAAAAAATTAAAACATAGAAAGCACAATTTATTTCAGAACAATTGCTGGATAACATTAATACAGATATTTTTCACACCTCTTAAGAATGATTCATGTATTCTTATCTACAAATCAGGATTTGAATAAGAAATTATGACCGCTGACCACCTTTTTGTATTTAATAAAGATCGAGACAGGTTTTTTGAAACTGACAGAAGAAAAAATCCCTCTCCACAAACTGCCCTGGCACAGTACACAGTACTAATTTCTACATGAAAAATTCAGCAGATTCAGTCCAGGTCTCAATGGTTAGCAAAGACTATAATTAATCCTAGAAAGTACTCTCTATAATTGCACTAATAGTGAGGGTGGAGATAGCATGGAAGCAGTATATAGGAAGGAACAAAATATCACCTTTCCATGGGACCCACATATAGGTGAGAACACACACTCCCAATAACCAAATGAGTTTGCTTACAATGCAAGACACAAAGACAGCTCCACTACCAAAATCAGCACTACTTGTAAGGAATTTTGGTAAGACTTAAATTTAGATATGACAGTGATGATTTGGACTTAAAAGGAACATCAATATGCACAAAAATTATTTAATATTTTGCAAGTTCTAAAATACATCATTATGAAGCAACAAATCACTGCAAAGCAAAGGTTTTCTGCAGTATTTCAAAAATACATTGTAATTATTTCAAAATTTATCACACATTGTGACAGCAAGAAATTTCTAGGAAACTATGAACATTTTTGAAGTCTCTTTCTGAGTACTCTTGTTCTTTACTCCACTCTTTTACATAGCAGAATGTCATGGATACTTCCAAAGAATGCACTGTTTCTGCACATAAAAACTACTTTGAGAATAAATACTGTGCCTAGTACTTTAATACAGAATGGCTGATACCAATGAAATTTCATGTCAATGTTGTTTGTATACATTCTGATTTATGTTTAACAGCTTATTAAAATTACTTTAGAATCTATGCCTGAAATTTCCAGATGTTGTCTCTCTAATGAAGTGATAAAAACTGTTGGAAAAGGTAGTTCTAGCAACTTCCTAAGCAATATTTTGTCACACTTATTATGTGAAAAGGAGAACACATGCTGAGTTTTGCAGTTTCCCAATACACTCCATCTAAATATTAAGATAAAACACAAAACACAGTGTCCCACTTAAAATTATCCCTGCATTTTAAGTTAAAGTAATCGACAAGAACTTTCATTTTTCACAAAAACTGTTCTATATCAAATGACCACGCGGGGGTAGTAGTGTGATGCAGTGCTCAAGTGCAGCCCAGCAGCACACAGCAATGCAAGCACTCAGGCTGGGTGAAATAAGTGCATTTCTGCAGTAGGTTCCTAGTCTTTATAGCATAAAGACTTTAACTACAGAACGTACATACACAGCGTGGACAACTGCAGCATCAAAACCTGAAATTTTTTGAGACTCAAGGAAGAAATGTTTTAAGTTACCCTTCCATTCTACACAGGTTTTGTTGTAGAAAACCAGAACAGCCTCAAATTAACGTTTAGTGAGTACATACATAGAAGAGCTTTGGCTGTCATTTACTGAAAGTTGACATTTTCAATTGCTAAATTACAGAAGTGTGAAGATTTTTGCTCAGGTAAGTTGCTAAGTTGTATGTGGTTAAGAGCTTCTGCTCTTATATATTTTGAATTCTGCTCTTTTGATTTTTCTATACATGAAAGAGGACGCTCAGGCTTTACTAATATTAAAAGATATTTCCTAATTTTTTTAGTGTAAAATATGGTCAATCTTTTTTTTCCCTAGTTACATCAGCCAGTATCATAAATAACTCAAAAAAACCTGGCCTTGTGAAAGTCACTTGTCTTTTTTAAGGTAATATAAATATTTATTAGATTTGTACGGTACACAACATAATAGAGGAGAAAAAAAGGTGAACGTGGTTCTTTGCTGTTTAAGTAGCTCCAAGTACATAGAAGATACAGCTCAGCTAAGCATTATAACAAACTGGCTGTGCCACATCTTTTGTTGTTATTCAGCTACATTGATTCACAGACTTTCTATTGTTTTACTCTCATATATTCTATTTTTGATCTATAATCGAATATATTGCAAATATGTAACATTTTTACACATACAGGGGCCCCAAATGCATTTGATAGTACTGTTATACAGTCGGAGCTTGCCAAGAGAATACAGCCAGGAAAAGAAAGGAGTCTTGAAGTTGCCAAGCCAAGAAGAACTATAGCCACTGAACACTGACTTGCTCCTCTCCAACCATTTTTCCCCTCAGTGCTTTCACAAGCAATATGCTACTAAGTCAAACTGCTGCCTTCCTACAATCTCTGAACAGTACTAAAACCAACAGAAGTATTGTTAAGGGCTTGCCCAGACTTGAAAGTTGGTGTGCATAATGGGAGTGTTTGACACAAAAGCGTAACAGCCGAGTAGTAACCCATAATGTGCAGTCACTCTTACCCCCAAGCAAAAGCATCACATTCCTGCTTGCCTTAATCCCCAGCTAACAAACTTCTTTGCTGTCAGGATGATTCATTAAATCAACACTGGAAGGAACAAAAAAAGCTCAGAATGGGGCAAGGTATCTCATGCCAAAAAATGATGGAGCAGATAAATGAGGGTAGCAGCAGCAGTTACCAACAAAATTCAAGAGAACAAAGCTTATTTGCCACATTAACTCTCTCTGAAAAAGGAGGCATTTTAAATCAGGAATTTAAACTACCTGGTTAAATACAATGCTATCTCACTTTATCTGAATTATTTTACCTCTTTTAATAATAAAATACTAATTAATACTAAATAATATATTATCATTTAGGAACTAATTTGTTAGTATGCTCCCCTTATGCCAGAGGAGGCTGAGCAGTTTTTTCTGGCACAAATAACATGGTAACTAAAATGCTGATGTTAAACATTATCAAAGGGGATTAGAAAAGCTATTCATGTTTGTAGTTCGTGTGTTTGCTAATTATTTTTCTAAACAGTTGCTTTAACTTAAAATAAGGCAAAGTGACAATTCTTTCCCTTATAAAACTCCCCACAATGCAGCAGAGAAAGACATTGAAAAACAGTAATAAAACAGGAAAATGCAATTTAGAGAAACTAGAGAGTGTTATAAGAATAAGCTTCAAAATTTTCTTATTTTTTTTTTATTCTTGCCCTTTCATTTGCAACAGTGGACACTTGCAAGCAAAGGTGAGAGGAATAGCATATTTTTAGGCTGAGTTACTGATATGCAGAAAACTTTACTGACTTGCGTAAGGTCACAGTGAGTCAGCTCCAAGAGAACAGTCGATCGAAATCCTAATCCCATTCTCAAACTACTGAATTGACTCACTTCCCATATCCAGTTACTCTGCTTGTATTTTATGCAATAACCCACTCAAATCATGAAGCTGCTTCTGTAAGTGGAATTTTTCATGTTACAGCCCACTTTTGTAAATCAACCAAGGAGACATTTCATTACTTTTTAATGAACCTCTGTGATCTCACTTCCCATGTCATATTGGATATCCTTGCTTAATGCTAGATAAATAAGTCAAGTTGGGCATTCCTGATGACTGATATGAAATAGTTTTAATGAATCTTCATAGGAATATATTTCTACAAAAAAGACCCTGATCACAAAATACATAAGCTGAAACGTCAACATTACATCTGTAAATTTTGTTTAAAAAAATAACTAATCCTTTTTTTTTTTCCATACAAAATGACCATTCCAAATCCCAAAAGATCCCAGTAAATTATACTACAGATCCTGCTCATTCTCCCAGCTTCATGAGAGGGCTCTTGTGGGGGGGAAAAAAAAAAAGGCACTTAAATTCAGAAAAAGAAACTATCTTGGCCTGAATCTCATCACTGAAAGCTCCAGTATTATCTGCTGAAAGTAGGGTAGTGCCTTACTCTGCCTCGAACTGTTATAGACAACTCAGATCAACATAGTACAATGCCAAGGGCTTCCCCTCTCCACTATCTAAATCTGTCAACCTTCATGCTTCAAACCTCACTGAGAGTGGTAAGAGTTGCCTCCCTGGGGTGTCATAAATGCAGCAAAGCCATCTCTGCACAGCAGAAACCATGCAGGTGTTAGGGCTGGGAGAAGGCAACTGTTTGGTTGGTAGGTAACCAAGGACATGGCAGCCAGCTCAAGAAAGAATCCAAAGCTTGACTCTTAAGGGCACTAGGGAGTCACATAGCCTTTTCTGGCATTGCCTTAAGCGCAGGCATTTGCCAACCTTGCTCCAATTGCAAAATTCTCTTTCATGTCTTTATTTACAAATGAACCAAAAGGAAAGGGCTAAATACTCAGTTGTTAATATATTAAACTGCTGCATGTGGGAAACTGTTGAATTTCTTATCTTTCTGTTGCAATTTCCTTGCACCTCCCAAGGCTACAGCAGCACAGACTATCAGTCACATTATGAGAAGTGGGAAAGATGTGAAACTCTGCCTGGAAACAGTCATCACACAAAGGCTTCTTAAGCCATATGTTACATTACTAGAGCAAAAATCAAAGGCATGATACCCCTGGCTGCGCTAAGCACTCTGGAGACTATGAAATGGTTAGTGTACTGTTTAAAGAACATCCTCATGAGTGTGAAGTGCTCCTAAAGTATCTGAAAGACTATAATAATTAATAGATATATTTACATATTTTAAAATATTTTAAACAAACATAGTATGTGAGGAAATTAAGATTTATAAAACCAAGGAAAGGTAAAGATAACAAAACTCAGAACAATAGAGAACATACAGTGGTTATGGGACCACATCACCTCTTCACTCTTCTAAAGACACCAGTGTGAAACTTTCTGTTACCAATTGCACAAGAGCTGAAAATTAGCTGCCAGCTGGGAGCACATGAGGGCTGTGAACTTTTAAGTGCTATAGCAGGAAACATTCAAAACACAGAAGAATAAAAAAGAGACAGAAGAAAAATCTACTGACAACTTCCCACAAGGTTTTTAAAACAGCACTTTTAAAACCACTCAACTTCAGCTGCACTGGAAAGAGGTAGAGGTGTCATGACACGTGTCTGTATGACAATAGACTTTCACAGATGCTGTGAAAGTCACACATATACTAGCAAACTGAATTTTTGCCAGTGTAAACTACATCAGTTGTCTGAAAAATTATAAACTGTACTAGGAAATAATTTTAACAAACTGTACTTGAAAGTTTTTAGTGGTTTTTGATAGTTTGTTTAGGTTCCTGATGAAAACATTAATCACACTCTGATTCCTTCCTCACAATGACAGAAGTTTCTCTTGGGCTTCACAGATCCCAAACCTCTGGGCAGATGTGCAGACACTGTCTGAATAATTCTCTAAGAGCACTTGTCTAACCCTATTCCTTCCCTTGAAGGAATCAAGTCCAAAATAGTTTTTTGAACAAATTTGACAAATTAAAGTCAAATTGATGGTAAAGAGTTATGAGACTGTATACTCCATTCACTTGATAATTATAAATAGCCAGAATGGTTTCAGTTACAAATATCCTGAAATGGATTCAATTAGTTTGAGCCAATATCCAATTTAAAGACCTTAACATTCCATTGCTGGGAGAACAACTCCAATATCAACTGTCTACGAATCTTTAGGAAACGCAATGCATTTAATGTGAGAACACTCAAGCCCATAAAATGCTAGTGCAGACTGTACTCTTCCACAAAAAATACTTCTGAATTAAAGATTACATTATTTAATATAGTGGTAAAAGCCATCTTCTTTGCTCAGAAATAGACCTGTTTTAAAAAATAAACTGCCTCAGAGCACAGTACCCTAGACCAGCAAACTGAGCATTTACATGATTATACTATTCATTGGTTGGGCACTCACAATTTTGAGACAAGTCTGAAAAAGTTCTGCCTTTCCAATTATGTATCTCAGTGTACAGAAATGTTGGGGTTTTTCTTTAGAAAACAACTACTGGGATCAACTTTCCAAAATCAAAAACCCTCTCCACTGATTCATTTAGTAATCCTGGAGTGCCTTTAACATCTTCCAGCACCCATGTTTCCTATGACATGTTTTGTAGACCTTAAGGAGAAGACAAAGCCTCCACCATCAGAGAAGGTAAGGAAGCCATTATTTAGCCTTTGTACACAGCCTTCGATCTCCTTGTGTTTACAGTGTGCCAGGTTATTTTCAATGCATCCTGCAATGGATATAAATCAAATTATCACAACTCATAGAGAAAGCACTACTTTTTGCTTCTTAGAAGACCCAGCTTTATAGTCATGATCTCCAAAATCAGACATATTATTCTTATACCTCCTTCTGTGTTTTTCTAATACAGAACACTACCAGGTATTTAAAAAGGAATGTTAAAAGACCCACAGTTTACCAAAATAAATGATTTTTCATTGCTGGCTTAAAATATTGTACGATCAATTGTTCTAGAAAAGGGACTATTCATGTCACGAGACAATCGTGTTTGACAAAGTCTAATGGAAGATAAATTTTGTAATAAAAAAAATCTGAAAACATTTTGAGAAATGTGTGGGGTTTGTAACAGAAATGTCAATTTCAGAAGGAAGTAGAGGTGTGATACAGTCATCAGTGTGTAATTTTAGTTCTTGTTTGCGCATAGTTTCCATATTCTGGGGCATCTAACAAAACTGGGGTTTGTGCAATTTTTCTGCTCTTGTTTCTCAGTTACCCCAATAACGTAGACTCCTGCAGTAGTCAATAAAAGCCTTCAACATGTAGAGAACAGGGTTTTTTCCATTGATACGTCATGTGTCTAACTGTGGAATAAAAAAAATCAGTATATTCTATTTACTGCCATCAGAAATTTGCATCTCTATCTGCACAGTAAAATTAGGAGTTTGACAGCTGCTTTGCTAAATCACTTCCTCATTTTCTGTTTAGTCCATAAAGGAGCTACCTTTCACAGCTGAAAGAATATATTCCTAGGTTATCCATATTCCCACTCTTCAAAAGGAAAGCTGATTCCAAGGGAAGGGCAGAAGACATCTCCAAGTACATCCCCTCTTGCAGAGGAGATTGCATGAAGTTTGCTGAAAGCATTACAGGAAAAAGAAAAATAGGATTGAACTACATTTAAAGAATTATTGCTTCCTCAAATTGCTACATTACTTGTAACAAAATGTGTGGAACAGCAGGTACCTAAAACTGCTTCTGCAAATTTCATAAAACTATGTGCCTATGGCACTACAGGAACCTAAAGACAGATATTACAGGCACCTATAAACGAAAGTCATGTTGCAGTTCTAAAGACACTAAATAACCTGATTCACTGAGCCTTCTCACCTTGCCTTAGAAGACAGAAATATAGATGCAAGTAGCTCCTCTCTTCATGCAAAAACTAACACAGAGCCACTCCCTGCTTTACAAACATTTTTTTTCTGATTAGTTCAGCCAGAGCACACCCAAACTGCAGCCACGCTCTCCCCGGCAGCATGACCTCTCACAACCTTCCTGGTAGGCTTATGCAACCAGGAAACCAATAGCAATTCTGTGTAACTTGGCTAATTTCAACCCATCAGGCCATTTTAAATTAAAAACAAATAACCAACCCCTAATTTAGAATCAGCATGAAGAAATTACTTGGAAAATGAGTACAAAAACTGAAGGCTCTAACATTTCTTCGTATCTTTGATCCAAAAATGCAAAAGTGTTTCACTTCAGTTAATTGCTCCTTTCCAATTGAGAATTAGAGCATATTAGAATTCAATAATCTTTTAAAATCTGGAAAAATTTAGATGTTATGCGTGCATTTCTGCCACAATTTCAAATGAAACTTTGACCCCATGGTTGCAATAGTCTTTATGACAGATTAGTACTTCAATAGATCTTCAGGTCTTCAGAAATTGTATTTAATTGGTTTTACTTCAACTCAACAATATCCTTCATCAGAAGACCATTTACAAATCAATTTAATAATAGCTTCCTAAGGAAATATAGCCTTTTTGAACATTTACATCCAGACGAAAAGTAAAATTCATACATGGTAAACATGGCAACAGTACTGCTGAATGATGGAAAAATAAGTTTTCCTATGGACACGAGTGTGAGATGGTGAGCACAAGTGATACACTTAATGCTTACAAAAATCCTCAATGCTGCAAGTGTGTGTCTGTACACAGCAAAGCCACATCTCCTCTGTAAGTGACATTGGGAGACTAGATGGGGTTTCTTTTCCAAAACAAAAGAATATCTTCTCCCTGTGGCACCTGTCTTCATCTGGGATCAGTAGGTTCAAACCACTCAACAAAAAATCCTATGTGGTAACTGGGACAAAAATCATCAACTGTAGACAACTTCATGGGAAGTTTGAGGAACTTCCTGGAAATTTGAATAAGTTATGGACAATTTCATGGCAAGTCTAAGGACCTACACACCACACACATCCTACTCCTGCAAAAGGTAGGGAAATTCTGTTTTTGTGAGGGGATGAGAGGATTAGACTGTTGAACAGGAGAGGACAAGGACTTTTCTGTACAGCATAAGAGGGGGAGCATGAAAAGAAAAAGAAAGACCACAATCTCATTTATTTCACCTAAGTGATCTTACACAGGAAGAGGTAGGATCTCTGTCAAACAGCTACATTTGATTATATTTTGCTAAAAACAGCAGCTCATCTGAAGCACTGGACAGCTGAAAATGAAAATACACTGTTCTTTTAAGTGGAGGTGACTGCAGTTTGGTTTACTTTCTGTCTCCATCTGCTGGTAAGTCACACTGAGAAGTTACATAATTCAGTATTTTAAAACTCTGATAAAATGTTTTTAAAATATAATAGGGTGGTATAATTTCCATTAACATCAGCAGAATTAGAGCTGAAGGTTTAGGGGGGAAAAGCCCATTAAAAGTTTTGCCTCTTCAACTTCATTCAACATTGCTTCGAATAGACCAGTCAATGGTGGATGCCTGGAGCTGAAACGAATATAGTCTCCAAATGGTTCATTTTTATCACATTCAAGTAATGATTTACTTTAGAAAGACTAATTAATGTTATTTCTTTTGGCCTTAAATAAAGCTTTCACTGTTGCCATAATTTTTAGTGTACTTTTACTTTCTCACATAGCTAGAAACAATTCAGAGAAAATCCTCAAGTTTATACACTGAATTATCAAATAATAACAAAACTGAAACTTCTATAGACACATACAAAGTAACTGGTTGAAGAATTACTATAAAGCACCACGGCTCACCGCTTTACTGTTACTTTAGTACTCAAGAGAAATAGAAATTACTGGCTGGTCCCCAAATTGCTCTGTATTCCTGCTCAAAATTTATAAGATAAAACCTATGTCATAAACCTGTTCATAAGCAAGCTCCTGATAATGTCAAACTGACCTTAGATTCATTGCATCTGAATTTATCAAGCACCTATTTTTGTCATGACCACATTTATAATAAGCATAGCAGGTTATGGGAGGATAATACAGCGGGGGAAAAAGGAAAAAAAATTAATAGACTAAACAGATACACATTAATGTAAGTAGCCACTGGAAGAGAGGCCAGCCTACTCAGAGCTTACAGTTGAAAAATTGATATTCATTTACAAGTCAGTCATTGAGCTTTGCATCAATCCAATTATTTCTCTTCAAAGTACTGAAAAACAATAATTATTTGGAAATGGATAGGAAGCTAGACAATTTGTGCTTAATATAGTAAAATAAAAATATTTATTGCAAATAAAAATTGTAATTTATCAAAATTTGCATGATCTATATTCAGCTTCTTGTCAGGTTGTATGGTTTGGTTCAAGCCAAAAAGAAGACTTCCAAGTAATTTCCAAAGATTCTCACAGGTAAACCCTGACAAATAAAAATTCATGACTATGCACATGGACTTAGCAAAATTAATTACTTTCCTTTTCAACCCATTAATCATCTGGTTTTCATTCTGGAGAAAGCTCAGAGTTTCATCTTCCTTTGTACTGCAACATTAAACCAAGAAATTTGCCACTGGCAAAATAAACATCATAATGCTTCATGTAAGGTTTCCAAGATTCTGGTGGGAGCTCTGTACAGAAGTATTTCTGTGCTCTGGGTTACGACATTCTGTTATTTAAATATTAATAAAAAAATGATGCAAACCACATTAGAAAAGAAAACAAATCTTTTCAATTAAGTTTATTTTTAGAACAAGTCCTAGGATTCTGAATACAGCAGCATTTTCTGAACACAGTGTTTTTCCCTTAAGATTTCTTGCTGGCAAGATTCCATAACCTACTCAAGTCAGTGGTGGGAGGTGAACTTTTGTAGAGAGAACAGGCACCTCAGAACAATTCTAAATGGCCAGGCAACACATTGAATAGCTGCTATAAATGTTTAACAATTAAAATAGCAACTGAAAGTAGAATTCTTTTTTTTTTTTTTCATGGCATGAAACACCAAGTTATGAAAGTACCAAAGGAGTACTTTGAAGAGCATTTTGTAAGTTAACCTCTGAGGTATACAACAAAAAAATATTAACTCACACTACAAGAAAAATGGGGCTAAGCAGTGCTATACCAAACCAAATTTATTCAGACAACATGCAATCTGGCCTCAACCAGATTGTATTATCACATCTCTGCACGGAAAAAAAAAATAAAAGTCAACAGCTGTTATTTTTAGGAGAAAAAAATATTTCTTTAAGGTTTCTGGATAATAGCCAGCAGCATAGGGCTATGTCAAGATGATGGAATAACTCAACCTTACATCTCTAAGCATCATGGTCACAGGAAACAGAGGCCAAGGCTAAAATGTGACCCACTGTGGGAGGATTTAGTTAAGCTCCAAGTTTATGTGGAGCAATTTCTTCCTCAAAAAAAGACCCCAAAACTAAACATCAGTAGTGAAGTGCATGGGTCATACTACATTTGTTGAGTATCCATAAAATATCCACTCCCAATCTCTGTCACACTTCCACAAGGGCGACAGTGTGCATGTCTCATGTATATGCTCCCTCAAGTGATCAGTCAGAAGTGAGATGAAGCATGGAACTTTGTTATTCAAGAAGAGCAAACGTCACCAAGAAAACATCGCTCTGTCCACAGTTGGGTGGCAAAGACTCTACCGTACATTTCTTAGAAGCAGGACTTTTTCATTCCCATGAAAAAACCCACTGCTGATGGACAGCTGGCATTTTAACAGCTGCATTAGTAATGCTTAAAGCTCAATAGCAAGCTTTTCAACAGAGGACCTGGAAGTGTTCACTTACACACATTTACAAATCCAATTAACACAGGACACAGGGAGCAAGACCCCCCCACACACACAGTTAGGAGTAAGAGCAGAGTTCAAGCCTAGCGTAGGGTTTAAGATGAAGGCAGGCAAGAACCAAAGGCAGCTGCCAAAACCTCCACGTCTCCACTTTACAAAAACCATTCCTCCTCTGCAGCCATGCCATTCCCACTGCCCAGTTAACCGAAGGTGCACGCGCGGATAAGCACGAACAGAACGTGGTTCCATAAAGGGAATCATAAATAATGTGCTCCCAAAGAATGCACAGCATGTGTAAATACTCCAAAACAAAAACTATCTGTCACTAGTGATACAGAGAGGTTCCCTGGTGGGCAAAATTCTGACACCGCTGAGTCAAACAGGCAAAATGCCAAAGGTAAAGTGAAAAAAGGCAAAATTAAAAAAATAATCTCCCCCTCAAATCCCTAAGTATGTGTCAAGTCTATTTAATGCTTATGGTTCACATAGTCATGTTTCTGAATACACTGATTTGCCAAGGTTTCCATTCTCAAGTGATAAACTAGAGAAGTTATTGATCCCTCTTACTCTGTCCTGGAAAATCCAAGCATGAAAAAATGTACAACAGGACCTATTGAAAAAATTCAGTGTTTGATATGGACCTTTTATTTTTACTGTCGTACCAATAAAAGTGAGGGCGGAAAAAAAGGGAGTTGAATTTTTGACATGAGTTACTTTAATAAAGAAATATACGGGGGGGGGAAAAAAAGTCGTATTTTACAAAACAGAGCTTAACAATCAGGTACATGACTGAGGAGGAGGAGACTTCTTCCAGAAATTCTAGCTGCCCCATACAGACATAACTGGAAACATTAGTTCAGTGAATAGCCACAGCATTTGAGAAGAAGCACAGTCCCATTCAGCAAAGATTGAAGATGGGGATAAATGTCAGAAATAAGCATAAGAA
This sequence comes from Cinclus cinclus, assembly GCF_963662255.1. NCBI lineage: Eukaryota > Metazoa > Chordata > Aves > Passeriformes > Cinclidae > Cinclus > Cinclus cinclus. The sequence goes on from NC_085047.1 coordinate 58,628,763, forward strand.
AAGCTAGCTTTTCTTCATGAGAAACTATGTATTAGCAGCAGTATACAAGCTACATACCTTACATGCTTATATCTCTCTAAGGGGAGGAAAATAGCAAGAGGCATGATACCGGATTTCATCATAGGTCTGGAAGGTAAGTGATCAACTAGAAAACATGGGGACATCGAAGAAAGAAGGAGAATTAATAACTTCTCAGAAAAAGGCCCTAAGGCAAAACAATGTTCATACAATCACATTACCAACAGTCCAAGCCTAGAACACATGTTAAGACAAACCCCATCTACGTATGCTTCCTAAATATGAAGCATTTGAGTAAAACTACTAACTTCCAGCCATGAACATAACTTCAAGACATCTTTGTAATAGTTCTACATGTAGTAAAACCACAGAAAATATAACCTAGAGAACCTAAATGTTATACAAGATTTCAACCTACATGCGAGTAACAGCCTGAACAAATATGTTATCAAAATTAAAATAGATAACACAGAAGGATGCAAATGTCTGCATTGCCACCCATCCCAATGACATCTGATTGTTCATCACAGCACCACAGCAATTAAAGGGAACAAGCAAAATCACGGGCTTCTTGACAAATTAAGGAACAGTGCTGGAAGTTATGTTCCAAAGTTTTTGTTTACTGCTTTCTTCTACAATGCTTTATGCTTCTACAGAAGCATAACAGTTAAGGGATCATTATCAATCACTGAAAGTATATCTGCTATTTTAACGTATCTCTTAAGTACCATGAATCAGATACTGTTTTTGCACTTTTGAAAGTACAACCACACCAATCAGCACTGAAGATAAATAAGGAGCACATCCTTATAACTTTCAAATCCTCTTATCCTGTGCACCAAACACTTCTAAAATCAATGTTCATTAAAACACATTGTCCAACACAAGTTTTAAGAAGGGTGTCCCCTCTGCTCTCCACATGTCCACCAAGCATTAAGGGGGAAATACAGAAGCAAAACTTTCTCACAGGCACTGTGCCTTTGGGTGAAAAAGTACCCAAGAAGTGAAATATTTTCTCTCAAGAAAACCAAAACCAAACCAGAGCATGATTCTGACAGCTAACAAACACCCTCCACAGACATTTCAGCTGATGGAATAAGAAGCTAATTTTTCTGGCTTGGAACAAAATAAGTTCTATTTAAGGTCCCAAAATATGACTGAATAAAACCCCTCACCATCTGGTTCTTCAGATTCCTCAGCTTCCAAATAGGAAAGTACTGTATAGGAGACTAAAGCTCCGAGTCTACAAGTGCCCACATTGGGCCACATCTGCTTGGTCCAGATGCACACATCGAAACAGGCTTGGGATTCCCATAATATCCCAGAAGTGTCTGATCTGGAAGGTGCTGTCAGCATAAATATGCACATAACCTACAACCATATGCCCAGAAAAGCACAGAAGAGCCATCACAACCACTTATATTGAGGGACATACAGAGGCACTGATGTCCAATAGGTCACAGTTTAATCTGTTGTCTCATGATGCAAGAAACCCATGATAGCACTCCACTCTTCAGCTGCAGGGAGCCCAAAGCTGCATGTCCCTTTTGAAGAAGCAGCTGCCTACAGCAAAGCTGAAGGTGCACCACTTGGCAAAAAAATACTTAGCCATATACAAAGGGCTTCTGAAAAGTCAGCATGACACTTTCCCAGAAAGCAGTCTATCAAAAAAAAAAAAAAAGGACAGTTTTACATCCAGAATTAAATAAAAATATAGTTTAATAGATGTATTTAGACCTCAAAACCTTGTGAATTAGCATACCAGCTTTACATCTGTACATTTTCAGTTTCCTGTCACTATTGTTCTTACACTGTCAACATGCCACTTACCTTAAAATAACCACCAGTACCCAAAAATAACTTCGTTTTGAATGTGTAATGCTATATTTGACATTCATTCATCAATTTTTGACATTCATTCATCAATTAATAATCTGGTTTTAGCAAATGAGTTTATGGCTTCTCAAGTCTCTTTTAATCTCTACAAGTACTTTGAATGCTGAAATTTTTCTTTATTTAAAATGAACTATGGCAAAAAAAACCCACAACCCCCTTTTACCAGTTTAGCACTCTTAATATCTAGGCTGCAGACAATCCCAAACAGATACTTCCCAGAGTAACTGAGCTATTTAATGCCAATGAGAGGATTAAACTGTTTAAGGCACAACAAAAGCACACGACACTCTGTGTTATACATCCGGATGCTACTGTCATGAACAGGGAATAAATTCTAAGTATAGCTGCCAAATTCCTCTTGTTTTTTTCAGCAGGAACTCCTAACTGGAAACACAGCTTCTTCCTTTTCTGCATTGATACAGCGCTCCCAAAGGCAGACACAGCAATCTGTTATGCCTAGATCTCATTCAAGGTCCTCTCCAAGTCAACAGCAAAAATTCCTTCTTTTTGATGGGAGGAGGAGGGCTGGGTTCCCACAGAATTCACAGTTCAGCTTTCCTTTTAAGTATGTTTCCATCCCAGGACACACACAGCTATTCACAGCATCCTATCTCTCCACATTCCTATTCTCAGCTCAAGTGTATGAACAGAAAAATCTCCATTTCTGCATACCCCCCTTAGATGCAAAACAGGGAGCACTCCAGAATTTCATGTTAACTCAGACACACATGAAGAATTAACCATCTGTGTTACTCAATCTGTTGCCTACTGTACTTTAGATTAGTACAGAACAAATTATCACATCTCACTTTCATGTGACCTCAACTCAGAATGATGGACCTTTTTGCTATAAAAAACAATGCAACAGACTAAAATCATATGGTTTTCTGGGTTAGTAACAGATGTTTCAGACAATGTTGCAAACAGATTTTCTTTGGCAAGTTACTGGTTGGCAAATCATGTTTGTTAAATTGTTTGTAGTCTGCAAGAACCAAAGAAAAAGGAAGTTTCACACAACAGACAAAAAAAAGAAACATAAAAGTAATTGAATTTCAAATAAACTCTTCTGTTTTAAATATTTCTTTAAATAGAGATGGAGATAATAAACTTACTACACTGCATATTTTATAGCAGCTTACTCTTAAGAATTAAAATAGTATCTATCTTCTGAAACATATTTCTCAAGCTTTCTTCTAAACGACAAGCAATCCAACCCAAAATGTCAACCATAAATCATTAGAAAACAAAATTACTGTTACATTTTTATTTCATTAACATTTCCATGAGTGATACCATTTAGGACTATGGCATCTTGGCTTCCACTTGTGTTGTGGATAATAAAATGCTCATGTATTTATGTAAAAGTTATTCTCAGTAGAATCAAATCTGATCCAAGAACATAAGAATGTCAAAAATTGTTGTTCTATGGCATTTGGTCTTAAGGAACAAAAATTTTAAAAGAGACTGTGCAAATAATTTCTATATTCTGCACCTGTTTTTCTTAGCTTGTCTTTATCACAATATTTCTAAAAATAACACCTCACATCTCTTCCAAATGCTCACATGTACATCTTTGATAACGTCATCTCACAAAAGAGGAACCTGAAACAAAGAGTGGATGGAAACTATTTATCCTTTGCCCAATCTTATGTCAAAACTGAAAGTAAATTAATAACTACAGACTTCTTATGGAGTATAAAAAGTACTGGAAAATTATGAAACTGTGTAAGAAGCCTGTAAAGATCAGTGTGGCAAAGGCATGACTTCAGATTTGGGAACAGGAACTCAGGTCCCATCTGCTATAGGCTTCTTGATGATTGCATTAAGTAACTTTTCACTTCTCTTTTATACCTTCATTTCAGAGTTAAAAATAGAAAAAACACTTTTCTATTCATAAAACAGGGAAAAGACAAATTCATTTATTTTGATGATTCATTCAGATACAATAGCCATGGGAGATAGTCTAATATCCAGAATGTAAGACAGGCAGATGTCATTGGCAGAAGCTTCACATAATTTCTATGCAACATAAATATATATTGCACTCTGTCAAATATTTAGAAGGGAACCACCTATATTTTTTAAAGAGCACTCACATCAGATGAGAAGTGAAAAGACTGCATGGCATGATAACTTTAACACAGCATTAAATAGTATCTTGAGCTATTAAATGTTTTTCATATATCTTCCTAAATAATTTAAGAAAGTTGTTTTATACTTCTGTGTTCTGGAAATCAGTTCAGTGCCTGCACATATTAAAACAGCTTCTTAATTTTCTACATGGCCTACCCATGTGGGAGTATTGCTTTACTTTAGACAAGAGAGAAAGTATAACTGTAATCAGAGACTTTCAAGAGTACTATACACAGTTTATTTCTAAATATACAACCTTTCTGTTCGTGTTTAAAAAAATTTACACAAAGCAGACAATTTTCACCTGAACTGTTTAGATGAAGAGCACAATTTTAGCTGCAGGACCCCCAGAAAGAATGTTTGAGACTGTTTTGATTAATACCTGCAAAGTTGTTCAAATCTCAACAGAAATTAAAAATTATAGCAAGGACAGAAAATCCAACATAGGTAGTATATGAAGCTAAGCTCAGATAGACAGAATCTCAGAGCAAAAAGAATTCAAGCAAAGCATCAAATCAAGTACCTGATTTAGGGTTGTTCCCCGTAGTACTTACATCTTAAATTAAAGGGTTATCAACACTTCAGAAGTGTAATCACTCAAGCTAACTTGCAATACAGTCATCTGAATTTACAGGGGTTTTACTATAAAATATTTGTATTTTTATACATTGCTATAATGATTTTGAAAATGCATTTTGGCACAGAAGTACCTTCACCAACAACTTCAGTAAAGCAAGTATTTATGTCTAACTGTTCTAAAGAAATGATTGGTTGTTTGTCAAGTCCTCCAACTATTAGTCTTGATGTTTTTCCGACTAGATGGACGGCCCAGCTTTTCACCTGAGTATTATAAAAGCTAGAGAATTTATGCACTGTATTAGGTCACCATGGACCAAATATTATCTCGAACTCTTCAGAAGAGAGGACTGAGAATGTGGGGGAAACAGCCCTGCAAACACACCCAGGTCAGTGAAGAATGAGGAGAAGGAGCTGCTCCAGGCACTGGAGCTGAGATTCCCTGGCATCCCCTGGTGCAGACCATGATGAGGCAGCTGTGCCCCTGCAGCCCATAGGGGTCCCGGGGCGGGGGGGGGGGGGGGGGGGGGAGATCCACCTGCAGCCCATGCAGGACCCCACACCTGAGCAGGTGGATGCCCTGCAATCCAGTGAGAAGCCCACACTGGTGCAGGCTCCAGGCAGGACCTGTGGCCTCAAGGACAGAGAAGCCCATGCTGGAGCAGGTTTGCTGGAAAACTCTGTGAGCCCATGGGAGACCTGTGCTGCAGCAGTTTCTTCCTAGAGGATTGTCTCCTGTGCAAGCCACCCAAGCTGGAGCAGGTCTGAAGAACTCTGTAAATTTCACATCAAGCTTTCTACCACTGCACAATGCACACACCAGCATAGGCAGTGTTGCCAATAAGGCTTCACACACAAGCAAAGCAAGATGTTTCTTGGCAAGCGATCCTAAGAAAGAGTCCCTCTCCTTGCTCTCAGAAAAATCTTAACAAAACAGAACAAAAATCCCAGAAGGCATAAAGGAAAAGGCTGATTAGAGCATGGCCATCAAATACCTTAGTTCACTTTTCAGTTTTGCAAATGCAAATTACATTCTAATTCCTCAGCTAAGCTGCAGCACCTTTCTCCCACCCATGTGACCTCACCAAAAGGCTACAGAGGCATAATTTTGTCACTACAAAGGAAATACTTTTGAAACCATTCAAAAATTTCACTTTGAGATTCCTTCCAGGAAAAGACATGCCAATGGTGTTGATAGAACTGGAAAGCTCAGCTTTAATATACTAACAGTTAAACTTTCCGTATGACACTCCAGCTTGTGACCAGGAAAGAAAAGTATGCTTTGATAACAATGCAGACTTCCTCAATACAGCAGCCCTGAATTTCCAACTATCAGCATTAACCAGGTCAGCTATTCATCAGAAGCACATGGAAAGTAAATTGGACATGTCAAGGTGAAAAGTTTCATGCTCCTTGTCTGCCTTAAAGCACTAATGGGTAGCCTGTTTCTGTATTTCTAAGGCACGACAAGGTTTCTGGGAAAGTGTTTCCTGTATCTGTGAAAGCCATCTCACATTTTCAGGACTAGCTACTTACTAGGAGTAGAAGAATTCCAAAGCAGCTGATGAACTGCAAGTTTTCTGCCAGTCCACTGCTGCTCTGGTTCTGAGTGCACAAGTCTCACAGCAGCCCAGTTAAAATTAGCACTGAGGAGAATAATTTCTGGCAACTTTTCAGCTCTGTTGGCTTTTTACCCACTCTAGATTCTTCCTCTATCAGCCCAACATATGCTACATTAATGTTTTGAGCATAGATTGAAACGTTTAAAAGGTAGTTTCATTTAAAGTGCAAAGTCAACCCTAATTTGGATCTTGACAAGGACACGTACTAGTTTAAAACACATACGTTCTGCTCAGACCAATGTTTTTACTAAGACAAAATATACTTAAAATAACCAAATTTAAACTTACTTGAGCACGGGATTGCTCAAGTTCAACCATACTGTTTTGAAATGCTGTTTTGTATTAATGTGTACAAGTTGTCTACAAGTCCAGACATCGGGACTTTAGACTTCTGTAATTTCATTTTCTTTTTTATTTGTTTGGTTTTTTTGTTTTATTTGAGCCCAAAACAAAAAAAAAAAAATAATGGGGGCCAGATTTAACTTTACTGAAGTTATACTGAAAAAAATATGGGACATGGAATAATGATTTTAAATTACAAAAGAGTAATTTAGATGAGAAATAAAGAAGGCATTTTTTACAATGAGGGGGATGAGACATTGCCACAGGTTTCCCAGGGGATCTGTGGATGTCCCATCCCTGTAAGTACTCAAGGTCAAGTTGGATGGGACCCTGAGCAACCTGCTCTAGTGAGAGGTGTCCCTGCTTTTGGCATGCAGTTGGAACCAGGTGATCTTTAGAAGGGCCCTTCCAATTGAAACCAAATCACTCTGTGGCTCTACAATTCTCCTGGTTCAAAACCTAACTAACTTGACACATAACCATGGAAGGTACAGACTACATACACAGAGATGAAGAGATCAATCAGAGTGAGAAAGGAAAGGTAAAATGATTGCATTTGAAAACCCATTCCAAAGGTCCCCAAGAAATATTTTGTAAAATGTTTCTGGATTCACTGGTTGTTTCAAAGACTGACGAAAAGCCCAAAATTGATATTTTCCTTTTAAAAGCATTGACAAATTTTCTTCAAAATCAATTAGAAAATTAAGCTATTTTTCAAGATTCCAAAGAATAAAACATTAATGCAAAAAACATAAGAATGTTTACCATTAGCTGTCAAATCTGTAAAATATCATATAAAAATCAATCAACTCAAGAAAGAGTGACTAAACTTTTCATACTACATTTTTATCAAAACACAAGGCTTATTTGCATTTGGACCATGGAGCATGCACTGGACATCACCACCCTTCTTACATACTCCAGATTGTCACATGAAATGTTTCAAGCATTATAAATCCACCAATATTAATGCAGAAGGAAGGAAGGAAGGATTCCAGGAAGGAAGGAAGGAAGGATTCCAGGAAGGAAGGAAGGAAGGAAGGATTCCAGGAAGGAAGGAAGGAAGGAAGGATTCCAGGAAGGAAGGATTCCAGGAAGGATTCCAGGAAGGAAGGATTCCAGGAAGGAAGGATTCCAGGAAGGAAGGATTCCAGGAAGGAAGGAAGGAAGGATTCAAGGAAGGATGGATTCCAGGAAGGAAGGATTCCAGGAAGGAAGGAAGGAAGGAAGGATTCCAGGAAGGATGGATTCCAGGAAGGAAGGAAGGAAGGATTCCAGGAAGGAAGGAAGGAAGGATTCCAGGAAGGATGGATTCCAGGAAGGATGGATTCCAGGAAGGATGGATTCCAGGAAGGATGGATTCCAGGAAGGAAGGAAGGAAGGATTCCAGGAAGGAAGGAAGGAAGGATTCCAGGAAGGAAGGAAGGAAGGATTCCAGGAAGGAAGGAAGGAAGGAAGGATTCCAGGAAGGAAGGAAGGATTCCAGGAAGGAAGGATTCCAGGAAGGAAGGAAGGAAGGAAGGATTCCAGGAAGGAAGGAAGGATTCCAGGAAGGATTCCAGGAAGGATTCCAGGAAGGAAGGAAGGAAGGATTCAAGGAAGGATGGATTCCAGGAAGGATTCCAGGATTCCAGGAAGGAAGGATTCCAGGAAGGAAGGATTCCAGGAAGGAAGGAAGGAAGGATTCAAGGAAGGATGGATTCCAGGAAGGATTCCAGGATTTCAGGAAGGATTCCAGGATTCCAGGAAGGAAGGATTCCAGGAAGGAAGGAAGGAAGGATTCAAGGAAGGATGGATTCCAGGAAGGAAGGAAGGAAGCATTCCAGGAAGGAAGGAAGGAAGGATTCCAGGAAGGAAGGAAGGAAGGAAGGATTCCAGGAAGGAAGGATTCCAGGAAGGAAGGAAGGAAGGATTCCAGGAAGGAAGGAAGGAAGGAAGGATTCCAGGAAGGAAGGAAGGATTCCAGGAAGGAAGGATTCCAGGAAGGAAGGAAGGAAGGAAGGATTCCAGGAAGGAAGGAAGGATTCCAGGAAGGATTCCAGGAAGGATTCCAGGAAGGATTCCAGGATTCCAGGAAGGAAGGATTCCAGGAAGGAAGGAAGGAAGGATTCAAGGAAGGATGGATTCCAGGAAGGAAGGATTCCAGGAAGGAAGGATTCCAGGAAGGAAGGATTCCAGGAAGGAAGGAAGGAAGGAAGGAAGGAAGGAAGGATTCCAGGATTCCAGGATTCCAGGATTCCAGGAAGGATTCCAGGATTCCAGGAAGGATTCCAGGATTCCAGGAAGGAAGGATTCCAGGAAGGAAGGAAGGAAGGATTCAAGGAAGGATGGATTCCAGGAAGGAAGGATTCCAGGAAGGAAGGATTCCAGGAAGGATGGATTCCAGGAAGAAAGGATTCCAGGAAGGAAGGAAGGAAGGAAGGAAGGAAGGAAGAAAGGATTCCAGGAAGGAAGGACTCCAGGAAGGAAGGATTCCAGGGAGGATGGATTCCAGGAAGGAAGGATTCCAGGAAGGATTCCAGGAAGGAAGGATTCCAGGAAGGAAGGATTCCAGGAAGGATGGATTCCAGGAAGGAAGGAAGGAAGGATTCCAGGAAGGAAGGAAGGAAGGATTCCAGGATTCCAGGAAGGATTCCAGGATTCCAGGATTCCAGGAAGGATTCCAGGAAGGAAGGAAGGAAGGATGTGGCTATGTGGTGAAGTTTTCACGTTGTAGACCAGGCATAGTCACCCCAGGTATATAAAAAAGGCATAAAAACCTTCCGGAACAATTCACATAGATCCCAGCTAGACAGGGATCAATTCTGTGTTGTGAGCCATTTCTTGACATGGGAAGGGCTTTCACATTCTTTCAGGGGTTCTTTCCCATTTCATGAGTTTTGATACAAAGACACTAGCAGAAGATGGACACAAAACCTTCACAGATTCTGGATGCCTAGAGAGAGCCATCACAGTGACTGATGTCTCAGAAGAAATCAAGCCCTTAAGAAGCGCAGCAAAATAAGTACTGATCCACAAAAGGGGAAAACAAAGAAGAAACAGGCATGACTAGTTAATCATAAAATCTGGTCTAGAACAATACTGGAAATTAACTGGGGCCTCTTTGTGTATGTTATTTTTCAAAACGTGAAAATTGCAGAACGTTGTTAGCATACACTAGCAGCCCTGATATACCAAACTTTCATTCCCAAACCTGCACCTAGTAAGGCAGCTATGACAAAGTGAGGCTTAAACTTTACTACCATGCAAGAGCAGACAAATGAAAAGGTCTATTGAAACTCCACACACTGATGCAATCAAGATCATTTTTGTGGTCGGCACTATCAAGGTAAAATCAATTAAGACATTCTATATATACACACACTAAGAGCTTGAAGTCCTTTGTTTCAAACTCAATTACACTACCAGTATCTCTCTTTTCAAATATTTGTCTTACATTGCCCTTTATTCATATTATTCTGAGGAAAAATCTCTTTTAGTTAATATTTATCCTGGCTAAAAATAAATGAGCACTTAATTCTCAGCTGTTTCAAGCTCTAATTAAAACCAGTTCCACAGCCAGACACAGACACTATGCTAAGAAGAAACAGCCTCAAGTAACACAATGTTCATTGTTAAATAAAGTGGTTCATAAGCAATTATATCTTGTCAGCTCTAACAGTTAATCTAACCTCTTCAATGACACCCAGTTATTTTCACACTCAACCTCCTGCCATGAACCAGTAATTACAGCCTGTACTTGCTACCTCTGCTGACACTGACTTGCAGACTACAGAGACATAGGCAAATGAGCTTATAACCTTAACATAACCAAAGGACACTAAAGAGGTTATTCTTTGCAACATGACATTTATTTCTGAAATTGTTTGGCCATTAAACAACGATCGTTTCATCATTTAATGTAATTCTAACCAAGACTCTGCTTCAAATGGAAAGCTTTTCCACTGGATTTTTTTTTCCTATTTGCAGCAAGTCATTTAAACAAAATTAATACATGATAAAAAAAACTGCAGTGAAGAAAAAAAATAACAAAAAAACAACCCTGTAGATCTTACTTTGTTCCAGGGAGAATAAGCTTTCTCATGCTGGAGAAGGGGGAGAAGGGAAAATTAAAGCTGGTAATTCAGTGGTGGCAGAAGACTCCAAATCCCTTCACTCACCTTCCCAAAAATAAGTGGGAAAAACATCAGTTCTTAACATTTGTTTGCACTGTGACACAATTCATGACAGAGCATCAGCAATAACCTTGAGAAGGGAGGGAAATACCCCTCAGGAAGACCAAGGAGAAAAACATCCTCCTTGTTGTTAAAAAGAGGGGTAAAGAAAGGGCCAAAGAATAATGGTCAAATTATTTTTCTTAGTAAAATACAGAAAAATACAATACCCATGGGTTCATAAAAGCAACATGTTCTAAAATATTTTGACAGTCCCTCATGACATGCTCATCACAAGACAAGAAGTTAGTCTTGCATGGTTGTAAAAGTGGCTGGGAAACTTTCCTTGGGAAAAATATAAACGGAAACATGACTTTTAAAAAGCAATATGGGCTACTTAGAGACTCTAAGAATTTGAAGGTCATGACTGAAAAATGGGCTCTCACAATAGCCACCATCAGCAGTTATCTGAACAGATTTTTCAATTAAATATTGAAATGCCAACAGTACATATAAGCAAAATACACTGTAGGAAGTATCGTTCTACAGATTTGCCTGAGAACACAACGTATAAACTGTGCCTGCAAAGACTGCAAAAGATTTTAAAGATTTTAAGCACTAAAAGAAGGAACTGAAGAGCTAGCATGATCCTCTTCAGCTGCTATGTAGTTGATTGTTAAGAGGCAGAGGCTTATTGTGTTACATTAACAAAATTTGGTACCTCATCTGTGATTAAAATTATTTTCCTTAGTCTTCTCCTATTGGTAGATGACAAGCAAAGCCACAATACAGCAGATTTTTGAATGAATGGTATTTCAAGTAGTAATTCAATTTAGAGTTAGAAGTAGTGTGACTTCGCACTTAATGCCTGGTCCTGCAATTTTTCCAGAGTAGGGTACATCTTTGGAAAGTTGTGCTTTAGTTTATTGACTAAAGTTTCCCATATGTATGTCATGTATAACCAATTTAACACATGTGACTGAGATATAAAGAAGTCCAAAGCCTGTACCCTGCACCACGTTAAGCACCAAAAGAATTTTCTGTTCTCATGAAGCTGACCTCTTTGGTCAGAAAAGCAAATAATTTTCTTCTAAAAGACCTGAGAAATTTGAATAAAGGCTACCCAATAGATTACAGCTACTTAAATGTTGCTGATTAAGCCATCTGTACAAAAGGGTCAAGAGTTTAAGGAAAGGAAAAAAATGCATAATATTGCTAAACAAAATTGAGCTTTAAGACATTGCCCTAATCCCAAACATATTTCATTAATATACTTTTCTTTCTTTTCTGTGGCTCAGTGATGCTATCAAAGGTTAGTTCCAAAGGACCAGTTCTCTTGTTCTCTACAAAATTTAAAACTTTTCTATTCCATCTTTCATTTTCCTTTCTCATGCCCACACTCTGTAGTTTGTCAATTACCCTTCAGTGCCCAAATTTCTACTGAAAGGAAGTTCTAACTTAGCCAAGAGAACTGAAAGAATTTGAATGCTTCACAAGTCATTATATGAAAACCATTACAGGGAGACATTAAATGCTCTCTCACTTTCTTTTATAACGAACAAGTCTTCCAATGTTCAGTTAGGGTGCCATAGACAAGGGCATATCTAAAGAATCAAATTCTATTTATTTATCCTCCCCATAAAATGGAGGGGGGAAAAAAGAGAAAGAGAAGAAAATTCACCAGGGAAGCAAAGAGACAAGAAGATAATGTTTTCCCCCCTTCTGCATCTTCAGGCAATGGAGTAATTAATGGAGTAATTCTTACTATATAGTAAGTAACCAAATTGTAACAAGAGGTTTATAAACAAATTTAGTCTAGTCAAACAATAAATGGTGGTTCAGCAGCTAAACAGGTTTGGATATCCATGTGCAGCTTGGACAACTGCCTCACAAAAAAATTCTTCAGAGTGTAATGTCCCAAGCACAGACATTTCACTGGAAGAAACTGATTAAATCAAAACATTACTCCAAGCATTTTTTATCTTTTCTCTTCCACAGAATTCTTCTTTTGCTAAGCAAGACTTCTTTTCTAAGAATTAACTAAATACAGAAAAGAGGTAGATCATACAGAGTACACTCTGGAAAATCCTGATTACCAGCCCCATTCTCCATGAAACAGAGTGAGAAGGTCATGAGTCTGTAACAGGAAGCTGCTCATCCCTATTAGGAGAAGACTGCCTTAGAACAGGTAATGTCTTCTCTGTAGAATAAGCAGAAGATAAAAAGTCTGTTTAAGGAAGACTTTGTTAGATGTATTTTCCCTTCACTCCTAGAGCTCTCTAGGAACTTAGCAACAACAAAAAAACCACCAAAACATCTGAGCAAAGAGAGCTAAGCTATAAATATATTTTTTTCCTACTAAAATGATTACTAGAATTTCTTGGTAAAGAGCTTTAGCTGAAAGAAGCCTGAGAGAAAGTTTGATACAATTCCCCTGCAGCCTGCAAAATATCCACTTCTAGCCAGACTTAATACAACACCAAAACCAAATAGAGAAGCTATCACCTGAAATAAGACAGGCCAGCAGAGACATTTAATTATACTTTGTAGCACTTTACTATTTGCACAAAACAATTAAAAAAAATCCACTCCCGCTTTTCTTACAGGAAATTAAAAGTGCTGATTATACAATCAGTAGTAGCAACATCAATGTTACTATTTGGACCATGAGAAGCATTGTACAATTATAAGGGAGAGAGAAGCAAAGTGTTTATACTGGCTCCATCTTTATTTCAAAATATTGTCACATTACATTCACTGAACAATTTTAAGTGACAAAGTCAAGCACTAAGAAACTAACTAAACCAGAATAGTTTGACTAAGCAGTTGTTATTTAGCTCTCTAAATGACAAAATATTTTTACAGATCTGCAATTACAAAATGATACACTCTTTCTTTCCACTGAAGCCTCAAGTCCAGGCAGGTGAGACAGTGAGAAGGATATAAGCTGCTAAGAGAGCAAGAAAATAATGTATTTCTTTTCATCCTGATCATTTGGGGATGCTACACTACCCAGTCTTCCTGTTGGCTTCAGAGCTGTTAATTTCCTTTTAAGAAGACACTTTTCATCATCACATCATTCAAGCATCAGTGCATGTTATCTTCTTATCTGCCCCGTGGAATAAAAACATAATTTCCCCCTTGTATAAATAAGGGCAGTGAATCATTGATGGAACTAGGGACAGAACTTCAGAACTTGTCTCCAGTCACAATTTTACAGACTGCTCATTCCTCTAATTCACAGATGGACTTATCATGTAATGTTCCCAGATACCTCAGGAGAAATTGTGAGTCCAATTTTGCCATAAATAACATCCAAAAGGCAGAGAACTTGCAATTTTAGTGGCCATCCATGCTAAAGTTGTTTTAGTTATTCTTTTAAAGAGGAAGCAAGGCTCATATACAGCCTCTTTTGTACATCCCTCATCTAATTCATACTATTAGCTTTCCTATTCTTGTAATCTCTGGCTTCCCTACACACATGGTGAGACATGGCATTTTCAAAATGCAGCCCCAGCATCTTGCCTTCACTCTTTTTGAGTCCTGTCCATCTGTTAACCATGTATTGTAAAATAAAATAAATTTTTAAAAGGCCCTGCCCTTCTTGGAGAAGTGATAGAACTTTCTTCTTCCAAGTGATACCATTTCCTTTGTGCTCCCCAGTAAAGCACGGTATGTTGCTGACAGAAGGTGTGGGACCAGATTTTGATAGGAATATTTGTGCTCAGGCAGTACTTTCACAAGCTGCCAAAATTCTGCAGACAACAAAAGCAACAAGAGAAAAAGAGTATCTGTTTTCTATCTTTTGTAACTTAGCTAAAAAAACACTCTAGGATTTCAAGCAACAAAGAAAAAGGACTTTTTTGGCTTTATCTCTGCTGATTTCCAAAGGCCTGCAGTAAATAATAGATTTAATGGAGCTACAATTTTTTTTTTTAATTAAAAGTGGTAGAAAACCTAGACAAGAATAAAAGGACATCAACGGCAGACTCTTGATGCACTTAAAAAAATAATTAAGTGTAGTTCATCAGACAGCAGCAGTCTGAATTCAAGCAGTAGCCATGGGACAGATAATGTACAAATCCCAAATTCAGCTCAGTGAAATGATACTTCCACATCTGTGCAATGTTGACCTCATTTCTTCCTTTCCCACCTCATACTGCTCTTGGTCTACCAACTACATGCAATTAAAATAAAATCGTCTGAGGCTGTATCATTTCTTGCATATAGTTCATTTTTCCCCCCTGCCCAAAGATAAGGCAGGAAAAGCAGAGGGAACCAGCTACAAGAGACAGACAATGTCTGAATTGGTAGCTACTAAAAGTGTACCCGCTGCCACTGAGAACCAGCAAAATTTTGATCCCAAGTGTTGAACTACAAAGAAAACTGCACAAAGACATCTCCATGGAGGTTTCTATGGAAAATATTTTACAATGCAGCTTCAAACAGCTTGGCAGGGGGAGCAGAGGGAGGGAGAAGGGGAAGGCAGGGAGGTGTCATGCAGTCAAAGTCTCCAAACTTTATGTAAAATGTGACACTGAAATCTCCTTGTTCTTGTGCCCAAAATATTAAATACAGTGAGAAAGCAACACCCCTTCTTCACCAGAAAATGTGGACTATGGAAGACGGTAATTGTTTCAAAAATGCATACAACTGTCTTTTCAGTAATCCTGTCAAATCATCCTCATAGCATTACAAAACACCACACAGAGCCATCTTTCTTCAAAACTTTCATTACTTAAATGTTTCCAACAGGTTTGATTTGGCTCTGAATTGTAGGAAATTCATTGCTCTGAAATGTCAATATACCATTAGACTGTCCTAAAAGAGACAGTATTGCTGCTAATGACTCAAGAGGGATTTGTGTTCCTCTACACATCTAGTCATATCGTGAGACAGGGACAAAATGCACATCTTTAGCCCAGAAACTCCTCTCGAAATTCAAGCTCTTTCCACCCGATGTCTGATTAGCTACTAGAATTAAACTTATTTTGCTAAGCATAGATAGAAGGCAGTCTCTGATACAGCTATGATTTTGTTTATTAAAGTCTTTGAGAACTGTGATCAAGGTCTCAGCTGTCCCCCCCAAAAAAAAAAAAATGGGGATGTTGAATCTCCAATTGAATAGGACAAGGGAGAATGGCTTTAAACAGAAAGCAAGTAAGTTGAGATTAGATATGAGGAAGATATTCTTTACTGGGAGGGTGGTGAGGCACTGGAACAGGTTGCCCAGAAATTCCCCATCCCTGGCAGTGTTCAAGGCCAGGTTGGATGGGGCTTCGAGCAACCTGGTCTAGTGAAATGTGTCCTTGCCCATGGCAGGGGGGTTGGAACAAGATCTATGAGGTCCCTTTGAACACACAACATTCCATGATTCCATGCAACAGGAAATGGAGAGCACAGAAGTGACACAGCTGGACACAGGCACAATGTAGATATGGAGAAATGCTATATAGCTGTTCCCCCTATGGCAATCAGTGGCTCACATGTAATGATGGGGACAATAAAAGGGGACTAGTATATCCATTATCCCTCTCATAAATATACCCCATATGGGGAATATTCCCATTATTATTCCCAATACGGGAAAGAAAATCTATCAAACGTTATGCAAGAGGAAATCACCTCCCATTCTTCACATCAAGCACAGAAATAATTTAGTCAATAGAATATACAGTCACAAAAAAGACACAGGCTCTTTATCTAGGCTAATACACCCAAGAAAAAAAAGTAGCTGATGTTTAACTGTGCTTTCAACATGTACTGAAGAGTACAGCTAAATCCTCTTTTGCAAGGATGGGATGAACTCTACTAACACGACAAAGATGGAAAATGTTATTTCACACACAGTCCTCAATTCATTAGACTTCTCCTTATTGCTGAAAGCCATATAACTTTTTCCTCTAATGAGTTTTATTTTGTGAGTCATTAGGCTGCTTCCTTTGCAATTCAGAATCCTACCCGTGATTGTACACAGGCCTGACTTGAAGCAGTATGATAAAGATCATAGACTGGAGTGGGTTGGAAGGGACCTTAAAGACCATTTAGTTCCAATCCCATTGCTATGGGCAGGGACACCTTCCACTAGATCAGGTTGCTCCAAGTCCCATCCTATCCGGCCTTGAATACTTATATGGATGGGGCATCCACAACTTTTCTGGGCAACCTGAACTAGTGCTTCACCACCCACATTTCTTTGTAACAACTAATCCAAACCTGGCCCCTTACCATTTAAAATCATCGCTTCTTGTCCTGTCACTCTTTGCCTCTATAAAAAGCCCATCTCTCTCCATTTTATAAGCCCCTTTAAGGTACTGTAAGGCTGTAATAAAGTCTCCCTGGAGCCTTCTCCATGCTGAACAACCCCAGCTCTCACAGCCTGCTCTGCTGTAGGGAAGGTTTTCCATCTTTGTGGCCCTCCTCTGGACCCACTATACAAGGTGCACAACTTTGTGCTGAGCACCCCAGAGTGGGATGCAGCTCTCCAGCTAGGGTCTCACCAGGGCAGAGGAGAAGGAGAATCACCACTCTTGACCTGCTGGCCATACTACTTTTGATGCAGTCCAGGATGTTGTTGGCCTTCTGGGCTGCAAGTGCACACTACTGGCTCATGTCCAGCTTGTCATCCACAAGAATCTCCAAGTCCTTCTCTGAAGAGCCACATCCAGTGACTTTCCCCAGTCTGTACTCATATCTGGGATTGGCCCCAGCACAGGTGCAGGACCTTGCACTTGGACTGTGTGGACAAAGCATCTCTCTTTTGTTCTCCTTGCAAAAACTGATGCAAGTAGGAGGCAGCACTGGGGAATCTGACTGAACCAACTCCCCCTAGCCTGACTGGGTAGACAGTGGAGAGAAGGTTAGAAAACCCTTTTTTTTGGACATATATATTCTTTGATATATTTATATAATAGAAATATTTGATGTGTATTATCCTGAAGTGTCTAAACCAGACCAGACATCACCTTAATGGTGCCCATTTCTCTCTGCTTACTATAAAGTAGAAGTGACTGGCTCAATATTGGGAAAGATGAATATTAGCTGTGACTGTCATTTTTGCTGGTCTAGACTCATTTCTGCTTAGCCTTTTTATTCTGTTTGCTTTTCTTTGCTAATTCTCTCTCTGAGTTACAAACTCCAATATCTGATACTCATGCTTACCAAATGTCAGTTGGATAGTCTGCATGAAAAATACCATATCTTAGTTAAATAAAATAAAGTAAGCAATCAATAAACAACCAAACACAAGCCACCCTCATCACCACCCCCAACCCAACTCACAAACACAAAAGCTAATTATAAATGTAACATTTAGATCGAGAGGTTAGGTTACAGTAAACGTCACGATTTATTTTGATCAAGGCACATGAAAGTCAGTCCTGACAGTGAAAATCCAAGCAGATGACTTGTTTTTGCAGCATTCTGTCTGCATACAAATTGCCAGAGAGATTGATGATGCACCCAATGCAGGGATTAGTGACTGCAAAACAGTGATAAATAAATAAAAATATCTAGGCTTTATTTATTACTACCCACTGTAGGTATTCATAATTATATTTCCAATTCATGGGATTTTTGCATGTACATTATACGTGTTAATTTCTCCTTTGCTCCTACATTGCCTGGCTACTTCCTCCCTTTGAAGATGAATAAGGAAAATGGTCCACAGGAAAGATCAGACTCAAACCATTTATTTCTTACATTCTTCCTCTTTAGCAAAGTGTATTAAGGCTGGGATTGAAGCAGCTGAAAAAAATTATTTGCAGGTATCTTAGTGGTCAGGCCTCAGCCGATTGCTAACAACAACTGTAAGTTGTTTTTATCTGAGGTCTCTACACTTTCAGAAGTGACTCTATCAATTCCCACATTTCATGGTTAAAGACAGTAAAAACTGGAAGGGGATAACATAATGGTCATCCACAAAAATAAATACAAAGAATTAACAGAACTACATTAGACCCCCCTGAAGAAAAAATATTTTATGTTGTTTTATATACGCTTCAGTGATTAACTCCAATTGTCTTGGTTTGAAAGATAGATGTCTGCTAAGGAAGTCAGGAGCCTCCCTTGGAATGGAAAATGTAAAGCCCTTCCCTCCAAATTATTATAATTTTGATGTTAAGGCGCTCTCAGGCAAAGATAGGAGAATAGGAATAAAAGTTCTTTTCTTAAATAAATTTAAAAAGAAAAATAACCCCCCCCCCAAAAAAAAAACCCCTCATAAAATCCCAACAGAAAAAGATCTGAAATATTTTTCAAGACAAAAAAACTGCTCTAAAAATCTCAATAACAATAATTCTGACGAGCTGGAAATCTAAGATTAACGTGGTTAAAAATACATTCTCTGATTTCTTGCACTTTCTCATCATCAGAAATATTACATGGCCCATCAGCAAATCAGCTGATGGATTGACTATTTAAAGCAATGTGATTTTAAACTCTTTTCAAAATGTAACATCATATGTCTAATAAAGCCAAGAATGTAAAGTACTCCTTCTGTTGGGGACAGACAACCTTTAATCTCATGCTTCAGATCTCTGCAGGCAAGCTTAAGAAATCTGCCAGCCTTCACACACCCTCACACACTGGAAATACAGCTGTATGCTCAAAAGGGAAGGTACATCCAGCATATGAGAGCAATAAAGAGACACACAGAGAAAAATCCCGGTCCCACTAACTTGGTAAAAGTTGCATCTAGCAGGATGTTTAAAAATGAAATGTTTGTTCCTTAAAGTAAACCACTGGAACATTAAAGCAGAGTTTTTAAAATAGCTTTTTCTAACATTCAAGAATTTACATTTTTATGTCATTCTGTATTTACAAGCAGCTTTTCTACCAAAACATCAATTTGACATTAAAAAAACATTCAGATCAAAGGAATGATGTGCAGAATGATCACTGAGCATCAGTGAGCAGAAATTAATTTTAAAAAGAAGTCTGTTTGAATATCCTAGCTATTTAAACATGTGTTTTTCTTAGAAAAAAGGTAACATTAATATTACATGGATGACTCCTCCAGATGCTACCAGTTGTTAGGTGAACGTATCTGCTGCTGTACACATATAACTGTAACACAGAAGACAAAATTAATACAGCAGGTAACAGAGAAACAGATCACTTACTAAATTTTTGTTTAATATCTCTGACTAATGCTAGAAGTGTACATACTGCCTTACAGTTCTTAATTCAGCAAACCAAAACAGGCAAAGATAAAACCAAGTTTTTAAAGGCTTGGGTTTTTTTCCCCCCTCATAGTTATCAAAGTAGATTAGAAGCAAAATAAATGAGCAAAATCAAGGTAGAATACAAGTAGTATTATTCAGTAAACTTTGAGCACAATAAAATTGTGATGATCAAAAATATACAAAACCAATTTTCTTCTCACACCACCCAGAATACACTGCAAAATGAGTTTAAAATTAAATCTGAACCAGAAATCAGACCACGGTCTATGTATCTTTTAACTCAGCATACAACTGGTTTTGAAAAGGATTGTGGGCTGGAGGCAAAGGTGTTTTAGATGGGAAGCAGGCACAATGCTAAACTATGAAGATTAGTACGGACTGTGAGGAACATTGCACTAATGACCTCACAAAAATACTGCACTAAAAACTTGTCTCAAAAACATATGTCTTAAAACTATTTGAGATAACCAGTCAAGTTGATACATGAAAAGGAAATTTCCATTTATCGGTCTGATAATCCTACTTAGCTGACTCCATCACTGGATCTCATATGGGTAGTCATCAGCAGTTTGTTTAAGAAAAGGCATTTGCCCTCAGACCCACCTTAATGGTTTTAATATATTCTTACAACAAACTGACAGGATCCCAGTTAATGCAGTAAGACCATTTAAAGCCATGATTGTGTTTACTCTCTCCCTTCCAGACTCAAAGGAAAAGTTAGCCTCAGTTCTCATTTGTAACTAGCTGTTCAGCCCCCAAAACAAATGGAAAATTGGTTGTTACTGAATAGTACCTAAGCAGATTCTTATTTATAAGATATATATACACATCTACAATGAAAAATTCAGTAACTAAGGGGTCAGTTATACCTCTAATAACTCAGTCTTAACCACACACACACACATACAAAAGGCTAATTAAATTAAAGGCAAGATACTGAAAATAGATAATTAGAAAACAACCATGATCCAGAAGATGCTGTCAACTTTCAGCTGTAGTGACTCACAGAATACTGACAGAAAGCAGTCAACCCCATCCACCAATTACACATCTGTTTAAAAACTGTAATGAAGACATGGCCTTTCTAACCAACATTAATGTCCAAACAATTTTCTCCTCTTTGAGATAAAGCAGGGATGACACTACATGTTGATTCATCTCAATTACCTTTTTTGGGGTGAAAAAGAAGAGTGGGGAAAATGGAGAAAAAAGAAATCCTCACACGCTCATCTGCCGGCAAAATAAGTCAAAAACCCCTAACACCCTAAATTCCCTAAAAATCTCTGTAATGCACACATTTAGCATGCACAGATATATACACACACAGACACACGTATGTACTCCTGTGCATAGTGTATATGTGTATAGAAGGCTCCATGTATGTGTATAAAGTTAAAAAAAAATATAAATACATTAAAAAAAATAATGTGCTGGTTTGGGCTGAGATAAAGTCAATGTTCTTCACAGTAGCTTGGAAGTTTTTTTTGCTGAAAACGGGTATGTTTTTATTAAAGTTGAGCAGTGCTGACACAGCATAAAGGCCTTTTCTGCTTCTCATGCCACCCCAAGAGAGAGTGAGCTGAGGGTGCACAAGGAGCTGGGAGGGGACACAACCTGGACAGATGACCCCAACTTGGCCAAAGGAACATCCCATAATATGAAACAAAATCACAGAAATATGCTGAGCTGGAAGAGACCCTCAAGGACCATTGAGTCCAGCTCCCAGCCCTGCACAGAACATCCCCAAGAGTCACAGCATGTGCCTGAGAGCATTGTTCAAACACTTCTTGAGGTGTGTCAGCCTTGGGGCTATGACCACTTCCCTGGGGAGCTGTACCACTGCCTGCTTCTCCCTCCTCTTCCCCTCACAAGGAAGTTTTAACTGCAATGAGGGCTCCCCTCAGTCTTGTCCAGGCTGAACAGGCCAAGTGACCTCAGCCATCTTTGTTGCCATTCTTTGGATGCTCTCTATAGTGTCACACTCAGCACAGAAACCTGGGGGGAAGAAGGAGGAAGGGAAGAAATTCAGAATTATGGTATTGAGTGACCATTACATGTAATGGAACCCTGCTTTCCTAGAGATGGCTGAAAACCTAAACTGTCCATGGAAAGTGGTGAATGAATTCCTTGTTCTGTTTCGTTCATGTGCATCTTTTGCTTTACGTACTAAAGTTTTTGTCTCAACCCATGAGTTTTCTCACATCTAGCCTTCTCCTTCTCTTCCCAGTTCCACTGGAGAGGAGTGAGCAAGAGGCTGCATGGTACTCAGCTGTTGCCTGGTGGTAAACCATGACAGTCACTGCAAAAAGCTGCCACTAATGAGCACTACACTCTAACAGGCCAGCAAGCCCCATGGCAAACATAGAAGCCTGCCAATTAACAGCTATAAATTCAATCTAGCACTCTGATCAAATGTGCTGTCATCTCAAACCCTTCAAGGCCCACAATGGGCATCAAAAAAACACTATCCCAGCCAAAAGCAGCACAGCTATGCTTATTTTATATATATTTCTGTATATGTGAATATGTATAAAAATGTATTTACATATATGCACACACAGACAAAATCTCAGTCACATCTCTTCCTCAAAATCTGCATCCCAAGAATAAGGTAAATTTTGGACGAAGAGAACCAGATAGTAAATAAATAAATAGGTACATAGTTAGATAAAATGCAATTAATTTAGTTTGGACAGTGGCCTGCTTCCACAGCAGAGCACATTAACCATTCTTATTTCTAGTCCTCTTCTTCACACTGCTGCTCAATACTGACAAGCATGGAAATGAGGAGAGCTACTACACTGTATTCCTGTCTCCAAAGTCCCCAAAAGCACTAATTAATTCATAAGCCATAGCTTAGCAATTTATGAAAGTGAATATCTGAAAGTTGATTGGAGCAAAGAAAAGAAAACTATACCTTTTTTACTTGTAGGGATTACTCCTGGCCTCTTTACATCTCTAACTCAATTGCTTTATTATTTTATTCAACTCTTAAATTTTTTAAAGCTTTCAAAACATATGAGAAAAAAGTAAAAAATGAAAATGTTTTCAAAACAAGGAACACCAGCTTTAACTGTTAGTTACATCTCAAAAAATTAATGTCACTGCTTGTCCCATACTTTTAAATTTAATTTTTCTTGACAGCATGTTGCTTTTTACTCCAAGTCAGGTGCTGACATCCTACTTTTCATCATGAAGTACCTCATCCACTGCAGAGAGTAGGTGAAGTATATGAGTCAAAGAACAGTATAAATAAACTATTTTTCAAATAAATGAAACCAAGCAGATTTGTGTGCAGTACTAATTTATCTCCAATTCACTGGACCATCCCATCTGATGTACTTGAGCTGTGCTCCCATTCTGTGGATAGATGGAAGGGTTATCATCATCATTTCACTGATGCAGAGTTTCATACAGCTGTCTAATGCACTAAGGGAAGTTGAGCAGAGTCTGGGGGCTTCATCTGACTCTTATCCAGGGTTTCCACTAACTGCACTGGGACTTTATTTACATAAGTTGAACCAAAATTTCACAACAGAACTGGAAAAACATAACAATGGATTTGTTCTCATCAACTCAACATCTGTTTTCTGAATTAACATGAGTTATAATTATTAAACCAGAGCATTCAGAACAAATAGCAAGAGCTG
The DNA here is from genome assembly GCF_963662255.1 of Cinclus cinclus. Classification (NCBI taxonomy): domain Eukaryota; kingdom Metazoa; phylum Chordata; class Aves; order Passeriformes; family Cinclidae; genus Cinclus; species Cinclus cinclus. The sequence continues at coordinate 58,652,339 of NC_085047.1, forward strand.
CCTGTCTCCAGAGTGATCGACTTTATTTCCTACAAGTTACTGTTTTTTGCTTGCATTCATCACTCTTTTTTCTACAAATTGTAAGCACTCAATTCTTTCTCAAGCAATTCATGTTTCATGCTTTTATTGATCAGCACAGTCAACTGTCTCAGTTCTGTGCATCAGAATTTCATTCACTGTAAAATGCCTCAGTGCGATATGAAGGTGCAGTTACTTTATGTATATTCCCATGCATGTAATTGTTGTCCTTTGGATGAATAAGGAAACATTCTTTGGTAAACTGGTTAGGATGGGCTTTTAATTTTTTTTAAAAATCATAGGAAATAAAACATCCCAGTCCTCAAACATCATCTACTTCATGCATAACAGTCATCTAATCTGCTTTTCTTTTCTCAATTAGAAAATATTTTTTTTTCTGCTTTATGTCCCATACAAGCAGAAATTGTTCCTCTGAATAAGTCAATATCCTATAAAAATGTACAAATGAAAACTTCCTCAAAAGCAGTTTTCTGGGAGGAAAAATAAAACACCAACAAACAAACAAAAAGAAAAAGCAAAGATACAAAGATACTAAAACTGTTGGCAAAAATTCTTCCCTTTGTTCATACTTCATCCAGGTCTGGGCTCCCCAGTACAGGACAGATATCAACCTGTTGGCCCTCCTCTGAACTCAGAGCAGCTGCTCAGTACTGCTGCACAGAGCAGCCATGGATGCCCCAACCCTGGAAGTGTTCAAGGCCAGGCTGGATGGAGCTCAGACCAACCTGGTCTAGCAGATCTAGTGGGAGGATCGGAACTGGATGATCTTTAATGCACCTTTCAATCCAAACCATTCTGTGGTTCTATGCTTCTTGCACCACAGAAACTGCTTGTATTTCTAAAAGCAGAACTGAACCTTGTGATGAAGACACATTACACTACCCAGAGGCCCAAAATAAGAAAGCGTGCTTATTAAACTGTGATTTAAATTAACAACACAATCCAAGTTAATGGAATCTACACTATTGCCAAGATACTACCTTATTTTGATTGAAATTATAACCTCATTCTTGCTCTAGTGATAGATCAGAATGGCAGTTAAACCAGGCCTTTGTACAAATTTCAACACTGGGGTTAAATGAAGCAGAAAGATTGGACTTTATTCGCCTTCCCACACAATTCATGCTCTACAAATAATTGGTCTTCACTTCCCTGTACACTGCAGGTCTGTTCCAACTTGCTTGGTTATAGCAACCAACACTGGTAGCACAGATCACGCCTTTCCCTTTTACTCATTCCTTCTAATCTTCCGCCTTTTCAACAAAATGTATTTACCTTTTTGCTAATATCTCTTTCCCCCATCTTATTTCAAAACAGATTGTTTCTCCTGTATGTGACTTTTTAAATTAGACTTAATAATCCAATAAAACATTTAACACCAGTGGGCAGAAAACGCTCCACCTAGATGAAAACATTTCCTTTGACAGAAAAAAGGATTAAAAAAACATGTGCCAAAAACATAAAAACCAGAATTAAAGTATTTGTTCTGATGGTGCAGTTGAAAGGCACCACAAAATCTCTAATTTATTTCCCAAATTCCAATCACTCAACTGGAGATACTCTGTTTAAGTTCACCACTGGGTTGACACGTCATGAAAACAATAGATATACAGACACACCCTAAGAGAACAACCCAATTTTCTTCTCACTTGGTTCTGCTTCCCAATTTTTTCCCCCAATTATTTTTGAGCCAGACCAAGTTCACCACACAGGCTGCACAAACCTCCCTTTTTCTTTCTCCATTTCCTTGCTAGTTTTAAACTAAGAGACTGGCGTAGCTCCCCTCCTCTGCTAAAAGGCTGTGTTTATCCCCAGTTTAACATATTTTTTTTTTGTAAAATAAATCTCTAGCATGCTCAACGGAAGTTTTCCACATGTTCTACTTGGATGAGAGTGCATTAGTTAGTGGGTCCTATTTTTAGCTGTTTTGCCTTACTTTACAGTTTATTTCCTTAAATAGCAATCTGTATATCAACATAGAGCACAGATGAAAAATAAAACATATTCCCTGTTTCACATATATTTAGGGACATGGAGTTATATATTTATAAATAGGAATATCTGAACTCAGGAGTGAAATTCAGCATCATAAGGTTAAAATAAAAATTATTATAATAACTTGGAAATTTAAATAGATTTTTTTTCACAGGAAATGAATCCACTTAATTTTAGACATTTTTAATGATGGAGCTGCAGCAGCCACTATGGAATTTACTGGTAATCTTAATTACACTAGAAGTTTTACTCTGAATCCCCTATAAACTTGAGGCACTTCAACTGATGTGGACAGGATCTCCCTCTGGAGGCCTTCAGAGGCAACTTCCTCTCTCTTTTGACAAGGTAGGAAACTTAACTTGGTTGCACAACAGGTTGGTTCCTGCATGCAAACTCAGCCTGAAGATGCTCACCCTCTCCTTCCCATTCAGCGTCACCCCTATACTGATCTGTATTCCACCCCTCTGTCAGCTATGGCGACTCAGCCTGGATCAGTGAAATAACAAAGTTTAAAAAAAAAAAGAATTCTTAAGTCATCTTCATCCCAGATCATGTCAACGGTCTCATTTAAAGAGAAAACCATAAAACTGCACCAGCATAATTAAGAGAAGCAAATGGCAGCATCAACATAAAATGAAATTTAAAGAAAACAAACCAAAAAAACATCAAAGCAAAGCACCATGGGAGGCATTAATTTGTGAGTCCCTTCCCACTCAGAATATTGTATGATTCTATGATTCATCTCTGAATGCAGATACCAATAATTAATAGAATCAGTATGGCTTAGCCATCCTGGTAGTTTGAGTGAAAAACGTTGCAAAGAAGACCCAAAAGAAAAAACTTGCAAAACCTCACTTGAAATCAGAGGAAAGTGCAATTCCTAATGATTTTGCAAAACTCTGCCCAAGACCAGGGGAAATGGTAAGATTTCTGATAAAATATGCTCTCCAGTGAAGCTGGGACAGGAAATGAACTGATGGAATTTTCAAAAATGTTAGCAAGTCATGCAACCTCATTAGTTAACTACACTGGAGTAACTTCTTTAGCAAGGCAGATATATCAAATGCACCAGGAAAAAAGCTCCATGGTATAATGGAACTTGATAGCTTTCATGGCTTTGATACAAGTTTGAATTAACCAAAATCTCCTGCAAACAATGCAATGCATTTACATGTGTACTTTTTTTATGGATTAGTTTAAGGTATTCCCTTTCATTCCTTTATCAAGCATTTTCACTCTACATCCTGGCAAATGGATCTTCCATAACCACAGAAGCATCACAGAGACAACCTATACGCTTAATCTGCCTTAATCTTTGGAAAATCTGTTCATCTCTATAGTACAAGATCTTATCATATCTTAATATGGTAATCTTTCCATTCTCCTGGAGGAATACTTCATTGATTCCAAATGGGCTTCCCTTTTTACAGTACTTCTTGCAGAATTTACATGGGAAACTTAGTCAAGACTGAGATGGGAAATTTTTTTCTTTGATTTAATTTTATGTTTAGTATTTTACAGCTTTTTACTAGAACTCTTTAATGAAATGAACAATTTAAAGAAGATATTTTTAATGATAACAATACTCAGAGGACATGCCTGCTTCATAGCAATGCAGACAGAACATGCATAATAACAGAAACGTCAATAAACCAAACTTATTTGATTGTTTAATTCTATACAATGCTAAGAATTGACATTTAATAGTAATTTAGGTAAAAGAAGAATGCAGCTGTGTGTTCAACAGGAAACTTATCTTGCTTCGTCTTGCTTTGAAAATAAAATATTCTAAACTACCAATTTATCTACTAGTACACATCAGTAAGTATTCAGCGACACAGTACAATACTCTCCTTGACAGGTTCTAAATACCTGTTCCAACAACATCAAGTACATAGTTATTTCAGTAAAGATTTAAAGTATCTGACTTTTGTGCAAAAAGACTCAAAAAAAAGCTGATGATCTAGCTGTTGCCAAAATGTATTTTTTTAAGTGACATAATAATTAAGAAAATTAGTATGAAGGCAGCCACAAACCATGGAGCATTTCTCTTGTAATAATTCATTATGCAATGTTTTACATTAAACATTCATTACTAATAATTTTCATCTTCATAAAATTTGGGATCAAAATAAAACTAGGATAATATTTTTGTACCTCCAGCAGCAACACAAAGACTTAGGTTTGATTCCTGTACAGCAATATTCTGGATCTTTGCTATTGTTGGTGAGTATGAAAAGTTTGAATAGAAAACACTGTTAGGAATAGGTAAAATAGTTTCAGGTAAGTGACATTTATATACCTCCAATTAAAGAAAACGCAAGAAGACAGGCGCTACACAAATAACAAAATATCCACTGCTTATTGCTAACATAAATCAGTTACAGATAATGACATGTATTACACAGAGAAAGACAGACAGCAGTAGATTAATACAAAAATATAATTAAAAATTACAATGAAACAAAAGATAAAGCATTAATACACATAAAACCAGAAGAGCTGAGAAATACTGAAATCAGTGTGATATCCTCCAACATACTGATGATTATAAAACACATCTGGTTTAGAAGAAATTATGCTCATTGCACAAGTTTACTGAACTTATATGTTACCGCTTATATTAGCTCAGTTAAAATCCATCACTGTACAACACATTTGCCTTTATAGAGAAATCTGGTTTTACAGATACACACCTAAGAGTTAACAACCTTAGTATTCTTACAATACTTACTGCTTCACTGATTCTCTAGAACTATGTCTTCAACAAAACCAAAAGTCTAGTCTAACTCTTATTTCCCAGGAGTTTTCCCACAAATCTGCAAAATAGAAGATTTCAAGTACGTACTGTGGTTATTCTGCCTCTCAAGGTTTTTATATGCCACTGCCCTCAGTCAGATTTATCACTCCCCACATAATCTAATATAGAAAGAATTCACCCGATTGGTTAAACTGCAGAGTGAAATGCTGCTATATAAAGCAATATTTTGAGCTTCCAGTTTGGGATGTTCCATGAGCACAACACTTTGAAGGAAAAGAGAATTTCCATCTACGAGTAAACAAAAAGCTACACTCCAAGTATTTTCAGCTATTTGAGATATTTTTAAACATCTTCATTTCTTATCAGTATTGGCATGATTCAAACTGGAGGGAAACACAAGACTGAACCATCCAGGAGTTTGAAGCAGGGAGCAGACACTCCTGCTCCTCCTCGCTGCCTGCCCAGGGGGTCAGGTAAGAGGTGGGGGTTATAAATAAAATAAATGAAACACAGAAAAGAAAGCATTTCTGCTCATCTCTCAGCACCTTTCATGTTCCCACAAAAGCCTCCTTGCAATGTATGACCTTTATCCCATGGGTAATTTAAGGACTGAAATATGAAAGGCACAAGTGACACAAGTGGGAACCCAAAATACAGAAAAGGGAGGATAATGACACACAAGAAAAAAGGAGGGTGGATGCAATGACACAAGTAACTGAAGTCCAAGTGCACTGGAGTGAAGGATGGTATGAAAACGCATGGAAGCAACACAAAGAAGTGAAAATACTGTAATATTTACTGAACAGAAGCCCTCTGCCTTCCCAGGTCACCTCAACCATTTAACATGACACCTTGACTTGTCTACACACCCTAAAGTTTCTATGAATATCTTTAACTATTGCTTGTATCTTTTTAAAAAATGTATATTTTCTTGTCTAAACCAGGAGTTGATTAAAGCAACCTTCTAATAAAGAAAAATCAGTTATTTATATTCCCACATCAAGGAATGGCACTTGCCTTTGTTCTCATTAAATGTCCTTCTTCTATGCATGTTATCTATTTACTTATACATAAGGAAAGTAAAATGGCTCAGATACATTTTCCCTGTTTTGAAAACAATTTTACTGCCTAATATACAGTGCTTGCCTCTGCAGAAGTCAGCTGAGCTCCTAAGTCTTATGTAAAATTCCATTCAGTGATATACTTAGTAAACGAAAATGCAATTCCCTTTCCCATGCTATTTTGATATATACCCTCCATGAAGATATTAACAAAATAAATTACAAAACACTTGACAGCGTACCTCCACACAGTAGTCTTAAACTGGTAGAACTACCCTATTAAAAGTCATTTTCATGTAGTGGGAAAGGGCATGAGAAAGATTAGATCTGTGAGATTTGCCTTGAACAGGGAGTGAAAACCTGACTGTGAGCATTCAGAAAGTTATTTGTGATTGAATTGCTCGTGCTATCCAAATACACAGCTACCTTGTTCAGGCTCTTATTTAACCAGCTCTTCTAAGGTAATTAATACATCAGTTTAGGAGGTGACCTAAATGCTAGGTAGGACTTGGTAACTCCCTTCCTAATGAGCACCAAACCTGTCACCTTTTTGGAAGCAGAATAGATCATCTCCAACTACTTGGAGCAGTTATGTACATTACAGCAGAAGAGAATGAATGGCTTGTACAAACCCAAACTAAATTACTGTGAAGAGGGATAAGGGAAGGAACAATATCCTACAGAAATCCCTGACATCCATCAGGCTCCATGTCAGCAAGTCCCATTACTGACTGAGAAAAAGTAAAATCTGCACAACTTTTATGTATAACAATTTGGTTAAGCAAAATAGCTTTTTAATTAATTTTTCATATAGCTTTACTGACAATTTATTTTCACCTCAAAAAGCACTACGGTTTTATATTCAGGCTGATAGTTAAAAGCATTTCAGATTACAGATATTAACTATATTTATTTGCATCATAAAGCAATTTCTTGAAGGCAAAGCTTTATAAAAAGTATGAATTCTCCAACAAAAGATGTATTAATATTTGCATTTATAAAGCAATTATTAAAAAAATCTTCTCTTAATAAATGTTGCATAGACATGATATGTGGACAGTGTGAATCTAAGTGGCAGAAGGCTTACCTGGAAAATTGTATTATTACCAAAAAATAGACTCCCTTTTTCTCAAAGAACACACACCCCCCCCCCCCCCCCCCCCAGAAAAACCCATAGTTTAGACTCTTTTCCACTGTTACACTGTTTGTTATCTGCAACAAAACAGATGATGATCTGTTTTGTTTATTATCACCATTATTACCAGACACCTTTCCAGATACATCTGTTGTACCTCAACTCTGAAGGTTATTAGTTCATTACTTTATTAGAGAAGCCTAGGAGTAACCAGGTAAAGAGAATGTAGTTCATTAGCAGCTCTGAACAGAATATATACTAATTCAGTGTTACAACATGTAAAGTGAATGGAATTAAGGAAAGCAATTTTAGATAATTAAATTTTAAATACTTTATATTCTATTAAGTTGCTTCCAGACTCCATTGGACAAAAGACAGACAGACAGAACCAGCTACAGAGTTAATTATCCCTCTTTCAGATCTTTCTAGTGAAATAGCCTGTTCTCTTGATAAACTGATCCACTGAAGTAATATTGAGGTTTGAAACTAAGAAGTTCATTGAACTGCTGAATTATGGCTCCATACAGTTTTTTCTCAGAAAACTTATGTTTCTGGCTTTGATAAATTTGTTATACAAAAAAGCTACTAAGTGGGGGATAAAAAATAAAAAACAATCAACAAAGTGGAGCGATCATTGAAAATACACCTATTTCAAGGTCATCCGAGTTTTTACTGCCATCCAGTCCCTGAAACCATTGACACGTTCACTGGGAAAAAATGCTGGGTGCTGCCAAGGTATATTGTTTATTGGCATAGAGACCAAGAACTCAAATGAGTAGTTCCATCAGGTATGCATTCAGCATAAACCAAACATCATTCGCAATGAAATGATGTAACAAATGTAGAAGCTAAAAGAAAGAGCAGCTGTGGAACAGAAGCAAGCACTGCGCTCCCAAGAGCAGGGATGGGAGGAGATTCCTAGGGCACTAATTCAGGGCACAGCAGTAAAATACTGACTGCAGAGTGTGCCACTATTCTTGAGTTGTTATTTCCTTTGACACTGTCAAAGGTTGGCTCCCGCTCCTGACAGGTGCAGGAATGCCAAGGCCAATGTCAATCCAACCCTGCTGACTCACTGTGGCAGGTGCTGCATGTCAGTTCCCCCCAGAAAAGGGAAGCTGACCCTTCCAACCATGCCACTCATAGCTGAGAAACAGAGAGGAACCTTAAATGCCTGGCAGATGCCCAGCCAACATGCTGTATCCAAAGGTCATTCTCAGGGGTCATCTCATTCAAAACTCATGGACACTTACTGGACATACATTTCTTCAGGTTAAACACTTCCAATAGAAGGTGTCTGTGGACACATAACCAGGGACATTTCACAAGTCCCACAGTAAGAAACTATTCGAGCAACTGCGACTTCAAAAAGAACAGCCCGTTCTTACCCTGCCACTTTTATTTGCAAAATCAATATTGAAGTTCTCTTAAAGGTATCTATGCTCATGCAACAGAAGTGATCTCTTTTTAATTGCTTTTCTGATTAACTGGTTTCCAAGGCTTTTTTCATTTCCTGCAAGAATAAGGTCATATTGTCCATCATACCCATGGATTTGCCAAGATTAGGAACTTCCATTTACTTCATTCACTAAAATTCACAAGAAGCTCTTCACTAGAAAAGATTAAATGTTTGGGGTTTGAATCACTGGGGCAGATCTACAGCAGTCTTTTGCTGGTAGTCTGTGAGCCCAAAACAAAACAGACAACATCCCAACATCTTTTCCAGCTAGAAGTCTTTCGATCTTCCTCTCATGGAACAGCTCAGAAGCTTCATAATGAGGTAGAAAAGACCTCTCTTTAATCCACTCCAAAACCCATGTAAATCTGGCTCTCTCTCCCCTTCCCAAGGGCTTCTATCTTGCCTCCAACTTCTCTCACAAATCATCAGATAAGCCAGGCTTTTGTATGCCCTGACAGGAAAACAGAAAGATTTTCCATATAATGGCTTTGTAACAGCTTCTCCAGACATACTGTTCTCTCTTTTGGGGAATGATTTCTCTCTAGAGGAGGAGCCAAGTTGTCCTTTGGGATTCCTGAGTTTGTCATAGCTGCCTCTTCTTCTTCTTCTTCTTCTTCTTCTTGCCTGGGAATGGAAAAGCTTTTGATGTTAACCTGAACAGTCATGAATTGAGGCTTGGTGGCATAACAGAACCATTAGCCAGACAGCCTCCACCTCCTTTTCCTCCAGGTAAGCATAGCAAAAGGCACAAAACAACTCTGAACCCTGGAAATAATACCTCATTATAATGCATAATACACCTATAAATAGTGAAAATTCAGAACTACCAAGCGTAATATTTAAAAGTTTGGCATGCAAGCCTCTCCCTAGCTACCTAAAAAGTGGTAAGGGTAAATCTTCTTGCACATTGTGAATTCACAGGCTTTCCTCAATTGAACATGTTCTTCAGAAGCCCTTCCATCTCCTTCCATCTTTTCCACTGCTTCCCTGTTCTCCTGAAGTTTACCAAAAAACTAAAGGTACCAATTCCCCTTCCCCTCCCCACTCCTCACCAGGAAGTAAGAGGCAGAAAACAGTAAGCAAGATGTCTTCTATCCTACTTCCCACACTCCCATTCATCTGAGGAAAAAAATAGTATTTGTACAGGTAACTATGAATAAATCAATTTAAATACTTCTACCATCTGTCATAGTGTTTCTTGTTTCCTAAAGCAATAAGTGATCTGAAAATCTGGTGTAAGTTGGCTCTTCTTGGAGGACCAGAAACTACTTGTGAGAACAGCTCACAAAGTACGCTGTTCTTTGACACTATGAAGAGGTGTTAAAATGGATGTTAAATCTCCCAAAGCAATAAGTCTTATACCTTCATTTTCACAGCAATCAAAATCTCATCTCCTAGGAAATTACTGCTTTTTTGGCAGCCCATATATTATTAGGGTAAAAATATTAGCCTTGTCCTTGAACTCAGGTTTCTGTTTAAGGTAAAATAAAGTTACTTGGTTTATTCTCCATCTTCTCCTCTGTTCATAATAACAGACTGCTTTAAACACTCCCAAATTTTCAAGAGCATTTAGCACCAACAAGTCCCATTTAGGCATGCAAATAAGTCACTTTGGATTTGCTGGATGCTGAGTGTTCTTGAAGAGTAGACCCCAACTACTACTTCTGTACGACTTTACATACTGCTCACTGGATTTAAAGATTACATTGACAGACGGAATACTACTCAGGAGCAACTTTGATTGTTAGGCACACAGGGAGAACAGTTCTGTTTTGGTACAAAAATGCCTTTTGAAATGATACACTCTTCTGCCTATCTCTGAACAGAAGTGTTTAAAGTACATACCTTGTGCAGTTTTCCATACTGAAAATAAAACAAACTTCCTGAGTACCCTCATTTTTCAAATACTTCCACGATTCCTCCTAGGTTATAGCAGGTCATGAAACAGACACTTGCTTTTCTCTCTGTACTTCTTGATACTAAAACACTCGGGAGTGGTCATTATCAAATGACTGAAGAGACAACGCCATTATTAAAATCGCACAGCTTGTGCTTCTGGGCCTTTCACTAGGAAGGTAAGAATTCACATTCTTCTGAAAACTAAAGGGGAGGCATGGGCCTTCCCAGTTGTTGTCATGGATACAGCTGCTGAGAAAAATGTCATTGTACCCCTGCAGATAAATGTATGTGACAACTACTTGGAATATGTGGTGGCAAAGCACCACATATGTTAAACATTCTCACATGGTCACCAGGTTAGTCTTGAAATGTACACCAAATCTTAAAATAAATTAAAGAAAAAGAAGAAAAAAAGCTATTTTTAAACATAAAGATTATAGCATGAAGGAAGGAAAGGCTAAGCAGTTAAAAAAATGTTGGCACTTTCATAGTTCATGATGTCATGGAGGAAAAAATATTATGGAACAATAGTGTGAGTAAAGGATCAAGTGTCAGCCCAACTTCGAGTTATCTGGATTTTGTCACTGTGTGTTATAACAGTATTGTTAGCTACAATAACTGTATTTCTTAGGTCAGTGGACAATTAAAAACAAAACAAACAAATATAAAAGGCAACAAACACACACTGGAAAATTCTGTACCAGGGAAGTTCTGATCCTGATTAGACCATCTCCAAGTACCAGTATTTCTCCTTGGACTAGGGCACTTTGAATCAACTTCTGCTTGAATTTTACACTAACTCTTTACTGGGGACACAGGTTACAAAGAAAATTACGAAGTTGAAAACAGAAGACAGTTCTTCATTGAATCACAGAGTCCTAGAACAACTTGGGATTATCTAGGTCCAACCCCCCTGCCCTGTTCCACTTCCACTGATCTCAGATCCTGAATGAAGTAAGATGATTACCAGGATGCTTCTGGAGTGTTGCTGCACATTGTTTAGGGGTACTTCACTGTACCATGCAGGCAGGAAAAGGCAGATACAGAATATGTTAAGATTTGGATTCTCCTCTCCTGGTCAAGTGAAAGTACACAATACCCTCTTGCCTCCTCATGTAATCTTTCAGTTACCACTCTCCAAAATAAGCACAGGGAGAAGGGAAGGCAGGCTACTCCTAGGGCAAACATTACTTTGAGTGAGGGAACAAAACACCATGGACTGGTTAGAATGCAGAAAGGTGAGTTTGGTTGTGACACAAATAAAGACAAACAGGAAAAAACAAGGAATAAAAAACAGGCCTGCAAGCAGTGTAGAAGAAATCCCCCCAAACTGAGGAGCTAATTCACCACTGTACAAAGACCAAAGAAATAAGGAAGCAGAACTGACCACCCTGTTATAAATCTCTCCTCCTAAGTATTTTGGGACTGGCCTAAACAATACATTGCCCTATTTTGCAGAGATATGTGAGCTATCGCTAAATGAAGCGCATTGGAACTGGAAGCAAGATAACTGCTGTAGCATGATGTAATACCCCAACTAATTAGTTCTGTTAGGAACAGAGCCCAAGAGGGATTCAGAAGGCAGTTCATTTAGGGCTAGTGAGGACACCTCACTGTAGCACTGCTCTCCTCCAGAAAGACACCTCCTTGACATTATCAGCTGAACTGGTAAAGCATGATACAATAAAAATAATCATCATTATCATCATCACCAGCACATGCACAGTTTTACTGTGGCAAAGTAGTTGTGAAGTACATGCTGCAAAAATTAAGTAGATGAAAGCACCCACTTACACCCCCAAAAGGCTGTTTGTTTCAAAGCTGGAAGAGAGCTCCTCCTTTTGATGAGCAGGCAGAGCACAGATCCTGCCCGAGCCCAGATTCATACACTGCTGCTTTCACCACAGGTCACGACATTCACCCCAGCCAAGAAAATAGCTGTTGGTCAGTGTTCTGCCATACCTGATCATCACTGTGGCCCAGCACCCTACCCTGGTGATCACTGCAACACAAGTCCTTCAAAGCTATCCAGTTGTTTTAGAAAAGAAAAGCCACAAGAACAGAAAACAGCTTCAAACAGTTTACTCATGGCAGATCCCACCAGCCTACTACACCCTTCCCTGTTTGTGTCACAAATTATTAGGGTAATAAATGTTTTAAAATCAAAATCTGATCTTATCCTCAAAACACATATAAAGCTTTGAACACCATTATGTCACTCCTGAAAGATGGAAAGAGGTAGCTGGATTTTTAAGATTATCGGTCACATTTCACTATTTGGCCTCCAACAGCAGCAATTAGAAATATACTAAATTCACGGAAGAGACCCACTTGAAGAAAACAAGGAAAACAAACAAGGAATGCCTCAGAAGCTACAGACTGCAGAAAAAGAATGAAAAAATTTCAGAGACCAAACAGTGTCCTCAAGGCAGTATTGTCCCTTTCAAGATCCACCCACAGAATAAAGCCTGTCCTGCAAGCACCTCTCTTCCAGGAGAAAAGCTGTCACAAAGCCATTACAATAGGCAATAGGTGATATGGAGCCGGACATGGAACTCCCACAGGTCATTTTCCTGAGCAAGCTGCCCCATGGTATTTCTAGGTACACATGTGCAGTGGCCAGAAAATCTACAGGCACTTAAATCCTGCTTCTTATTTGCTATAAAATTTTGCAGCGTGATCTGTTTACTATGAGTGCAGGCTAGGTGCATACTAAGAGCTCTGCACAAAGCACTAAAATCGCACTTCTCACTCTTACTTCTACTCCACACATACTCCTTATTTCTGTGTCTGGTTCTCTGTCTGAAGCAGGAGCTTACATACGAGTGGTTTAAGTACAACATCCTTCCTTGCTGACGCACTGAACACCCTCTCCCTTGCTAAGCTGCTGTTGGCTGTGATGACACGTGAACACACCCTTAGGAGCTGTAAGAACAGTCCTGCTCATTGGCAATATTATGCCCATGTAAGACTTGGAAGACTTAGAGGTCACTGAGACACAGTCAAGTTAAGCATTCACTGGGAGGTGTATGCCCCGGACTCCAAGACAGTGCCCCAAAAAATCTGAAATTACTTTCTTGTTTGCAAACAATCCTCTGCCTCTGCTTTGATCTACCTTCAAAAGGAAGCTGTTCCAGACATTAAATTCCATTTAAACTGCACTGATGAAATGTGCAGAGTGCCCTTTGCATCCTGCACTCTTTTACACTGAAGCTTTTAGAAACGTTAAGCATATCTACCCCCATTGTTCAAATCCCAGGATGCTGACATTTCAAATCAAACTCTCCTCTATGCAGCGTGTGAAAATAACAAAGATAACCTCCCACCAATGCTCAGGCAGCTGCTTGCCTATATGCAATGAACCCAGCACAGGTTGCCAAGAGACTGCAATGATGAGCAGCATTTATTCCTGAATACTCTCAAATGAGCTTTCACTATATGTTAACTCTGAGCAATAAAACATGCACAACCACGTTCTTGTTTCAGTTTGGAATTCATTTTATTGCTGATACATAAAAGGACATAATATTTTTATTGATTAAGAACATCAAGCATGTCCGTTAAAACTCAGAATAAGCAATTTTCAGATAGCACATATAGAAATCACCCCTGTAACCTCCATTCCCTAGAGTAAAAATAAAGTGCAGATTCAATGAAATTTGGAAGGCTCTAAAGAACAGAAAAATGAAGTATCTATTATAAGATACTGCTAGTGATTGTCAACCTTTCCATTTAAGAATCAGGCAATTTAGCAATTAAAACAAAAGCCACCATTAAACCTTAGGTGTCAGAACCTTTTTCCATATTTGTAACTATCAAGATGAATAACTTTATGCACTGCATACTACCTAAAGAACAAAAGATCTTTTAGATGTGTTTCTAATACAACATTGCATACATTCTTAGGCCCTAATCATTGATCAATTTTTTTCAAACAAAATTCAGTGCTATGAACTATCTTTTTTTTTCCTGTGGATACTGCATATTTTTGTCATATAGCTTACTATTAAATTTAGTTTTGTTTAAATTACACTACATATCTCTAATGAAAGGCAAACACAGAAGTGCTTTTCTGTAAATTACAAAATTCTGCATAAACCAAGAATCAGAGGTTTAGTATTGCTTAACTCCTTGGGGAGAAGAGCTGGGATCAGCATTTCTTCATCATCATATGCTGTGGTAAAACTGATGAGTGGTGTTAACAACAACTGACAAAGTTCATGTGGTCAAAGGTCAAATAAAATGAAAGATGAAGCTTGGGCTCAAACAAAAGCCATAGTCTAACAACTAAACTGCACAGCTTGAAAACTTGATAATCAATTCTGTGATAAACAATTTACCAGAGGGAAAGCATTAAAAGTATAACCAAAACATGAATGGCCAAGAAGTCAAGAAATCCACACTTTATCAAGTCCCAGTGCCACACATTTTGTTGCTGTATTTATTTGGGTCTTTTCCTGTACCACACTCATGACTTGTCATGACATGTTATGATTCAGGAAATGAAGATGACCAAATCCTAAGTCATCAACTGTGATACAAAATGACACCAGAAGCAAAAAAAAAAAAAAAAAAAAAAAAAAAAAAAAAAGGGGGGAATTATTTAAATTCTTGCAATTTCCTTTTTACAGTATATCCTACCTTCCCTGAGCCCCTCTTCAAAATCTAGCTTTCAAGTATTAACTAAATCAGCTCACACACAGTCTCACAGCAAATAAATCACAGTCATAGAAGGGAGACTTTTCAAAAAAAAGCAATCAGGACAGGGAGATTTAATTCAGAGAGAGGAGAAAGACTTTAGACCTTGATAAGGCATGACACAATTCCACACCACCATTGATCTGCAATCATATAGCTGTATCTGTAATGCAAACAACAAGTTATTTAGAATACTCCTAATTAGGTACAATAAGTGTACACTGGCACATTACTGAATCTATAAATAGACTGCAACCACATCATTTCACTCCTGCCCCATGTTATGATGTGTGGGAGGTGAGAAGAAAGGCACATTCTTTTTTTAATACCTTTCTTAAATTTTTTCGTTTTTTGTGGGGGAGAGGGGTGTTTATTGGATTTATTTTTTTTTTGCTCCTGAAAGTATTTAATCAGACCTCTAAATATTGACAAATCTTCCTCAGCAGACACAGGTTATCCTCAACAGCTGTGTAAAAGATAGAATACCTAATTTGTAATAAATCAGGAACCACATTCTATCAATCTGTAAGACATTCAGAGATACATGGCTCTGGGCAACCAAATGTCACCTTGAAAATGTCCCTGCCCTGAGCATGGGGGTTAGACAGATGACCTCCCAAAGTGTATTCCACCCCAGATTACTATTACAATCCCGTAATAACATTCATAAATATTTTTTCTATAAAAAGTCCCTCTCTATAACCTCTTACACCTACACACAGTAATTTACACGGTAGATCAGCTACAAATAACCTTGGGGTATATTTCAAAGAAAAGGTATAATCATCGGTAAGAAAATTCAACAGAAGCTCATATGCCTCTTGCCCTAGCTATGACTTATTTTTACTTATTTTTACTCAAAGAGAAAAATATAAGATTTCCCTGTCATTTCCAACACCTCACTGTGAGACAACTTCTCAGGGACACAGATTTATCAAAATCTCAAAGGGTAATATGAAATACGAGCTATTTGTAAAACTGTTGGCAGCAGATCCCTGGTTGATGAAAGAGTAGAATTTATGTTGTTAAGTCCTTTTATCTCCTCCTTAATGGTGCACAAGCAACCGGATGAAAATAAAAAAAATTCCTTTTTCACTGTAAACAGTGTAAGCCAAAGACATATAAAGTATTGGTTTACATGCACACACACACATGCATAGAACTATGGGGCTCTAAATACTGTTCTCTGTGCAAGAAGTAAGATCATCTGAAGCACACATATGACCACAACTGGAAATGTGGAAAAATGCAGTATCTTACAGAAGCTGGAATGAAAATTATGCATTCAACAACAACAAAAAAAAAAAAAAATAAAACCACCTATTCACTGCAGTTGCATTTACCTGGCAACAGCAGGTAACATGAGATAATATACAAAAGCACTGATAGGTCTTTAAACATACAGCTTGACATTGCCAGCACATTTAATAGCTTGTTTTTGACAGGAGCTCGTCAGAAGTTCTGTACTTACAAGTATCTTCAGTTCCTTTGAAACGCTGAAGAAGAAGCAGAACAGAGTCTTGCAATGCAGCATCAGCATCAGAGATATAAACCTAACAACCCTCTGAAGCCTGAAGAATTTTTTTTATGCCTTTTATAGAATTACAAAGTTGGGAGGTGGGCAAGGAAAAGACTTGTCATCTAGTAGAGAGGATAGTCATCTAGTAGAGAGGATACACACACAGACCCTAACTTGTGCAACGTCCCTTTAAATTTCTGAAAAATTATTTGCCAGTGGATCAGGGAGGGTTGGGGACCACCAGCCTAAGCAGCAAACCATCTCAGGCATAAATTTTATCTTACCTGCACATAGTTTTGAGGCATATTTTGGTCAGTGTTCTCTCTACAAAATGTTAACCGGTGGACTCTGTATAGGTGAAAGTCCTTTCTTTGCTTCCAGAAGCACCACAGAATCATGTTTATTAGCCCGACATCCATTCATAACCAAATTTTTAAAAACCAAACAACCAATAAACAAGCAAACAAACAAAAAAAAAATCCAAGATGCAGTCAACTGAGCTACACGAAGAGGTTTTCCAAAATCCTGGTTCTGAAAGTTATTCCTGGTTTTGTCTGTAATAAGAAGCTGTGCAAATGTGGAAAATATTTTTTATTCCCTTGAAAGTTCAGATTTAATCCAAAACATTGGTTCTTCATCTCACACCCATATCACTAGCTCCGCATTACAGATCTGCGTTCATCCCAGGCAGAATTCACATATAAATGTATAATTGTATACAATTAAAAAAAATACTTTTTACACCATAAACACCACCATATTCTTTCAAATCTTTGACTCACAAACCCCCTTTTACCCTTTGAGCTCTCTTTTATTCAATTTAATAGATCCCTGAGACTGAGGCCAATCAATGTTTGTCTAGAGAGTAACTCATGTGAAGCACCCTGACGCTTCAGGCAAAAATGACAATAGCTGAAAAAACAGTAAAGAGGGTGCATTAATTTTCAAGTCAATAGCTCCACAGTGAACCATCTGCTCCCAGGATTGATCAGTACCACTGAAGGAAGGGGCAGTGAAGGGTGAAACTATTAAAAAAAGCAAACTCATATCTGCATCCTCTCCAAGACTCCACACCCAACAAACTTCATAGTCTTTGGCAGTTACTCTCTTTGTGGGAACTACTGGGAGAAATCTTGCAGCGGCATATACTAAAAGGAAAAGGGATGTCATTCCTTTGCTGTTCAAATTCTTGAAGAAACTGTGACAGCAGCAGGCAGGAAAGGAGGGAGAGAACACAAAGCAAGATGTCTCTATGGGAGCTTTAAAACAAACACAGAAGTATGTGCCCATCCTCGGGGGCAACAGGGAGTGTGCACAGGGAGAGAAGAAGTCTCTGCCTGATGGGCACCCGGGCCTGCTGGATAGCCATGCTGATCCTTTCCAACATCAGCAGCTGAACCAGAGCAAGCCACCCTTCTTACAAGCAGAGAACCTTCCTCTCACTCCAGAGGATCACAGCAGCAGTAAGGCCTACCAGCAGTCAAGCTGAAGCCGTTCAAACTCAGTTACTAAATTTAAGCAACCACACAACAGGACATAACTGACCAGAGCAGCATGACAATCCTTTAGAACCACTTAAATCTCTGCAGGCATGAAAAACCTCAGCAGATCTTCCCAGCACGGAGCTATGCCAGAAGTGCAAAATGACACTGAGGGCACAGCCTTTTCTCCTTGGCGAGCACATCTAGGAAGACCCTGGTGAGCCTTGGGCACACATCCTCCCAGTGGCTGCACACAGAGGGGTTCCTCTTGCTTCCCACCCAGAAAATACATAGGGAGACTTGCCACCCACAAGCTACTACTCAGTTTCAAAACCCTATTCAGGTTGCTAAGTGACAATAAAGTAGTGCAATCTCACACAATTTGCAAACCCCAAGCGCTTAAAGGCAAGGAAATGAATTGTCCAGATCATAATAAATCTCATGCTGCCCATCTAATAAACAAATAAATTCTCATCAAATGTAAAAGCTTAGTGAATTCATTACAATAATGCTACCTCTCCCAAGAGTACAAGCTCAGGTTTTGTTAATGTGCTTTCAGTATCTAAGTGGTGAAATATTCCTAAACAGGGATATTATTCAAATAAAAAAACTTAGCTAGAAAAATTTTTTTTCTTCCCTTTCTTCATAATTATGCAATATATCATGGTAATTCCTACACGGTAACAGTTTTTTACGTCAACTATGATCTGACTTTATTTACAGAATTTTTATGACCCACATCTGATGAGCACTTAAGCATCAGCTTAACTTTAAGACGTAATTAGTCACATAAAAGTGTATAGGGTGACTGAAGTGTTTCAGTACATGCACAAATGGTGCACTAGACTAAATCTCTTAATTCATTTTAAATAGCATCTAATGTAGTGGACTTATTTTTAGCATACCAATGAAATAATGTTTATTTTGGATTAGCATTAAGCTTGTTTGCTGTGATAAATGCAATGTTTACATTAAGAAAGAATGAGGCTTCTTTTCAGTATGATATGGAGAACATAATTTACTGATGCCTCCAAGCCAGGCTTTTTTTTTCCTGACATTGCTAGTAAATTGAGTGTCATGGCTCGAACTTAGCATTATACAGCTATGGTTACTGCACGTATTTAGTAGCCTGCTCTTAGGTTTTTAAAAGACGATTTTGGAAAATGCAGCTGATTTTTTCAAGGCCAGAGGAGAAAGGATAAAACAGCAATGTAGAAAGGTGGCAAATACAAAGGTGAAAGAAAGAGATCTCTCTCTTAATAAAGTTCAGATACCAAAGTATCAGACTGAAAAAACACTGAACAAAACTAGCCATGCTGTCAATAACTTTAAGAAGTTGTTGACATCATTTTTCCCTACTTTACAAATAATAATAAAAAAATAATAATAAAAAAAATCTCAAAAATTTAATGCCCAACGAGAACAAAATGCTGGTCTTGTGGCTCCTTTAAAAGTAAGCTACTGAAGTATTCTCACAAGACATCAAACTATGTCTTAATTATCCCTGTCAGAGGAAAACAACCAAAACAGCATGACTACAGAGCATTTTTTATACCCAAGGCTCCATATTCTGAGCATCAATGAATCCACACATTACCTTCTTGCTTCGCTAAGATTTTGAGGTCTACAAACTATGTATGCTCTTCTGTAGAGCCCTCACCAGAAGCATGGCTGGTCAGAATTCACAGAAAATGAGAGTAACATAAAAAAAAAAAAAAATAGAAAAAAAATATAGCCTTTTGGAGTGTTCCAGAGCAACAACACTGGTCTAAGCTGCCTTTTATTGTCTTCAGCTAGTCAAGAGAATTTCAAGACCTCCCTTCAGAAAAAGGCTTTGTGAAAGCCAGACAGACTGTTCTTTTAAACACTACTTCAAATACAAACCCACTGTAATTCTAGGTATTTTGCTTTAGATATCCAAACTAATTTGGCTAGTCCAGCTAGTCATCCAGTAGTCATAAAGCAGTCATACAAGAGTCTTGCATCCTGCATTCTGACATAATTGCTGGAAACAATTCAAAATGATTGCAAATGATCTATATAGCCTTACATGGATAAAGACCCAGCTATAAAATAGTCCTTTCTTGAGCTCTGGCATGGCTGTTACGTGTCTCCAGGACTCTGCACATGAAGTTCACAAGATAAGGCATCTCAGAAAGGGATTCCCAGTCATCATTTATTCTTGAATGAGTCTCTTCTTTTGCTTCTTAAAAAACAGAAATTCTCCTTAAGTACAAAATAAACTCAAAGTGTTCCACCCGATCTTTTTCACAGAAAAGCATTCTCCAGCTCCTTGGAACAATACACAAAATAATCAAAATCCTGTATTGAAGACAAAAGTGTTATTATCTTTTTTCTACCTTCACAGCTCACCCAGCTGGCCAGGGGGTGGGGTGGAAGGGATAATTCATGACCTCACAGTACAAAATAGCATTAATACTTTAAAGATTCCAGGAAAGGAGAAAAAAACAAAAAAATACCCCCCCCCCAAAAAAAATACAGAAACAAGCACCAAAGAAAACCACCTCAAAAGCAACATTCTTTGACGACCTGCTTGCAAATACCTACTGAAAAATGTTACAAGCTCCTCCTTTCTGGTACTTAGCTAGCAATTTAAGCTTTGCCAATACATGCATCACTAAAATGCCTTAGCAGATTTCATTTCAGTTTTATACAAACATGTGTCAGAATTTGGAGTGGTAATGACCAATGTGCCCTAAATAGTGTAACTCTTTCCATTCTAACCCTGCTTACTTCTGCATAGTGTGTTCAGTCATTTTTAACTTCCCCAAACTATCATGACTTTGCCCGAAATTTTCCTTTAATAGACTCTATTTTGAAAGCTTATGTAGACACATGGCAATTATGAAAAGCAATAAATACTGCACACCATTTAATGCTAAAAACTGGTTTGCTTTGTCCAGGCATACTTTAGAACAGAATAATACATATATCCATATCAAAACTTAAACACAGTGCCCTTTACATTCATATGCACAATGCATGTGTCAGAAATACACATTAATGAATATTTCACTTTAAAAATAGGTTAATGTCCCCGGGATGTGGTAAAATTAAAAAAAATTGCCTGATTTTACAACCATTGTGGGGAAAAAAAAGTTATTGAGATATTTTTGAGGTATTTTACTAAGGATGGCTATACAGTACATCAATTTAATTGCAGAATGAAAATTATGGAAAATACGAATACTGAAGACAGATATCCTGCAGCACCCTTCAGTCTGCTCTGTGAACATTACTAGGTGTCAAGAACTTGAGGACAACTGCTGTGCACTTCCTCACTAGTGACACTATTCATGTTACTGCAGTTGCAAAATACATTACAAATTATAATGCATTTTGAGGCTGTGCAAGAAGTTACACAAACCTAATGCATATAAAGGATCTCCACTGGGGTAGACTTTGCTAACATGGCATTTTCCTGAGAACTTCTGGTGCATAAAAAAAATCATGTTTCATTAACCAGAAAGGCATGAACCACTACTTAGTTGAGTAAATTGGGAAGCATTAAAACAAGGAAAAGCAGATTACATTGCAAAGAATGATGCTCATGCATTTGTACACTGGTATCATTCACATCACTTTACATTTAGGTGAATTAACAAGCTATGGTAAACTGACAGAAATGTATACCAGAAACAAACAGGAAGTGACTGCTGGGACTTGGCACTGTCAAATATCACCATATGGAAAAGGTTAGAAACTTTTTGAAGGCTCAGTTCCTAAATGGCTGATGTTAAAGCAAATAAAACCACAGTGGAGAATTTAATTAATTTACTTTTATTACTCCATAATGATTTAAGATCTCAAAAAATATATATTAATAACTCAGATAAGAAAATTCAAGTAACAACTCTTGCCATTTAACTAAACAACACTATATTATCTCCACTAATTATAACACAGTCATGCTTCTGAATATCTCCCATGTTATAGCAATTTCATTACTAACAAAAACCACTGGGGATGAAGGAGAGGAAGAAAGCTTTGTCCCTCATACCTTACAAGTGTATTTATCTTACTCAGTACACCACATTTTCTTGCATTTCCTAAATTATACTTTCTGCTTTGGAATGTCTGCTTCATGCAAAAATAAACACAGGCAAGATATTCAATGCAGATTTGAGAGCAAAGCACATATCCAACAGAGCTTTTGCATTAACTGGACATGGACCCATTAAAATAGGAAGCCAGGTCAGTGATAAAAGTTCTACTCTTCATATCCAGTTTTTTCCAGAGTACTCAAGACAAGAGTGAGAACTGTAACTGCAGTCATCTGACAACTATACTTCCAAGTATCCAGGGATTGTTTCATTTATTAATCTTGTGCTGATCCTAAAGGTGAGAAGAATTCAAAGAGAAAAAGTGTGAGCTCTAATTTGAATGTTCCCTTCTCGACATGTTCCTGCTATAAAGAACTGAAGTAAGGCCATCTTTCTAAGGAATGTGCTTTGCACTACAGCAATTAACTTTAAAGTAACTAGAAGCCAGCTGATGACAGGCAGTTTTCGGGCTGTAGCCCCAAGAACTGAAGTCATCTGTTTAAGGAAGGCACTAACTCTGCCTGTCTTAACCAGCATCTTTACAAATGAAGAAGCCAAATTTAACACACACATGGAGAACTTTCCATTACTTCAATCTCCAATATAACCCTGTTTGTAACCCAGTATCATCATATATACTACTTCAAAACTGTCTGACTGCAGTTTTCCAAAGTTCTCATAAAACCAAAATGCATACTTTTTTTTTTCCCTACTGAGACACATTTTATGTACTAAAATGTGGGTCTCCCAAAATGAGGGGGAAAGATAAGTAGACATTACAAAACCAAGAGTTGTTTCCATTAAGGATTTTGGCTCAAAAGTGCTCAAACTTCACAGGGTGCCTGCCACCTATTTATTCACTAGTATTTCCTCCATGGAACACATACAAACTCCACAGATACAACAGCTTCCAGGATGATGTTTAAACATGTTGGCTTTAATCTCACAGTAGCCCTAATCAGTTTCGGTCCCGATTTTCCTAAAGGTACCTACTGCTACAGTGTCACTCCACAGCCAAGCATGGGGCTTTAGGAAATGGCTCCTAGTGACAAACAACATGTTGGCCTAAAGAATAGTCCTTTAGTCCTTTGCACAACTACTTGTTCCCTCCTCCTCAAGTTGGCAGACACCAGCACATGTTGATCTTCAAGTTTTCTGTTTGGGATAATTAACATATGTTGACACAGATATGCCTTTAAAGTATTCTAAAAATGTAAGAGATAGATATGCATAAACTGAAACTACACCCATAAGAGAAGTCACAATGATGTCCAGCCATATCACCAATCTGTTTCTCTTAGCAACTGACTGTAAAAGTAGTTCCACTGAAATCAAGTGAATAGTTTGCCAAGGAAGTTGATATCCAATGTGGGTAAGCTATGGCAAAACTGGACAAGTTTTCCAAATAGAACTGTGAGCCAATCATTAGCATATCACAAACAAGCAATAAGCTTGGGTGTAATTAGATCTGCCAATACAGTACTCTTGCCTTCCCTCTTCTCATTCTCCCCCTGTCCTCAGCTAAACAATTAATTGCTTTTATTTAGGAAGAAAAGAGCAAAAACTCCCTTTGAGAACTACAGATGTTAGAAGTTTTTAGGCCTCGGTTAGTGCTAGAGAAAGGGGTTTGTTCTTGCACATATATTTCCTATATCTTGTTATACACACATTAAAAAAATCCACTCCTGAGTGATTCTGTCTGCAAAGTATCACCATATGGTAGCTTTCACAAATGATCAACTGTACCAAAACATCTAAAAATAACATCTTCCTTAAGTAAAATAAAAACAATTACCAGCAGAGACTTTTGGGTATAGCTCTGAGCTGAGAAATCAATACCATGTCACTGAAATGCTTCAAGTAAGTAAATAAGCAACCTCTGGAGAAAAACAGCAGAGTTCTAAATGACCCACAAGCATCAATGATAAATGTAATATACATGCTTTCAGTTGTTTCAAGAGTCTATTCTTAGATGTAAGACAAACCCAATCCATTTAATTAAAACCTTAGCTTACAAACACATCCACCAAGTAAGTGAAGCTTAACAAATCTAATTTGAATGAAAGGGACTAGCTGGGTAAAAGAGCAGCTCCCTGATGTTCCTTGCTCTAGTGGTTTCATGTAACCACTGATCACCAACTACTACAACGGCAAACATACAACACCCTTAAACTAAATGGGAGTTGTCTGTCTAAATATAGCTACTTTTAAATAATGCATTGTGAGTTATAAAATGAAGTGCTACTGAATTATTTAACAGGGGTCTCATCTTTAACAATGATATATCACTTTTAATTAAATTGAAAGAAAGATGTTTATATTTGGAGTTGCATATTATTGTAAATTGCAACCAATAAAGCAATATTTTAACTCCAATTATGTCAGCAGTTTTTCCTATATATATCTGATTCACAGAAATAGAACTGGGACTCAAGCTAAGATAAGCAAAAGCAAGACTTGCAAAGCTGTCCTAGCTCTTCAGGCGATCCCATTTTAGCATTCATTCACAGCCTTCAGATACAGAATATCCCACCCGTCTGTAACAGTTGGCAAGAATTGGCTGGGATCTCAATCTCACAAACCTGTGTCAGTAACATTCATAATAGGCATGTCTTCCTTATGCAAGTATCAACCTCTGTGAAAGCAAACACTCAAATGCACTTAATACTACTATAGCTAATAAAGGCATCATGTTCTGTAACTTTTAAAACGTTCTGAAGACTGCCACACAGAAGGGTGTTGAAGCTGAAAGTTTGTGCAGGATTACATTTCCAACACAATGCAACAGTTGTGTATTATTTACGATAGTAACCTTTCAGCCAGACCTAACAACTGCAAATGCAGAATTAACGTTTAGCAATAAAATGGAATGACACATCTTGTTTAGGAGGTTTCAGGGAAAAACTGGTTTCCACCTCACACAACGAAGTAACATTACTGTTTAACAATCACGCTTTCTGTTTAAAGGTGGCTGCCTTTTGAACATAGCACACAGAGCAAAAGCCCAAGGGAAGAACAACCAGACAAAAACTTCACAAACTACTAACTTTAATGGGTGCTCTGTAGAGGAAACAACACCACATGACCTATTGTGTAGAAATCAAATCCTAAGTGTGATCAGTCCAGGCCTGCATGGAGTCACTTTGCCCCTCAAAACAGACACTTCCCAGAAAAACCCTGATCTTCATGTCATCGCATCAATAAGCTCTCCCCAAAGCGATTTTGTTCAGACCTCATCACCGACTGTGGACCATGCTTTGTAGAAAGTCATGGGATCCTTCTACACAGCAAGTGAGTCTGTTTCATTATTTTTATGCTTTCAAATGCCTGCTTGTTGATTTCACAGGGGAAAGAAGATAAATAAATACATCATCCATGAAAAGAAGTAATTCCACTGAGACAACTTCGGCAGTCCGAGACAGCCAAAAAACTGCATTAACCTAAAATTTTGACAGCTGCTTTACACATCCAGTGCCATGAGAGAAGATGTACAGAAGTTTACTTCTCTTTCCGCGAAGTGCCTTTCAAAGTGGAAGCCGCCTTTCCCTCCTTGGCAGTACTCTCGCTCCCGAAGGGGAGCCCGACGTGCCACCGCGGACTCGGTGCACGGCAGCGGCCCCCGGGACCGGGGCTGAACTAAAAAGGGTGGGTGGCGGGTATGGAAAACGGTGAGGAAGGGCTCGCTGAGCCAGCCCACCCGCGCCGCAGGATGGCAGGGCGGGATCCCCGCGGCAGCGGTGCCCGCCGCCGAGGAAGAGCCGGAGGGAAGGAGGGAAGGAGGGAGGCAGCCCGCCGCTTCCCCCACACCCAGGACGCCCGGCAGGGCAGGGCGGCTGCCGGGGTAGGCAGCTTCCCCTCCGGCCAAGCGGAGCCCCGCCGCCCCGGGGGGCTCTTCCTGCCAGCCGGGGACAGATGTGGACGCAACAGCTGGACGGGGAGGAGGGGAGAGGAAGGAAGAGGCACGGCAGTCTCACCCCCCCATATACAGCCCCCCCCGCCGCCGCTCCCGGGGATGCGGGCGGGATGCAGCGGCCGTCCCCGGCTCCGGGCTAGCCCCGCTTCGGGATGGGGATGGAGAAACCGGCCGTGAAAGCGGCGGGGCTGGCTGGCTCCTGCCCCCCTTACCTTGCTGCGGATCTGGCCCGAGGTGGACACTTTCCGGATGAGTTTCTGGGGGCCCTCGTGCTCCCCTTCGCTATCCGACGATTCGTCCGCCGGCCCCGTCGCCGCCGCCGGGGGTTGGGGCTGGGGCTGCAGCGGGATCCCGGCGCCGCTCATCCCCGACTCGGCCCCGGCCATCTTCCCGGACTCCTACCGAGAGAAAGCACACGAGCCCGGCTCAGCCAGGGCAGCCGCTGCCGCTCCCCTCCCCGGGGAGGAGGAGGCGGCGCGGGAGGGTGGGGAAAGAGGCGGAGCGGGGGGGCGGGGACGGGGGCGGTGGCGGCCGGGGCTCTGGCGGAGCGCAGCGGAGCGGAGCGGGGCCGTCCGCCCGCCCGCCCGGCCGCCATCTTCCGCCGCCCCTTCCCACGGGCAGGGGCCGCGGCCCGCGGGCAGCGCCGGCCGCCTCCGCCCGCTCCCAGGGCCCGGGGCACGGCCACCCGCCGGCGGGCGGAGCTCGGCGGACGGGCCCGGCCCCCTGCGCCCCTACCGACGGGGAGTGGCCCGGGGCGGCCGTCGGCTGCAGAGGGCGCCGGTGGCGGAGCCGGCCGGGCCGCCCGCGGCAGGAGGGTGCCCGCCCCACAGGTGAGCCCCGGGGCGAGTCCTAGGGCGGCGAAACGAGCGATGGAAAGCGGGGAGAGCGCCCGGCTCCCCCACACCTGCCAGGGCTTCCTCGGACGTCCCGGCCTGGCGGGGAGGGGGGACCCGGCACCGGAGCGAGCACCGCCCGGCCCCGCCGGGCACCCCCCGTGCGCGATGTGCCGCCCGGTGACCCGGAGGGCGGCGAAACCGGGCGGGTGCCGTGCCCAGTCCTTGCCCCGTCCGGGCCGAGGGCTGTGCCGCTCTCCCCTGGGAGCGCAGGATGTCTCTTCGGGACTTGGACGCACCTCAACTGATGAGACGGGCTCCTATCTGTCAACCCCGTGGTAACTATCCGTCAGCTCCAAAAGCCTCGGACAGTTTTAGTAAATGCATCTAATCTATCCAGTGATTTTTCTCCTAATGGCCTAATTTTTTTGTTCTATTAATTTTTGTCTTTGTGAAAGAGCGGCCCTTACTTCTGGGTAAGAAAGGGTCAGTTTTCCTTTTTCATCTCATATCTGGCAGCTTGCACGATCTCGAAATGTCACCACATGTTCTGAATTGTGGGACTCCGAAATTATTGTGGCTTGTATGTAGTCAGTGTTCAAAATAAGTGTTTAAATCACAGCAATACTAAATAAAACACACAACTTCTAGCTGCATGGACCGGATTAAACATAAGAAAGCAATCAACACTTGTGGCTTCTATATTCCCACAATTCTATTTATATTTCCAGAAAGGGAACTGACATCTCTTAACATACTAATGTAATGCCGCAGTACCTAAATACAAAGCATTTAATGAGGAAAAGTAAACACCTGTACAACCTATCCTACACTGCAGACTCCTTGTCACAGTCTGAATTTCAAATAGTCCAGAGTTTTTATAGTCCATCCCATTTCTTTCATTGGGTTTTTTATTTCTAGTAGTGTAGGGGAAAGCAAATATTTCCGTGAAGCCCTGGAGTTCTTGTGGCTTAGTTCTGTGCTACTGCACCAGATACTTCAAATGCAATTCTATACCCACTTCCACATAGGACCAGTTATGGAAGTTTTGGGTTTGTTTTTTTTAAATAGTAAAAGTAACATTTAAAAATCAAAATATCTATTAAGTTATATTTTAAATTAATTTACCCACCTGCTCTATTAAAATATTAATAAGGCCTAAATCCTGTCATTGATACCATATCTCAAAATGATTGTTGAAACTAAGGACTAATTTTGTATTATCTCACTCTTCACCTGAGAGGGAGTTCTCCATTTTTCAGAGGACTGGATCGGACTTGAGCAGGTGCAAGGATGCATTGCTCTCAGTAGTGTAATTTAGGGTACAGCTAGGAAGAAAGATAGTTAAAAGCAATGTTCATGGACACTGTGTCTTTCCACCCTCCTTTCTTCCCCCTCACCATCTTAATTTCAGGAATAGCAAGTTATGCCAGAACATTTCTCACTGTAATTCTTTAATTCTTTTGCATGTAAATGTCACTTGAATATTGCAAAGGGACAACAAGACATAGTTTCCTAATTAATGCTAATGTATTGCACATAATAGTAACTTTGATTTGAGAAACACTTGGTGCTAACAGAACACAAGCAAGACTGACTACATTTAATTCAACTGAATTAAATACTTCTGTCTGAACAATAGTGGTTACTGCTAGAATACATACAACTCTTCAACTTCTGTTCATTTTTAGATCTTAACAATGAGTACTAGTTGCTGCACACTTTCTGCACAATGCAGAGGGCACCATGCATCTCCACCTAGGCTACCCCAGTGTGCTCCCCCTCACTCCTGACTGTCCAAACACAAAATTGTGGTTACTAGGAAAGAAGGTGCTTGCTTTTCATTCCCAAGCAAGTCTCTTTCATCATATCTTGATAAACTTCAGAGTGCTATGAACAAAACAAAATGTTTTGAGAGAACATAGGAATGTTCTCTCAGGTTACTTAATATGAAGATTTTAGTAGCAATAACCTAAATCTGCAAATGTCCCACAAGAACAGTTCAATGAGAATATGAGAACATGGTTTCTGTGAAGTATGTAGTGCATTCTGTGAAATTACGGGTTCTTAAGTCTGCAGCTGTTTAATGTTTACGGAGTTTTCCAAAATGGAGAAACCAAGTGTTAAGCATTGTTGAAAATACACAAGTTACTCACTCATGTTCACATAGGAAGTTATTTCTACAAACATATACATTGCCCAGGCACAAAGACAGTTTTAAAGATACCACTATTGCCACTTGTTCTTCTTTTCAAAGTTATTAATAGATAATCAGGGTCCAGTTCCAGCTTTTACCCAGATTAAGCTGCCTAAGCTAGCCATGAAGATTGCCTCAGTAAGAACTTGCAACTTGACTTCCATCCCTTCCTCTCACAGCTGGATTTCTCCCAGGTGATCAGTATTAGACTCAATATGAGAAATATTGAATAGCACGTTTCAGCACAGTGACCACAGCTACAAATACTCCGGCACAAATGGTACCACTTGACTTGTGCAAGTTGGGCTCTTGAACAATGTGGGACTATATGCAGTCATTAAAAACACATACAATACTTGCACGTGCTGTGTATTTCACTTAACAGTTTCACACCTCTTAGTAATGACCTTAAATTTGCAAACTGAAGCAAGGGAGTAAAAAGCATAAAGAAAGATTGGCATTTAAAGGAAGATACTCAACTAATAAAAAACAGCTCTGCTATTTTTGTGCTACGGCAATTAGTATCAGCTGATTAATTGCCCTTTGTATACAATATATACTTATTTTCACTGTGATATTGTATACATTTAATATACATATATACACTGTGAGAACATTTTAAATCAACCACATTGAGTCCAAATAATAGGATATATGTCACTAAAATGAATATGAAGCGTAGAAGAAAAATCTAAACACACATGCACTCTAGCATTCAGTGCTGAAGGTTTTAGTTTATAATACTGATTACTACACTATTTTATTCCAACCCTAAAATTAATTTCCTTTGTAACAAGCGTTTTTACATCTCTTTTTTCCAAGTCACTTTGGCATCTATAAACTAAAGGGCAATACTTTTCCATCCTTCACCTCAGAAAGTTATTCCAAGGGAATTTGAATCAATAGTGTGTCAGATTAACAATGCATTATTCATCATATTTAAAAGATTTTGTTGAATCTTTCCTAACTTGGGTGATTAGTGATAGCTTTGGTTTTTTTACTGGGCTCCCTACTCTCAACAAGTTCATTTCAGATCTATCTGAACTCCCTCTGCAGATCAGATTACTGATATTATTCTTTCTTAACTTCCTTACTTAGCAAAGAGGAAGCCAAAATATAACAACATGTATCCATACCACTGTTCAAGAAAGTAACTACATCACTTGTGGCTGGTCTGGGATTAGCCAAGGGAATCCTGTGACCTGAAGGTTTCATTATTAAGGAAACTATTAAACTATGTTGTATGTTTCACAGTGAAAAGGTCCAAACCAGGGCAGGTAATAAAAGTACACAGATGCTTTGTGAATGTGTTAGGACTTCTGTATGCATTTCAAGAGTAAGGAAAGCCAAGACTCATGTCTCATATGAAATATGAAAATTGTGTATAGAGCTTTGTAAGTCATGTGTTATGCACATTTTTCCTGCAAAGCCACCAAACCTCCCTTGCAAGAGTGCAGGGTGAGCCTTACATTTTAAGTTACTTTTACTTAGCTTGGTCATGGGGTTTTACACAACTCCTACTGGATTAAGGAAGAGCTTTTCCATTTAAGAGTGTGCTGTGATTTAAGGAAAGGTCTGTGTAGAAATTTGAAGTAGTACACCACCAAGTCCAACCCTGAGTGGCAAAGAACTTGTGGCTGCATTTAATGTCCATCACTTATTTCTCAGAATAGCTGTAGGAGGAGCACTTCCCAATAATCTGACAATTTGCATGGATTATTAAATTGCACAGGTTCAAAACCTGCAAAAAAATAATTTTCCCTATCTTATTGCTCTTTGTTTTGTGTTTTAAGAGCAGGGGAAGAGAAGTTTGCGTACTATGTTTTCCCTTTCATCATTCACGTCTTCACCTAAATCACATCTTCATCCTTTGCCCCCATTATCATAAAAAGCCTGATTATGAGCAGATGGAAAGAACAATATGGGTCTTGCTACTAAGACCATGTATTTTACCAGCAGGTTACCAGGTAAAGGACTGGGTGGATCAGCTGAAATTAGTCTTGTAAAGGAAATCGGTACGGTGGTTAACTTTAAAACTGCATTCATGGATGTACTCTTTAACAAATGCAGCAATGAAATGATAAACATGACCCAAATCCTGGCCCTTATTGGGGGAGGGGGAAATGGAGGGGGGGGAAGTTCTCCTTGTTTATCTAAGCCGTGCACACAGAAGGAAACAGGCTTGGATGCTTCAGCCAGGACTCTGCATTTCCAAGCGGAGAGGGGCTGCAATCCATCTGCCTCCCGAGTTTCAGCTGAGTTTTGGATGACGGCAGCAATTTAAATGTCACTGTTTAATAGGAGAATGCATTCGCAGGAATTGACTTCGCTGCCTTCCTCCCACGATGTCTTCATCTCTACAGGCAAAAATCTCGGGTTTCCCTTGCCTGATCCTTTCAATGTCAGCTCCATGTTACCGGAACACACACACAGCTGTTTTCCCTATCACAGCTGCATCTCCGGCAACAGTTTCGGGGCTTGAGGACTGCAGAGGGCAGCGAAGGGGGATGTTCAACTTAACAACAAAAATTAGGACAATAAAAATATATTTGTGAGGGCTACAAATCCTAACAAGGAATGGAGTGAACTTAGTTCGTTGTCGTTATCTCCAGGGCTCGGCTGCTGCTTTCCTGAGGGTGCGCACACCAAGCCACGCAAAGAATGGGTCTCCCCCGTTTGCTCTTTAAAACTGGGTTTACAAGTAAAACCTGGACCAACCAAACGAGTTAGCAAAACATGGTACAGCCATCTAAAGGGGAGCTTGGCAATGGCACGGATCCATGTTTCATGCTGCCTCGCCAAGTTCAGGGCCAGAGGCAGCCCAGCCTTGACCTCTTAGATAGCCTGAAATCTCCCAAGCAGCTACCCAAAGCCTATTTTTAGCCATCCCCGCCTGATGTGTGTGTGTGTTTGCACAATGGAGAAAAGCCCAGGAGCGGGACCAGACTGCCCTGAAAAGGGAAATCTGATTTTATCGCCTGCTGAGGATGCCGGTGACATGATTTCCTTTGGTTGGAAGGAGGGTCTTCGAGTTGCTTAAACAAACCGCAAAGGCACCTCACCGCAGCTTTCCTCCGGGCCAGTTTGAGCACTCCCCTCCCTTCGTAGCGGTCCAAAGGCAGGCGCTTTCCCCACATCCCACAAGGCAGGATGACAGCAGAGTACCCCCAGCCCCATCCCGCTTTGCCGCTGCGATGGGAGCAATTCCCAGCCTAGAGCCAGAAGGGGGGGGGGGGGGGGGGGGAATGAAGTGTGTATCTCTGGAAACTGCCTCCCAAAGCTGCTTAGACACGTTGCTTTTGCTGTGCTAAGAGAAGGAGTTTAACGGTATCAACATCCAGCCCAGCCCACCCCCCTCGGCAAAGTTGAAGGCAAGGCTCTCGGTGCTAATCCCAGGCTTTCCACCCGGGCAGTGAAACTCAGAAAGGGCAATGAACTCCAAGTCTCCCAGAGGGACGAACTCATCAGCAAATGGCCAGATACGGCGGGGGCGAGAGGCTCCCACCCCCCTGCTCCCCGCGGGGAAGGGACGAGCGCCGGCGGCCGGGCTCTGGCGTGGAGCGGGGTCGGAAGAAGGGAAGGGGGGGCTGGAGGGTACAGATAAGGGCGATAGCCGAACTCCCCGGCTGAGCAATACAAGCAGGAAAAGGGGTAGGAAACGTCTGTGCAACGGCAAGGCACGCATGTACCTACCAGCTCCTCCCAGACGGGGCTGCGGGCGCTATAGGAAGGGTACCCATGCTCCTCCATCACCCCGCAGCAGGTCCCCAACCTTCGCGGGGAGAGCGCCGACGGGCAGCGGAGCTGGGTCCGCCGGGCTACGCTTCCCTCCCTCCGCCGCTCCGGCTGGCAGCGCTTCCCCGGCGCCGCTCGTCCTCCCCCCACCCCGGCTCCGCTCCTCCCTTTTCTCCCCCGGCTCTGTCCAGGCCCCCTCCTCCCTCCCCGCCCGGCTCCTTTCCCTCCCACGGCCACCGGGCTCAGCCCGGTTCCCGGGGGAGCCGGCCTGCAGCTGCCGCGCCGCTCACATCATCGCCTCCTCCCGCCCCCCGCACGCCCGCCCGCCGCGCTGTCCCGGGCGCCCCGCACGCCCGGCCCCCTCCCGCCCGGGCAGCCCAGCGGATCCCGGGCAAATCGCCTTGGGCATAAGCCGGTTTATGGCCGCTCCTGCTGTTGGCGGGGCCGGCGGGCGAGGATGCGCCCCGCGGCGAGGGGAGAAAGCCCCTCGGTGCGCCGGGAGCCGCTGCTGTCCCGCCGGGACACGCCGCCTCCCTTGGTCCCCAGGCTGGCCCCGCTGGCCTCGGTGCGCGGCCGGAGTGCGGGGTCTGAGGTCCCCAAGGGCCCGGCTGGGTTTTGCGACGGGCTCCGGAGGGAGCATCGCTGCTTCCCCATCACCCTGCCCCGAGCCGAGCCAGGAGGGGGCCAGGATCAAGGCCCTGGTGCTGGGACAGCCCTCTGGCCCCACTCCTCCCCGAAGGCCCCGAGAGCTGAGTACTGGGCTCTTGGCACCCTTTGGATGTTAAATTAAGTGTGAAACGGCACCTCGTTCCCCCACGGCCGCGCCGGCTGGTCCCACGGGCACGTTAAGACAAACTCCCGGGAGCTGGGATACGGCAAAGCCACTGTGGAACAGACGGCACGGATGCGTAGGCCATGTCTTGCAGAGGGGGGTTCTAATTTCCACAGCTACCACGCCACCCTTAGGGAGCAGCAGGATTTCTCTGCCCTCCGTTACACGTTTTAGTAATACAGCGTGTGTATACTTCAGCCTTCTCGGTTTACTAGATACCAGCATCCCCTTGAACACCAGCCAAAGCATTACAACTCTTCAAGTGGATATTGTTATCTCCTTTGAACTCAACACTTATTTGTTTCTCCCAGTGGTTGTAGAATAGCGGGATATGTGAAAAAGTAGGACTGGAGGAGATTTAAAAAAAAAATAAGCTTAGTGACCGTCCAAAATAGTGGTGTTCTTTGCTCCACTTTCAACCTGCCCATTTGAATTTGCAGCTGTAATCAACCATGTTTAATTACAACAAGTTATCCTCATATCATCTACTTGGTAAGTGGAAAAGAGGACAAGAAATTGTATTTCACAAGAAAAAAAATAAGGAATTTGTATTTGCAATAGTTTTTTAATATATATTTTCATTTTCTTTGGGTTTTAGAGCTTTTTCATACCACAAAAAAGCACACTGACATCTGAGCTTTAGCTTTCGCAAAATACGTCCATTTGCAAAGATGTGGGAGTACTATTGGTGCAAAAAGATTAATCTTATCTACTTATATAACTAAGGCTATAAAATACTCCTGTGAAGTTAAGATGGTGTGCTGCTAAGCCAGGCCCAAAGCATTGCCACAGCAGCTCAGCTCATTTGAGGAACTGAAATTGCTGCAGTTCTTCCAGATGTAGAAAAAGGAACTATTTATGTTGATAATAAGTTTATCAGCAGTGAGTTGATGAACTGCCTTGATGGTAAGAGTGTGACCTCAAAAGGAAGATAACAAGATTACTTAACAGCATTTTGGTTTTTGGAAGGTAGCTTTCTAAAACTAATGGCAAGCAACAGTTATTTGCCCAAAGATGTCTGGTCTCCTTCCCTTTGTTCCCTGAGTATGAGAGGCTGCTGAGGAATGTCATGTTATAAAGGGCTTTACACTAAGAAGGAGTGTCAGAGTAAGATTAGTCAGCATCCCTCCTTTCCTCATGATGCACAGGAGGATCTCACATGATGATTGTTTATACCTCTCGACATCTGGCCTCTTTAGCCTTGGTCATGCTGGAGCTTTGTGGCAAAAGTCACCTGCCATGAAATATGTGTCCTTTATAGTCTCTCACATTCCCTTGCTTGCTGAGCCACAAACACTGAGTCTCTTAAAACTCTAATAGTCTTGAAGTTCCTTCTTCTGTTCACACACTATACGTCCCCTTTTGCCCTGAAATACAGATTCTTGCTGTGCCTCTGGCCCCATTTTCTGTTTTGTCTGCCCTGAATCTTATACCTGTGACAAGATATGCAATTGTGTTCACCTCATTTCATCCCCTGGAGTTCAAACCTTTCCACTTTTCCATAAGTGGAACGCTAGTATAGGCCCCAGAAGATTATAACAACCTACTTAAACTGGAGGTGTATTTCAAGATCTTGTTGAATAAGGACAGTCATCAGTTGCTGCACAGATCCTGCTGGGTCTAATTGCAACCTATGCAATGCATTTCAGCTCAGCCCTGCCCTTTTGGGCTCCTGAATACCAAATCTGATTTTTCAGTTCTTTCTGTCAGTGTGACAGACTTTTGTTTTTGCTAAGGAGCCTTGCCCTGTGTGATTTCCCTCTGCTCACCCAGTCAAAGAGCACAGTTCCTGATGAGACTAGGATCTCCCTGCAGCTTGACTGAACTGGTTGAAAATCACAGGCCAAGGATTTTGCTGGAAAATGTAATTCTGTCAAAGCCAACAAAGAATTTAAAGACAGATGCCAGAATCACAGGATTATTGGGGTATTTTTGTTCATGGACACACTGCTGCATTTACAGAGGGCTCAGGGAACTGAAGTCAGGCCCAAGGCAAGGATGTGACAGCCCATCCTTATGCAGAAGAAAACACCTGAGGTATGTTAGTGAGGGGTAGAGAGGTATGTTTAGTGCCTGCTAAAGCAAGGACTGGCCAACAGTTTCCTTGGGAAGATGGGAAGTAGGACAGGGAGAACCCACTGGAGGCAGTTGGAGCAGGAGCACAAAGTGGTTCTCCTGTCAAGTCAACCAAACTGCATCAAAACATCTCCAACACAGCCTGGGGTTCGATTTAATTTTGTTCTGATTTTTTTTATTTTGTTACAAGTCATGTTGTTTGTTTGAATTATTTTGGGGTTTTTTTTGCCTTTTCCAATCTTTTCAACTCGGTCTAGTCTTTAGAGGTTAAATTTCTTGGTAGTAGTCTACCCTATCTACTGTGTTCGAAGATGCCTCATCTACCTCTGTCTCTTCTGTTCCCTGCCCTCAGTGACTCAGTGAAAACTTGAAAGACAAATCAAATGTTAATGTTCACATTATTGACATGTTTTTTTACATGAAGTGAATTGAAAATAGCCTACATTTTCTAAGCAAAATATTTTGGATATATTGGACATGCTTAAACATATGAACTTTTATTCCAATGCTGTGTTTGGACATTCACAAGAAGGTCCCCACCACTTTATGCATTTCCATTCTCTGGAGGGGGAAAAGGAGCTTTCAATTTTTTTTTCCTAAGCTGAGGTAGAAAGGCACTAAAAGAATGAGGGTTTTTTATATTTTTCTGCATATTTCCACCAGAATTGCATTTAGTGTATACAACATAGCAAGTATACACTAATTCTCATCAATTTATGCTAACATGAAACTTCCATCTTTACTTTGCATATAGTATCAAACCTAACTTGAATAAATTCTTCAACGAAATGTTGTTCTTCATTCTCTTCACTGTAAACATGCCAGTTGGCCTTTTATAAAAATAATTTTGCATAACATTTGAAGGTATGATTTTATCAACCTGGTAGTTGGGTAATTCCTGCCAGCCAGACAGGACAACATCCTTCAGTGGGACACTAAAATGAAGAAAATATATTAAAAGCAGAGCAAAATGTACATACCTCCCCGGTGATCCTTCAGGTAGAACTGAAGTAACAAATTGGGTCATTTAAAAAACAAAGATATATTTTTTCAGCAGCATCCTGATAATTGCCTTGAAATCCACTACTTTCTGCTTGTAAAAGCATCTAAACTATTGAACAAATTCTGCATTTGTCCCAGTTTACAGGGCCTTCTGCCTGGAGCTCACATTGGCACCTGAGAAATGTTTTTAGCCTACAGTTTTCTTTCATGGACTTCCTCCAACATGTTCATTCTTCTTCATTATTATTATTCCTCTCATTAACCTAACAACTGCTTTGGCAGTTGCTTACCTACCTGCAAGCAACAGGATGGTTTTAAACAATTCCCTTGATTTTTTGGGTTTTACAAGTGGGAAATTATTTGTGCAGCTGGAAGAATTATTTTCAAAATGAAGTGCTTTAGAAAGAAAGAAGTCACTGAGAGAAAAGTCTTGGGAAAATGTGTTTTACTGGAGCAGCAGCAGAGCCATGGAAGGACAATCCACCATCCACTTCATTCCCCTCCCAGCATTATTATTACCCCTTCTAAATTCCCCAACCCTGCTTGTTCTGCTGGCATGGAGAAACACCTCAACACCTCCTTCTGAGTGCCAACATCAGGGACTAATGTTGTTAAATAGTATTTTCCTTATAGACTTTATTCAGAGACATCTGGGGGGGGGGGGGGGGGGTGTGTTTTTGTCATCCCACCCCTTTGGCTGCTTTGACTTTGTGCTGCAGTAAACAGATACCCTGAAAGTCAGAAGAAAAATAACATGAAAGCACAGATGGCTGTACATGGTGCTTACTCAAACCACTACTAACCTTTGCTAACCACCTCTGCCAGTGCTCCTGGCTGAGGCCACATACTAATACATTTATTTAAGGATATTGGTGAACCAGGCTTAAGACATTCTAGCTTCCTTTCATAAAATCACCTTTGGCAAGAATAATTCACTCCAATCTGTTAGACCCCTGATGACCAGGACTTTAGATCCTTCCTGGAGGATGTAGTTAGTAAATGCCTTAAACCTGCAATCTGTATCTCACTCCCCATAATTATGTGGAAACCACTCCAGGCATCTTCACTAATAACTTTTGGTGGGTTTAGAAGTTGTTGCCACACACTTCTACTCTCAACCAACCGAATTTCATTCTCATCATTGACCTCTCAGCTCACACTTCAGAGATGTTGCTTGTGGCTTTTTTGAAATCCAGGGCCCCACTGGACATCATGCTCCAACACAGGCCTCACCTTGAATAACATCAGCCTGGGTTTGCCCAGGTGTGATGGACATACTCCTGGATTGATCATTCTGACCATCAATGAGGATATTCCGACATCCTTTCTGTTTGTGTGTAAAGCAGGACTTCCTCCTGGTAGGATCTCTTTAGATCTGTGAGCACCAAGGAATATTTCAGGTGAAACAGGGTTTTCTAGGAAAATATCACATCAGTGTTAAAAGCTTCCCATCCAAAGGCCTGGTTTGTTTGAAATTACTTGTCCTTGTAAAGCCTGTATTAGTTACATCCCTCCCTGTTATCATCTAAATAATTAGAAACATTTTATTTTTATTTTGTGAGGAATATAAGTTTATGTTATGGATCAGTAATTCCCAAGTTCCTTCTTTTGATCTTTTTTTAAAGTTTCACTTCATAATACAAGATCTGAAATGATTAAACACAGGATGTGTTCTAACCGCATTTTTACATATGAGCCAAACACCTCTGATGGAGCTTTGCATTTGTGGCTGCCCACTTTGGGATACCTGGCACAAACTTTTGTATCCTTTACTTTGAACTCATTCAGACTTTGCAGGTACAACTTTTTGACAATCATTTATTCTAAAAGAGAAAGATGAATGACTAGTAAAGTATGAAGGTTACCAATGTGATACTTTAAAATCACAGAAAAATTAAGAAATATATTACTTCTGAAATGCTCAGAACTTAAGTAGAGGTTTTAGTTAAACATTCTATAAAATAATAAAGAGAAACAGGAATGGGAGAAGGGAGTTTAACTCCTGACACTGAAAAAGGAAAAAACAGGTGGTAAAATTATTTGATTGGAAAAAGGAAAGAATTTAGCCCACCAAACAACTTAGCACTTACATGGAGCCATTTCTTTTATTGTGTTCTCTAATAAGAACACTACTGCTATCCAATTACAGCAAATCAGTATGTAAAGCTTCTACTTCGGTAATTTTTCTTTTCTAAGTCTATCAAGGTACATATTCTAATAAAAATTACAACAGATCTTTTTTTAGTCCAACTCACCTGCCTAATAGAGGAAGGAGACAGAATTTTCCCAATGGAGTTTTACTGCTTGCACAAGTGAAAGGAAGAGGCTACTGGATGAGTGGAAGTGGTGGGTAAGTACAAATGTATTAGTGTGGCCAATCTGAATAAGTAACATGATGGACTCACATCCATGGTCCTGGTCTTCTTTGGAGATGAGCTAGGGGATACTGAGACAAATATTGTTGTCCTAGCAGAAAAGAAAAAAAACCCCAGAAAACTAGTTTCTCCCCAGAGCTGGTGGATGTAGTGCTGTAAATCACAGTATTTCTTTGGCCAAGCCAGCAAGGTGTATGTTTACTTTTAAGGATGTGGTTTGTCCCATTTATTTCACTTCTAGCACATGCTGAAAGAACACAGTCTCAGTGGGGAACCTTGCAAATTGACAGATTTCAGAAGAGAAATATCTGCTGTATAAAGAAGGTATGGAAGGAAGGAAGGAAGGAAAGAAGGAAGGAAGGAAGGAAAGGAAGGAAAGGAAGGAAAGGAAGGACCTGTTTACTTTTGTAAGATGATACATTTTTCTGTATCATCAGAACAGTAACAGATAAAAGAAGTTAGTTACTCCACAAAGACCAATATGAAGTAAAAGGGATGCTTTTAGCAATTAAGTCAAGAATACCAAGATTAAAGTAATTCTTACTATAAATCCTGTAATTTAAATTCAATTATCTCAGAGACAAATTGATCCAGAAAGTTTTTCACAGATTCTATTAACTTAATGTGGAGTTGAAATTCTGACATTGCTCTAATAGTCTTCCCACATTACTTTCAAGGGATCCCATCAGATGGTTTGCATAGCTATTTTTACTTTCCAATAAAGAGAGGGTGTAACATGACTTACCAGAAAATAAAATAATTTTTTGTGTCTTTAGCCTTATTAAAGTTATAATTCTAATTTAAAGAAGTAATCTTAATCCATGAAACAGCCGTGGGGAACAGGAAAACTCCAAATTAACATTGGTTAAATGTAACCAAGCCTAGTTTAGATAAATGAAATACTAAACAAAAAGAACATTTCTCTATGTTTTAGATTAGAAAAGCTGAAATGTGCAGGGGTGAAGATTGATGTTAATAGGTCCTGAACACGGTCATAATTGTGTCATTTACCACAGAAGCTGCACATGAGTAATGTTTGTTTTAGGGAAAAATATTTTATTGTCTTACTGAAGATTTTCACAGTTAAAATTTTTATATTATTAATATTATTATGAGGTGCAATGAGCAAGTATGTATTACTCTTAGGGACTTGCGGCTTTAAGGAATTTATTAGTAGAATTTACCAATCTACATTATTGCTGCCATATAAAACCATACCCAGGTATGTATACTTCTACCCCCTCCTTGATATTTTAGGACCAACCATGTTCCCTAGAACCTAGTTGGTCCTAAAATCTTGCTTCACAGTGTGGTGAAATGAGACTAGTGAGATTTTTCCAACAGTTATGCAAATCTCTTGTCACTGGATGGAAGAACTGTGACTGCTGGTGGGTTCTGCCAGCCTAGTCCACAGAGGATATGGAGTGGTGGGAAAGGCAGGTTTGTCCATCCTTCTGGGATGCTATGCAGCATGAGAGACAGATCTGTTTGCTCAGGTCACTGTGAACAGATCTGCCAGGCTATGAAATACCTGAGGAGCTAAATCTTCCCTTGTGAGGAATGGTGGAGTGGGGCAATGGGGACTAGCAAATACACTTTTGACCAGGTGAATAGCAAAAGCGTAAATTAAGGATAAACTTTGACGATGCTTTATGCTTTATGTTTTTCTGTACTACTACAATGTCAGAACAGTGATACAATTTACAAGTAGCTTTTTTCCCGTGTGTTGTTTGTGAAACTTAGAGGGGGTGTCATGTCTGTGATGTGGTGGGTGAAATTATGCCAGGTGGAAATGTTTGTGATTTGGATAGAAAAGTACCAATCTGATGAACCTAGAAAAGACTGAGCAGCTCCTGGTCAGCCAGATATATTAGGCA
This sequence comes from Cinclus cinclus, assembly GCF_963662255.1. Lineage (NCBI taxonomy): Eukaryota > Metazoa > Chordata > Aves > Passeriformes > Cinclidae > Cinclus > Cinclus cinclus. The sequence continues at coordinate 58,693,290 of NC_085047.1, forward strand.
ACAGTTTCTAAGATTAAAGCATCTGAATCCCATGGAAACAAGCAGAGAAGGAGTTAGAGACAGGCAGGCTTCAAGTGGTAATATTTGTAGATGTCAGAAAACCAAGGGGATGACGAACCATGAAAATGGCAAATCATTGAAATAAGTTATTTGGACTGGTTGGTGAGATGAACATAAGCAAATATATTTCTAAAGAGAAAAGTGCAAAACTTTGCGCTGAAATAAAAATTTTGTAGGAAATCTATATAAGGGATTCCTTATGGCATCTATTTTGATAAGGTCGTAGGGCTCATGGTCATTAATCAGCTGTCTAAGTTCTAAAGCCAGAATAAAATGATAAATTTGATTTATGAGTAGAATTTCTGGTACTTTTGAGGAATATTGCCTGTGTACTTGGCACTGAGGTACACACAGCTGCAGCGTGGCCTCTGGTTCTGTGGTACACAGTCCAAGACAAATGATTACTGTTTAGGAAGTGTGCAGGGAAGAGTCTGCAAAGCACCTGAAAGACCACAAAACATTATTTGTAGTTAAAGACTCAGGAACTTTGTCCTGATTAATATGAGAAGTTGAGAGACTTAAGTGAAAGCTTGAAGGTCACAACACAGCAAAAAGAGCAAAGGGTTTGTTCACTCTATGTGTGAGCTATCAGAAACTCCACCTACTTTAAATTTAAAAGTAGCACCAGAAACAAGGAACAGATTTCAAACCAATAATAAAGCAGTCATTGGAATAACACACCAAGGTTTGAGTTAAAAATTTTTAATCAGAAGACTGTGCGTTGTTTAAAAAGAAGTTCTCATTCAAGTTCAGATGTATCTCAATGAGTTTGCCTATAGAGAATTAAATAATCAACTGCCACTTTTCTATGTATGTGTGTTGGGTTTGCATGGCCAGATTTTGGTAGTGAGGGGACTACACAGGTAGCTTGTGTGAGAAGGTGCCAGAAGCTTCTCCCATGTCCCACAGAGCCAAAGCCAGATGGCTCCAGGATGGACATGCTGCTGACCAAGCTGGGTCAATCTGAAATAGCGGTAATACCTCATTGATAACAGATTAAAGAAGGGAAAAAACTGTTATTGTGCAGAGTTAATTGAGGCCAGAGAAGAGCAAGGGGAGGATGTAGAAGAGGAACAGCCCTGCAGACACCAAGGTCAGTGGAGAAGGAGGGGCAGGAGGTGCTCCATGTGCCAGAGATGAGATTCCTCTGCAGTCCATGGTGAAGGCTGTGGTGAAGCTTCTGTCCCTCTGCAGTCCACAGAGGTCCACAGCGATGCAGAGATCCACCCACAGCCATTAGAGAAGCCCATGCTGGAGCAGGTTTGCTGGTAAGACTTGTGACCCTGAGGGGGATCCACACTGGAGCAGGCTGTGTCTGAAGAACTGCACCCTGTGGAAGAGTGACCCACATTTCAGCAGTTTGTGGAGAACTGTCGTTCATGGGATGGATTCACACTGGAGAAGTTTGTGGAGAGCTGTCTCCCATGGGAGGCACCCTGCACTGGAGCAGGGGAAGGACTCCTCTCCCGGAGCAGTAGCAGGAACAACATGATAAACTGCCCATAATCCCCACTCCCTGTCTCTTTGAGCCACTGGGAGAGGAGGTAGAGATGGAAAGGAGGGAGGGGTGGGGGTGTTTTTAAGGTTTATTTTACTTATTATCTAGCTCTGATTTTGCTAGTAATGAATTCAATTATTCAATATTCTCAATTCAAGTCTGTTTTGTCCCTGATGGTATTTGGTGAGCGATCTCTCCGTATTCTTATATCAAACCATGAAACTATTATGTTTTCTCTCCCTTGCCAAGCTGCAGAGGAGAGTGATAGAGTGGCTTTGGTGAGTGTCTGGCATCTAGCCAGACATGTGGGGGTCAACCCACCACAGCAAGTAAAATCTCCTGTAGCATATATGGTGTATAATCTTCTCTGACCAGATAATCAGCAGGGAGTCTTTTGAGTTTATAATCACAGAAATATATTTGCTCTAGGTCAGGAAAAAAATTCTGTTTTATTAGAGCAAATAAGGGCATACAAATATCCTTATCCTATCACAAAAGCAATATATTTTGTCATTAAAAGAGGTGTGGATCACAATAAAACCAGAGTACTAAGAATTCTACAGCTGAAGCACGTTTCCTGCATCTTCCATCTTATTCTCCCCATGATCTCCTAGATAGCAATGATTGAAGCTGTCTTTTTATTAGATATGACAGCTTCCACTGATGAGGGTGTTTGTAATTCTCAGTGAAGAGTAGATGTTAAGGTGAAATGTCTTCAGTTCTCTAACCACAGAGTTGTTTTTTTGGTAGACTACTCAGACAGTGGTTCTGTAATCATTAAATACTTGCTGCACACAGTTGCACATTATTTAGAAATACAAATTTGATAAAAATCAGGGAAGAGCATATGATTACTTTTCAGTTGGTTTAGCCAGAGCACACAGCAGTGTTTACATTCACTTTACAATTTTGTGTTGATTTTATGCTGACTTCAGGAAGACAGCATGAAGTTAAAGTTGCCTAGACAGAGAATTACTTGCTCCACATTAAATCTCCATTAATCTGCTAGGACAAAATTCTCTCTTCAATTTATTGTTAGCAAATCAGTGGAATGACTCTGCACCCATACAATGCATTCTTATGATTACAGTGGCTTTAAGATTTGACATTAAATTTTAAAAAAAGCTGATTCACTGTGTTGTTAAACCACAACTTGAGAGTCAAGTTGGACTGAGAGTATAAACAGAGATACCAATGAGTAATCTCATTGTGCCTTCTCTTCAACAACAAATGCCAAGCCCTGGGATACCTTTGAATTTGCCAGAAATTCCTGAAAAGACAAAAAAAAAAAAAAAAAAGGAAGGAAATTCTTCAGCCATAACAGGAACGCTTTCAGGAAAAGAGCTGGAGGTAAGGATGGTTTGCTTTGAACTTGTTCTTTCAAAGTCAAGTTGTGCGTCTTTAAATGTAGAGCATTATTTGGAATAGGTTAAATTCCCTCCAGTTCGACCTACATTGAGTTCTGCGGTTTGGGAGGGTGCCGTGTGAGCTGGGCACACCAATTAATTTTAAGGATGGTAGTAGTCTTAGTAAATGAATGATGTAAAAGAATGAATAATTTCTTTGTCAACTGGCTGAATAATTTTAGAAACCATAAAGGTGAGTTGATTGGAGGTGAGGTCACAGTGATTATACTATTATTAAAAACTTAAAGGAGCCGTGGTGACGAAGACCTGCTTTGAAATTAGCTTGGAAGGGTGTGTTTCTTAAAACCCAGGCAATACAAACATCAGTGTGGTCAGTGTAGGAATGGATTTTGGTAGACTGATTTTTAAGGAAGAATGCCTTGGCCAGTCTGAAATTACAGTATCAAAATTTATGATGTAGGAAACATAAGAAACAAGGACTTAAGACTGGACAGATAATGAGCACAATCTTTGTGGTGTAAATCTGGAATGAGATCACTTACCTTCATGGAGGCAGATGAATATATCTTTCACAGCCAGATCCGGTTCTATGTCATTGCTCTACATTCTGCAAATTCATTTTAAAAACCTGTTTCAGGGCATGGAATAGTCCAGAAAGGGGAGCTTCACCCCTGATCTGCTGAATTTCACACATCTTTTATTATGTGAATCCACAAATATTGATGTCTTTATGAAGAGTTATTAACCTCCAGGTAGATAGAACAGTAGCATGCCAACTCCTCAAAGCACAAAATGCAGTGCTACTAGGTAATCTTTGAAGACCCTTGAAAGCACCACTTAACAAAAATAAGCAGGAAGTCTGGTGGTCTTTTTCTTCTTTTACTTGGAGATTAAAGAACTCCATTCTCTTGTTTTGAATGCAGTGTCTCTCATAACCTCATACAGTACATAGGATAAATCTTGCCTGGTTTTCTTGGCTATTTTCATCCCACATTGAGAAAACACATAGCTAAAAATACTTTGAGATGCTTTCCAGGGAATACCATCCATGTGTCCCTCAAGAGACTCTTCTTTAATTTCCTTAACCCACATGGTATTCAACATTTCCTGTGACAGACTGTGACTCCACAAATAAGCTTCATAAGTTCCTAGTATGAGCTGTGTACTGCATATGGTAGAATAATTGCCTTAAAAGAATGTTGAGGCTACAGAACGTAACAGTCATAGAGGTAGGCAATGCCAAAATTAAGGCAGTCTGTGCTAACTCAATATGGTCCTGTTGTGCAAAAGCCTAGTCTGAGCCAGTGTCTTATCACGTTTTTATCTCCTGATTTCATTCCAGCTACAGGTACATCCAGCTATTCAGTGGATGAGAAGCCACTTGATATTTCTTTATATTCATCATTTGTGGTAACTCTTCTTAGTGGTTTGCTACCTTATATTTGCCATCCAAAAAAAAAGTCAGTCAGCATGAACCTAGCTCACTTGACAAAAAAAATTGACTCTGATCCTCTCTGCATTCCTTCATTCTGCTGCAGCAAAGCTGTGTTCAGATCATTTACACTTTCAGGAATTCCCCTGCTATGTTTTTAAACACCTCCCTTCAAACAACAACGTCCTGGTATCCCTTACAGTGGAAGGCATTTTGCAACCCAAGCTACAGATGCTGCCATCTATTTTTCTGCCTTACATAGTATGCCCTTCACAACTGCCATAGGAAGAACACTTGATCCTTACATCAGCAATATCTGTTCTAGAGCTATATACCTTAAACTACCGTGTGGACTTATTTCCTTGGGTGAAGCACAAAATCCTGCTTCTCAGTGCACCAAGGCTCTTCAGTGAATATCCCTCTTTCCATCATCCTTCTTGGCTTCAGACAGCCAAATCCTATAGCACGGGTCCCAGGGAGAAACAGACTTTCATCTAAATTCCAGGTCTGTGTTTTTTCTATGAGCCAGCAATTATCAGTACCAGGCTGCAGAAAAACATCCCAACATCCAAACCCTTTGAACAGGGCATAAAAGACATTCTGTTTGAGAAATCAATGGAAAAACAGATGCCTAAATGGGTGCAAAGTGGTGCTGCTGCTATTAGCAATGCAATGATTAATGAATTCAAGTATTTGGGATACAGTTAACCCTTTTCACAGACTCATCTAGGCATTTAAATAGAACTTGTATGATTTGACTTCTTCCTAAGCCACACAAATAGCCTATTATGCATTGGGTTACAACAGATTCAGGGACAAACACGGCACTGACATGCAGAACTTTGAAGAAACTCCCCTAGCATTAAAATAGGCAGAACATCCCTCCCCCCTCTCCCAAACCCATTAGGCTAATGGCAAAAAAAAAAAAAAATAGCACCACAGCTTGAGCAGCCGCAGACACTCTGCTCTGGTTGTTGCATTCTTTCTGTTTGGCCTCTGAAGGGGTGAAGTAGCCCTTTCCCATGTCTCCTGTGCAGGTGTGAAGAAGACAAGCCCTACCAGCCTATTTTAAGTCCAGTGTCTTTGAGAGAGAGGAGGCTTTCTGGAGTTGGGAAGGAGAGCTTCTGGCTTTGCCCTGAGCTGCTGTTTTCTACCTAATGTTATTGAATGGGTCTTCAAACAGGGCTGTACAGAAGCTGTAAGGTGGTTTCCCTCCCCACCACTATTTTCATAAGGTAGTTGTTTACTATGAGATCAAACATGTTGCTTATTTGTGTCATACTATCTCAGATATAACTCTTTTAAAGTGAAGTGGTTTACAAAGGTTATCCACAGTTGTCTGTAGCCTCCCGTTTCTTCAGGATCCTGAGTAATCTGCAGTTACCGGGATAAGACACCTGATAATTCTCCCTCCAAAAGGACAGGGTAAAAGCATGCAGAGCCTGCCTAGTGCTGATAGCAATTCTACTCATTGAATCGTTGAAGCTGAGGAAGCTACAGCTGCCAAAAAAAAACCAGAACATTTTTAAATTAAGACACCACACAGACCCAGGAAAATTCTCACTTAGCAAATGAAATGAGGACAAACAGCAAAAGAGAGCTGATTTTAGCAGCTAACTTTCCTTCAAGGGTGCATCAAGCTTCTTTTTTATTTTCTAATCGGCTCTCCTGGCGGGTGTAGAAGGGGGAGAAGTGCAAGACCTCAGTCATCCATTCAAATCTGGTTCACGCCGTAGGTGTGCATGGGAAGATCAGTACCATCACTCTGACCCTTGTTTTGCCATAAAAAGGCAAGACTTCAACACTCTTCACCTTCTGTACTCAGGCAGAGTGGCGTCTCCTTTCACATTTCCTCCTGCTTCCATGTAGCTGGTGCTTTTGAATTCTCCAGAGCACAGTGTATAACTGAGCTGCTGAGAGTTATCACAGGGGACTGGGACTACAGTGTAGAAGTGGCCGAGGCATGCAGTTATTCGTCTATATTTATCCTGACGGGAAGGGAAGTGGAAGTAAGAGGAGAGGTATGTTGGTGGAATTGAGCAGCAGGAAGGACATGACATTTCAAAGGAGGGAAAATGCAAATGAGAATTTACTGAAGGCTAGTTAAAGGGAAGGGAAGATGGAGCTGAACAGAGGAGCCTATGTATCCGGCAGAGAGAGTGCTGTGGTGTTGTGCTCTGTGCCTCTGCATAGCTTTCCCGTCAACAAAGAATTGAAAAGAGTATATAGGTTTCCTTTTCACATACAGCTTTCTAATTCACTCAACCATACCATTCCTTTCCCCACCTCAAGTAAGCAAGAGAGTACAAGAAGACTGAAATAAATGAGAAAGTAAGAAAGGCACACTCTTTCACACTCTTAGGAATGTCAGACTAAATGTATAATTTCTGCAGCTCCATAGAAGGCAGTGAAGCTGAAATTACTTCTTCATGTATGGATTACAGTATTGCATAGTGATTTTTAGGCATCCATAAAATGCAGTGTAAATAGTTTATGCTCAGTCCTGCGGGTGAGGTGCTTTGTTGGATTACTTCTATTAGATCATGGTTATTCTGCAAGCTTAAGGAAATATCTTATTGGAAGATTTAGTACAAATGAGGGAATTATTTTGACAAAAAATGTGGAAAATATTTGCAGATTGCTAAGATGAAAATTTGAAAGTACCTCCATTTGAAGAAAGCTAGAAAAATAGTTTAAAAATATACAGCAGAATTGTGCAAGCACAGGCAGCACAGGAAGAACAAATAAAGTTATTATACCCATTTTTTTTTTAAGACAGGAGAAAATCAGAGACACAAGAAAGGCAAAAGAGACACCATGCCAGACAACTTTCTGATAGATAATGGGCAATCCAAACCTGTTGTCTTGTGTCCTTTCTTAGCTTATGTCTGACAGCCATCTGCTAGGTTTTGGTGTAAATCACACCTACATGGACTCAGTTCTTGTATTTTCTTCCTGAAGGAATAAAAAAGTTCACTGGGGTGGAGGACAAATGGAAGTCAGTATTCTTTAATATGGAACAGATTCATATTCAGGTTGTTTCATACAAAGTAATCAAAGCAAAAAAAAATTTTGCAAGAAATCGGATTAGCAGGATAGAAACATAAACATTGAACACAATAATAATAGATTTAAATTAAACAGAAGTGCATAAGGAGGCTAAACTTTTCAGTCACAATCTGTTGTGTTAGTGTAGATCCACAGACTGGTAAATTCTGTGGTGTCTGGTTCTTAAGGAATAAATGTCACTTTGTGTCCTCTGATTGCATCTGAAGTCAATAAATCCATCTGCTGCCTTTCACGCATGTAGAATGCATTTTCATCCCCTCCGAGCCATGTTTGTTGGCCAGCTTGCTATAAATAAATGACCTGCACGACACATTCATATCCTTGAATTTCAGCCATTAATTTGAGTATGCATATTTCAGTCTCTCTCAGGTACAGGAAAAAAGGGGAGCATCAACAGCAATAGTTCTAAAGTGCTTTGCTTGCCATTATAGGCTGTCAAATGTGATTTTAAAATATTTGACAAATTATAAATAAAGACAACAGGTAATTTCAAAAAGAGCAGTCTATTTTAATTTCTTTTTTGTGATACATTCTCTCAGAGTCCCTGGTAGTGCCTCTGTAGACTGAGGGAAATATGGAGAATAACAAACATCTCCTTTCATTAAATGAATGCAACACCTTTATTTCATCATAATATGTTAACTTGTCAAAACTCATCATCTTCATGCTACACAATAAAACACTCTTTGATGCAATGCAGTACTGTTTTGATGCCCAGCTCACCTAGAAGAAAAATTCCACATAAACTATTTTGTATCCTTTGTTGCTTTGCCTTGCCAAATTTTCCCTTTAAAGATAATGACTGAGATGTTAATTGACATATTGTTTGGAAAAATTCTGAAGAAACCTCTTCCATTGAATCAGTCTTTACATACTATTTTTCATTCTTACATGTTTGTATTTTTCTTTTGATACAAATAATATTTTCTCCCTTTTCTTCTCTCAGAGAAACTTGAATTTTATTCCAATTTTGAAGAAATTCAAGCCAGTTGTCAATAAAGAGTGTCCTATCTTATTAAAGACCAAAACTAAACAGAATTAATGGTCTTTAATATTGCTCCCACATGTAGTAGGGCTGCTTTTCATCACTTGATGTGGGCATGATTTCTTTTTTAGAATAACACTATTGCTAAGACACCCACACAGCTGCCCTCTTGACTTGCTGAATTTCTAACTTATGTTTTATATCAGGTTGTTTGGCATAGAAGCAGACTGAAGAAAGAATATTTTTAAGGAAAAAAGTGCTCTTCTCAATCAGAAGTATAAGGACAGTCTGGTTCACTTGTGCCGCATGACTGAAGTTTCGTCTCTTTGCTCGCATTTTTGGTGAGAACTGAAATATCCTCCAAAAGAAATTGTGGATCTCGAGGGAGAATAGAAGGGTAGAGCCTGCAAGCTATTATTCACCAGGATGTTACGAAAATATCTTTCATGTGTCAAGTGGTACGATGTAGGTGGTGCAATTTAGCATTATCTTGCATCACTACTCGTCTATCACCATGCTTTTAAAAATTATCCCTGTCCTTGGCATGGTGTTCACACACAAAATGATTTCACTTTTAACTTTCCTGCAAAACAAATCCAGATTTCAAAACAATAGAAGCAGCCCAGGATAGGACTAACCAATCTTTACTAAAATTTGTATACTTATATATACATATAAAATAGGATTTTATTTTTTTTTAATTTCATAGGCACTGATAGAGAGAGAATATTCTATTTTAATAACCTAAAGAATGAGTTTGTAAATCTTTGCAGCAAGGATTTAAAGAAAACCCATGCAGTAATATGGAACTGAATTTGAAGTTTCAAATTAGATTATTTGCAGAATTGGCTATTTTACACCCTACTCCAGAAAGTAGTAGGCAAAAAGCTCTCATGGAACTTTGTCCTTCCGTGACTGATGTAGCAATATGGGCTGTGGTAACCCAGGCATCTGATCAACAACTTCACCTTGGCTGTAAATGAAATGTTGGGAAGAGATTTAAAAAAGGAAACAGGAAAGAGGAAGATAATTTCAATAGAAAAAGAATAATGCCTAGGATCATGAGCAGGCAAGTAGTTTTAGATTTTCATCAGTACAAGAAAAAAGATTCAATTCGTACAACATGACAGTATAAAGTGGCATATAAAGAGGTGCCAAGAGAGTTTCAAAGCCTTTACCTATTGAGTCCTACTGAAAATGCCAGATTCGAATTATATAGAGGATAAAGGGAATATTTTGTACAAAACAAAACATGCAGACATTATCCTCTCTGGCAGTAGGGAGGCTTTTAACCTGAGAATGTCTAGATTGGTTATCTGGGGCACAGCACACTGTTCTGAAAATACATAATATATATTTTAAAACTACTGGATAGCACTGGAGTAAAACCTAGGGGTTTTCAACCTTATTATAGTGACCCTCTGATTCAAAGAGACTGGATATATATTATACATTTACTTGAATATAATCAAATTTACAAAGATTAGGGATACAATTCTATTCTTGTTTTTGTTCTATATTGTCTCCTGTCCACAAAGTCTGGTTTGGCTTTTTTTAACCCTTTTACAGCAGTAAAGTCCATGGGAAACTGTTTTTTTATCTTGGACTGTAGAGATCCTTTCACCACTTGGGCAGAGAGATGTGATCCTCAGAAGATCTAGGTCAGTATGAATCCAAGTCTCCAACATTCTACACTTCTAAGTGTAAAATAAGAAATAAGACAGTAACTAAAACAGTGTGGGATGAAGCCTTTAACTAAAAGCTCACAAAGCAAGTGTGGAAACGTGTGCATATTCTATAAGGCATCTGATCCGGTACCTCTTGGCAAGGTAACTGAGAGTTTAGAACAATAAAAAATTAAGATAATAGTCAGTGGTTTAAAACTCCACTGATTGAAAGGTGCCTTGTCTTTAAAGGGTTGCTTCAGGTTCTAAAGGGATTTGCTGTTATTCTCCACTATCATCAGTAATTCCAAAGCAAGCAAGCATACTGTGTTACAACTGTTTCCAGATGATATAAATTTTGCAGGAATAGCAAGTACTGCAGAATACAGGTGACTGAGCCCTCTCAACTATTTGATAAGCTAACTGTGAAAGTTTTAGGGCAGTCATGTGCAAAACCATACTTTGAAGAAAAACAGAAAGCATCTGAGGTCATGGAAGCTAGAGACTGAGCATATGCTCTCAGCCTGATCCTCTTAGTAAGGGTGGGCACAATCTTTGCTGTATAATAGGAAACCGTATAATTTCTGACATTGGTGCAGCAGCCACTGTAATAGCAGCCAGCATTGATGCTGGCCTCAACACTGCGAATGTCCACTAGACTCATAAATAAAGAATCAAAAGGTTACAAAACAATCAGAATTATTTGTTCCACCATTGAAGTTAGCCTTAATTTCTGATCATTGGAATTCCTGGCATATTTCTCTGTAGAAAGAAAGACTCCTATCCAACTAAATCACTATTCCATGTACTGAGAATTAGAAATTGTGATCAAGAAATCAAACTTTTTGTTAGGCAACACTTTAAGGAGATTGAGCACACTGTATTGTTATCATTTTACAGCAATGCCTGTTTTTTACTCTCTTCACCAATACAGGCTCCTACTATATGCTCTTTTTTTCTTTCTTTCTTTCTTTTTCTTGTGGGAGGTAGAAGGGCAAAGGGGATCCTTTCTGATATTTGTGTTTTGGCTACAGTTAATGCAAAAGGACCTCCTTGTGTCCCCAGTGAGGAGGAAAGCTGTGACAAAAAGGTTGGGCCTGTTCCTGAAAATAGTGCTTATATGTTTCTTTCCATTTTTATTAATCCAATTATTTTAGTGTGTATGCTCACAGACACATAACCTCAGACTAAGGATTATCCTGCAAAGGTTTATGCACGAATTTGACTTGATGCACTGCAAGCTCAGAAACAAGGTGGTCCTACTGAGTATCACCAAGCAATTGTCAGTTCTTTGATCCCAAACTTCCCACTGTTTCTCTGTAGAACCTAGAATGCTGTTGCAAATACTGATATTAACATTAAAAAGCTTGCAATACTTCAAAGTTAGCCTTGTCCCTTCTGTTGAGATTAGTTCAGAAGTTTTCTTGTGGTTTTGGGGGTTTTATTTTCAAACTAAGCACTGAGGGCAAAATTCTCCTCCTTTGAGGAACCCAAAGCATGGAGCTGACTTCTGCAGATTGTCTGCTCTGAAAGTGAGGAAAACTCTGTGCACGGACACAAAGCATTGTCAGCTGAGAGCTCATTTGCTGGATCGTCTCTCCTTTTTAATTCTGCTTAATTCTATCACTGAAATAAGGACAACAAGGTCTATTTTGGGGTTTAAATGTAATTTATTATGTAATTGTTGCTCAGTTAATGAGTTTACGTGGGATACAATAATACAGAATTTCAATGGTACTTTAAGTCTGTCTTGCAAATCACTGCCATGTTTCTACTTGTTTAGGATCAGTGCTGTCAAATATTAACAATATACAGGAAATATGTCCTTCTTTTTCAGGAAATGCTTGTATCATTGAGTCAGTAAAACTGTTTCAGCTTAAGAGAATCAGATTTAAATACCACTTAGAGACATGCCTAACATTTATAAAAATAATAAATATTAGTGGTATATTAAGTATTTGCTTAAATTCAGAAGCTAACAGACTAACTACCTTTGTGTTACTCTTTTTCTTTCCATATACAACATTATATAACAGCTTGATGAAAGATTTGCTATTAAACATTTCTGAAAATATTTTCAGGACATGTATGTTCTGTACAATACAGCAATTTTGGGTCTTGTGCAATACTGCAAATAATATATCTCTATGTTCCATGTATATTATGAGTGTGTATTCCTTGATAGTTGGAGGGAGAAACAAACAAAAAAGGCTTCTGAGGACAGACAATATTATTTAATTTCACCATCAGAGATCATATTATTTGCTTTTAAATCATAAATAATTTTATTTAAAATTTACATTTATTTAAATTGAAAATATATGTGGTATCACCAAACTGGTGAAACTTCTGATAGTAACCCTGTAACTCAAATTTCCCCCTTTTCCTGCCTTGTAACTGGAGGCAAGTTATAAGGTTCAGGCTGGATTCTCTATTATAATTCAATTTTGCTGGAAGGAAGAGGCTGATGGGAATGCCACACTTTTAATTCCCATCACTAGGTCCACACCCTATTTACTCTAACTCCTTCTTTACTTTGTCCTTCTTACCATGGGCTAATGGATGATTCTGGTCCCACTTTCCACTGACAGTATTTAGTCCATTTATGCCTAGGAAACTATATGAACAAGAAATAAAGAATAACAATATCAGATCTATGGCAGCCAGTGAGCTTTATTCATTCTCCAGCCACAGATTGGTCATTGATGCAATTTATAGCTTCAGCAGATCTTTTCCAGATATAAAACAGAATATTTTGTGTCCTTGTCTTGCTTTTTAGAACCCCAACAATAATTTTCCAGACATTATTTCCCTCTTGTATTTTTCTGTCATTTTGCTTCTCTCTCCTCCAGATTATTTTGTGTCACATATTCTGACATAATCCAAGAAAACAACAGATGGCAACTTCATCCAAGTGGGTGTTATCCACTGCAAAACAGGAGCTTGTTTTCCAGTAATTTCCTGCCTTTCAGGTTAAAAGTTGCAGAACCTACTGCAGTGCTCTAATGTGAGTCTCAAATGGGGGTTAGGGTTGGGTTGTCTTAGGCAAAGTCTGCTGCTTTCAGTAAGATGAGATGGACCCCTCCTCTCAATCAAAATTTTGAATCCAACCTCACTGAGTAGATTTGGATGTGCGATTTCTAATGTGCAATGTGTGAGTAGCAGTGATAATGTAGTCCAGCAGAAGAAACAGAGATAGTATATTGAAAAGTAAAATGTTGAGAAGTTGTGTGGTTATGTGGGAAACAAACAGCTGGCAGATTAAAAGGCTTGGAAGAGAAGCAGTAAGAGGGAAAGGAATAAAGATCATACAAAGGAGAAAAGTGGTAAAGAGTGAAGGAAGGAAGGAGAGAAGGATGGATATAAAATATAGGAGGGCATATTTAACCATGCAATGGTGTCACTGAACTCCTCCTGAGCAGTTCCATTTCTTCAAAACTTTAGGGTTTCCAGTTGTGCCAAAAAACCCCAATGAAAATAAATGCTCTAAAATTTACTATGAGACATATTTTTATTTGATTTCTTTGGATAGAAGTGGGGCAGTATCTGTATTTTGCCCTGACAAACAGCAAAGGAAAATTTTCCTTCTGATCCTCAACGAAAAATATCCTTTTCATCAGCAAAGAGAGAGGAGTGCAGATACTTTGAGCTACACATGGTGATTAGCTATGAAATGGGGAAGTAAGCATAAAAACGTGAGAAAATCTAGCTTAGGTCACAGATAAATTTTCAGCTTTTTTCTTTTGCTGGGCCTTCTCAGACTACAGCTTAACCAGTACAGCAGGCTACAGCTAACATACATAATAACTGCTACTGAAGAAAGTGGTATGCATTATTAAAAATAGTGTCAGAACACAGGAAAAAATACTGAGAATATAAAAGCAAAAGTAGGGGATAACCTTTAATTCTAGGATAAAAGGGAACTAGAATATAGGGCATGTCTATTGTCACAACTGAAGAGATTTCAAAAGGCATACAAAAAAGAGCAATTCAAATCAGACAAAGATGTAAGTAGTTAATTGGCTTCACCTCACCTGCCTTTGGGTGTCTAAAGTAACCCATTTGACCTGAGCTGGTGAGGCCAAGCTCCCACTGGAAGGAAACAGGTGTTTCAAAATAACAATTCATCTGAACTGTACCTTCCTTAGGTTAAGAGGAAGTGTCCTTCCAGGCTGTCTCCTTTTTTCTCTCGAGTATAAGGTGGACCTTCTGCTGGTTGCTCAAACTTTGGTGACGTTTCTATTTGCTCAGGCTAGAGCAATACTAGGCAACCCAGGATATGCAGTGTCACCACAGAAAGCATCAATACCTTGTTGAGATGAGGGAGACTTTTGTACTGGGTCTGGGAGGACTGTGGTGAGTGAACCCCAGCCAACACCTGAACACCCACACAGCCACTCACTCATCCCTCTCTCCCATGAGACAGAGAATAAACAAGCATCTGTGTTGTATTGGCACTTGGCCAAGGTCAATCCACCACATAAAGTGGGACCAACCAACTTGATGTGTTGGTCAGTCTCATACTAAAATCCTTTATTTCACCTACTTGTCAGGAGGATTTTGTATGTTGATCAACCTGTTGAATTAAAAGATTCCTAAATAATTGTTTACAAACCCTGAGAGCTATAAAAGCAATCTGAAATACTGCTATCATTAAATATATTTTGCATACACATTTCTTCCATCAAGAAACATAAAGAATCTAAAGGATGGCTCTTTCCCATGGACTTGTTAATAATGAGACATCCTTACAGAACCAAGAAATAGGGTTTGTGAAATACATATGTCTTACTTGTAGTGGTAACTTTTTGCCCGAGTTAACACACTTGGCAAGAAATTAAAATCAAATTCCACATTTCCTGATATGGACAAGGATGTAAGAGAAGAAAAAAATTCTGATTTACTTACACACACATGCACAAAAAGAAGTTCACTACATTTAGTTGTCTAAACACTTTTCCTGTTTGTTCCACTTAAATTTTTGGTGATTTCAACTGCAATAGATTCTTCAGTTTGTCTCCCTCTAGTGGATCACCCCTTTTATACGTCAGCAGATATTTTATTTTCAGTTTCTTCCTTTTTCCATCACTGGCATTGTGTGGTCATAATGTTATTATAATAATTGAATAATCTATACACAGCAATTACTCTATTTCATTCCTGATGACTGCATCATTTAAATTTATATGTGTTCCTATTGCCCCAGGTATCAGCTGTCTGCGCTACAATTCATGGAAAGTATTATCAATCCTCTTGTCATTTGAAAATATTACAATTAAACTGCATTGCTTTTTGGTCATTCTTCTGTCTTCTACATGAGTTCATAGAGGCCTATGTAAGCAGCTTTTTAACTGGTCTTAATTAGGGCCTGGTAAAACAAAATAAAGCTAGGCACTGTTAAATCATGTCACAAATATGGAATGCCTTGTCTAAGCCTACAGCAAGTACAGTCTTTCAGCAACATAAATATATTCTGTTGCTTGATGAATATAAGACAATATAAGCCTGGTCTTATTTTTCAAAGGATCCGTATGTAATTTGGGGAAGGATATATTTAATTATAACCAATGTAGAATCTGTCTTAGGTTTATTTGTATCCTCTGCATTATGATCTTAGTGTTTCTGTGGTGAATAAGAGCTCTTCTGTGTTTAACATCTACAAACCACAGTAAAAAGGTCTATTTCTGCCTCAAAGATCTTGCTCTACAAAAGATAGGGCAGCTGAAAAAGTGGACTTGGCAAAGAGAAGGTGGGAATGGAAGAAGCAAATAAGAACTGATAGTTGAACTGTTGCTGAATATTATTAGTATTAGCACAGGCTGCCAAACATCTTTGTGACTGCTGTATTTTATAGGCAAAGAAAAGATTTCAGGCTTACAAACACAGATCTGAAGAAGGAAAATTTCATGACCACTGGTACTGTTATGTCTGAAGGGGCACAACTCTTCCAGAGCAGAAGTTTCTTCCTGTGAATACATCCAAACTATACTGTTGATTTTCTTCCCTTTTGTGCCCATCCCAGATAGCACTGCTATTCAAGTAGGACATAAAATAAATTCTGTTGTAATTAAGCAATTAGCTGCACTATTTAATCTGAGGTTAGATAAGTGGTGTGAGCTGCACTTCACAACTACTTGTGAAGTTACACCCAGGTTTATTTGTTCCCTGTCCACTGGACTTCCACCTTCCCTTCTTCAAATTCCTTCTAATACTTACGGGAATAATAATGAAGAACAATAGCAAAAAATTCTCACTGTCAAGCTCCTGTATACTGAGATACTAAGCCACCACACTTTTACTTGGGCCTATTCCCTCACATGGCAGAGTTGATTCATTTTGCATCAGCTTAGAGGGTGGAGAGAGAGGAGCTCATACCCATCCCCACTCCCCTTTTTCTGTCTACTTGGGAAGGGATTTCAGGGGTTGATCTGAATGGAAAAATTGTCTAAGAGGGCATTAGAACCTTCCCTTCCTTACCTACTGTACTCCCTGCTTCCATAGCAGGCAACATAGTGGTAATTAGATTGCCAGATGCTGTTTGTGCAGTAGAAAACACAGCCAAAGCACTCTCAAGTTTCAACAACAAAAAAATCCCCTCTTCTGTGAACTTGTGTAATTGTTCTCCTTGGATCGATTCTGCTAACGCCTACCCACTTGAATAACTGTATTCATTCTTTGAAATCAAAGTATGACTGACTAGCTGCATGCAAACTGGCTTAAGCCCTCAAATTCTAGGCTTTTGAAGACAAGACTGCATCTGACGTGCTTTGTGCTGCTCTTGAACTACTTCAGCACACTATAAAGCAAGGAAATAAAAGTAGAAATGGAGGCAAGGCTTTTAAGATGTCCTTAATCTGACCTTCAGAAAGAACCAACAATGAACACTGAGAGAAAATTTGTCAATGAAGAGGAATATTGTCCCAAGTGTAAACAAAAGCTCCACATTCCCATTTAAGCATTCTTAGAACATTAATCCATTTAAGATATTAGGACAGAAAAAGACCACTGCTGAGGACAGCAAGTGAAAGTTGAGATGGGTTGGGTTACTCTGTCCAACTCCATATTCAATTCTGAAAACACATTCAGAGGAATTGGAGGTATTTTCTTATTTAAGAGGCTCCATTGTGGACTTTAAAGGTGTCTATTTTACCAAAACAAAGGAAAAAAACCCACTTCCTAATGTATGAGCTAACCAGGTACTGGTAGTTTAATTCCTCCAAATTACCATTTTCACATTTCTTTCACTTGTCATAAAATTGAATCTTCCCAGACAGACTGTCTGATAAAATTACATAGCTAGCTACAGTGCATCAAAGAGAACAAGTGAAAGTAAGTTTCATACTCTCACACACTGGTTGACCTAAAAAGAGAGATATTGTATCTCCTGCCTCTTCTTTTAGAATCTATCCTTGGCTCATGCAACTAATGTCTCTAATTTTCAGTTTGAACTGTTTAATCTGAACATAATAGAAAAGTAAAACAAAGAGCTGAAACAACAATCAGTTTGTTAAAAGTTTGTCTTTGCCTATTGTGTAAAAGATAATGCTGCTGTATTAAAAACATTAAGAGAATTGTAGGGAAGTTGGAGTTCCCCTGGAGGACCTGTGTCAAATAGCCTTGTCCTGATAAAGTAAAGATCGTACTTCACTTCAGATATAGACTTTGAATGACAAACATTTTCAAGGTCTTTTCTTTTAGAAAAAAATGCTATCATGGCCTCATGACAGCTGGCTTGACTTTTTTTTTAATTCCTTACAATTTTTAGGCCATTCTTTAAAAACAGATTTAATCAATTTTCAGTTTAAAATTCCCAGGAAAAAAAAAGTAATCTCATTCATTCTAATTTATATTAAACACAAGAGACTATACTAATACAACTCTGTGGGATTTCAAATCTCAGCCCAGGTCAATTAGAGCTCTTTTAAATCTGCATTTCCGTACATGTATAGGTTGTGAAGGTTTTCATTCTGTGTTCATGTAATGCTCATGCAGCCATGACATGCAGGCCACACTGACTCTTCCCACAGATGACAGCACAGAAGGCACAATTTCATGTATTTTATTTACATTGACAAGGTCCAGGGGTCAGGCTGCTGACTGTGAACTCTTCTGTTAGATGGGCCCAGAACATATGCCAGCAGGGAATTCTCTGGCAGTTCCCTTAAAGCAAGGACTTAGGATATTAATGTCTAAACGGAGCAGCTGGGCGCTCACCTCAGCTTTCATTCTGGAGTAAATACTTCACTGTGTGCCACTCACAGCTCTGCCCTGTGGCCAGCCAGATGTGTTGACAATTTTACATAAAAGTGATGTCTACAGAGAGGTCAAAGGTTCAGGAATGAGGCAATAGGTGTTTTCAGTAAGTAATAAGTACTTTTGAGAATATGTAAGCCCCATAAAAGGCCTCAGGCTCTACTGCAGTAATGTTCTAAATTCTGCAGCTAGAGTATGGTGAAGATACATTCATTAACAGCAAACATGAGCTTGTGAGATTGCCTCACAGTTTATTGAAACTTAACCGTTGTGATACATGGAATTAGCCTGTGCTTCACAGGGATGACACTGAATTATAGGGGGGCAACATTATTCCTGTCTTCAGGAAATCTGCCATTTTACTGATGATGTTGGGTCAATGGCACATGCCACCAATGATACTTTGGAGGTTACTCTGTGCAATCTTCTGTAGACAGCAAAAGGCAGTCCATTGAGACATAATCATTAGGAAAAGCCAAGTTGTTTATAACTTAAGGAAAAAGTTAACCTACCATTTCAACATGGAAAGGGATTAAGATTTCAGGTAATCATTGATCAGATTTTGCTTAGCTCTTAATGTATTAACAGCTCTACTAACATTTTGTGACTGCCTTTGAGCTGTGGGCTGCATCTGGAAAAGCTTTAGAATGTAGGCACATAAAACTGGGATGGAACTAATGTATTTTACCCAGATACTACCTGTCAATTCTATTATCCACCTTTGTGCACAGTTGCATAATACTCCAGTTATAGAGTCAAACACTAAACACAAACCAGTGAAGTTTATTTAGGAGATATTTTATACCAGTGTTGAGGTAGGTGAAAAGGATACCAGATTTGTTTTAGAGGATCATGACAGCCATGAAGAACACAGGAAAGACACCAGTGCCAGTGAGCATATGTCTGATGCAAGTGCAGACAAATCAAGTAAAACACAAGTGAGCTGATACCCTACATTGATGACTAATGTGTATCAAAAAGAGTGTGGCCAGCAGGAACGGGGCAGTGATTGTCCCTTGTACTTTGCACTGGTGAGGTTGCACTTTGAATCCTGTGTTCAACTTTGGGTATCTCACTACAAGAAGGACATTGAGGTGCTGGAGCCTGTCCAGAGAAGGGCAACAAAGCTCATGAAAGGTCTGGAGCACATGTCTTACAAGGAGCAGCTGAGGAATATGGGGTTGTCCAGCCCAGAGCAAAGGAAGCTTAGGAGAGACCTTATTGCTGTCTAGAACTACCTGAGAGGAGGCTGCAGCCAAGTGGGAGTTGTACTCTTCTCCCAAGTAACCAGTGATAGGACAAGAGGAAATAGCCTCAGGTTGTGCCAGAGGAGGTTTAGTTTGAATATTAGAAAAAAAATTCTTCCAGAAAGAGCTGGCAAGCATTGGAACAAGCTGTCCAAGGAGGTAGAGATATTCAAAAGAGATGTAGGCGTGGTGCTTAAGGACATGGTTTAATGTTGGACTTGGCAGTGTTGGGTTAACAGATAGACTCAATCTAAAGATCTTTTCCAACCTAAAATAGTCTATAATTCTAAACATCCTTGAATTATTTAGATGGTTGTAGTCACTATCCAGCTACTGTCCTCTTCAGGAGGTCAGACAGCAGCAGGATCTCAATTTGTGGATTTTCTGTCTCTCTCTTCTTGAAGAGGTCATTGTCTTTGCTGAAGTGCTAACACCTGAAGTGTTAACACTATGCTAGGTAGTCCCAAAATCCATTAGCTCATACATGAGCATTGTCAATGCATGCTAGGTTTTATCAATCTGGGAATACCTGTAAAGCCAAAGAAATCCCAGTGTCTGGTCATCTTATTAATTCTGTAAGAAAATCTTCTATCAATAGTGATGGACAACAATATAGTTACATTTCACATATATTGTTACATATCGCCAATATTGTTGTAGTTCATGTAGCAATATCATTTTGATATTTAACTCCTGAACATTTGACTTCATGCAGTTCTGAAATCACTAAACTGCTATATTGGTTTATTGTAGCATTTTTAGTTTTTCTTGAGTTAAAAGCAATAATAATTACAGAAATCAAATAAAAACCACCCTTCTGCATCAAAGTCCAAGTAAGGAAGAGCAGAGATGCCCCATCAGACAAACAACATGAGTGAACCAGTTCAGTATATTTTTCAGTGGATTTCACAACTATTTTTGTCAACAGAAGAATACTGGGGGTTCCAGTGGTGCTCAGAAGATGTAAAACATAGTGGTCGTGGTCCTTTCAGCCTCTGTCTTAACCTCATCCCTTGTTACTATTGAAAAAACACCTGAAAAACAATGCAGTCATTGGTTACAGCCAGCACAGCTTCATGAGAGGAAAGTCCCATTTATCAGACCTAATTTCCTTTTATGACAAGGTAACTCACCTGATTGATCAAGGGAAGTCAGTAGATGTAATCTTTTTGGATTTCAGTAAAGCTTTTAATACAGTCTCTCATTGGATCCTTTTGGTTAAAATGTCCAGCTCTCATCTGGATAAACACATCATGCAATAGGTGAGCAACTGGCTCACAGGCTGGGCACAAAGGTTTGTAGTGAATGGGGTGACATCAGACTGGGGACATGTCACTATTGGGGTTCCACAGGGCTCCATCCTCGACCCTGTGCTCTTCAACATCTCCATAAATGACTTGGACACAGGACTGGAAGGGATATAGAGCACGTTCTCAAATGATACAAAATTGGAAGGAGCTGGGGGCTCCCTTGAGGACAGGGAGGCCTTGCAGGAAGACCTGGACAAATCAGAGGGCTGGGCAATCACCAACCCTATGACATTCAACAAGGGCAAGTGCTGGATTCTGCACCCGGGATGGGGCAGCCCTGGATATACAGACAGACTGGGGAATGAGAGGCTGGAGAGCAGTGCCATGGAAAGGGACCTGGCAGTCCTGGTCAATGGCAAGTTGAACATGGGCATGAAGTGCCCTGGCAGCCAGGAGGGACAGCCCTGTCCTGGGGTGCATCAGGCACAGCATCACAGCCGGGCAAGGGAGGGGATTGTCCTGCTCTGCTCTGAGCTGGGGCAACCTCACCTCCAGTGCTGGGGGCAGTTTGGGGTGCCACAATGTAAGAGAGACATTAAAGTGTTAGAGAGTGTCCAAAGGAGGGCAATGAGGATGGTGAAGGGCCTTGAGAGGAAGCTGTGTGAGGAGCAGCTGAGGTCCCTTGGTCTATCCAGCCTGAAGGAGACTGAGAGGAGACCCCATTGCAGTTACAACTTCCTTGTGAGGGGAAGAGGAAGGGCAGGCACTGATCTCTTCCCTCTCATGACCAGTGACAGGACCCAAAGGAATTGCCTGAAGCTGTACCAGGGGAAGTTTAGGTTGGATATCAGGAAAAGATTCTTCAGCCAGAAGGTGGTTGGGCACTGGAACAGGTTCCCCAGGGAAGTGATCATAGCCTGAGTTCAGTAAGTGTTTGGACAACACTCTCAGGCACATGGTGTGACACCTGGGGATGTCCTGTGCAGGGCAGGCAGTTGGACTTGATGGTCTTTGAGGGTCCTTTCCAACTCAGCTTATTTTCTGATTCTGTGATAACTTTTTACTCTCACCCAACATCCATGTAGCGTTTTCATACTACCCTACTCCCCTCCCCTTCGGGTTCCTTGTGCTTAATTCACAATTTTCTTAGGCTTGGCTCCTAATCCCTCTGCTCTGAAGAAGCACAGAAAATACATCAGAGAGTGTCTTAGCAGTGTTCTCTGGCCATGGAGGAGAAATAAGAGGGGGAAGTCTGCCTCAACCAGTGCAGTCTTCTTGTAGATCATCTTTCATACAAACAGAATATGTTGACCTAAGAGTTAAACTATTTTTATTTATTTACCAGTTAAACCCAGTTTTCAGCAGCTCATGATTCACACACACACACACACACACAAAAAAAGGGTGTCATCAAAAAGCACCTTTCTGAAACAAAAATGACTCTCTTAGTGCAACTCTACTTCTTGATCTAAAGCTCATGTATGGTGAAGTACCTAATTTTAGAACTATTTTCATGTGGGTAAAACCAGATGCAGATTTATCAGGCAGGACAAAGGTTTTAATCTTTATTCTACCCTCCATGCTCCAGGGAAAGCAGTAAGCATTTCCTTCATGAGATGTGGCTGCTCAGCCATGCAGCCTTCCCAGTCACACAGGGGTTATAGCTGCTCCTGAGTAAAACATTCTCTTCTCTTTTTTGAAAAGTGGCTAAGCTATTTTTGTTCAAGATTTCAAAAGTGTTCCGCCTGCGGCATAAATCCAGCATGAGAAATTTCTGCCCAAATTATTAAAGAATGGTGGAGTAACAAACAGATGGAGTTTGGCATAAGAAATTACAGATGCCATCACTCATGGCCTTTATACTCTCTAAGCATTTATATCGTAAGACGTATTCAAATGCACACTACCACTCAGCAGAGTTCTCATTTCACTTACCTTCTGTGTTCCTTAAAAAAAAACAAAACCAAAAACTGAATACAGGCTTTCTGGCTGTAATACTGATCTTCAAGAAATGTACTTCTAAGTAGCTAGAGGCTATTAGGTCAGTCTTCCACTTCACAATCAGGTGGCAAGAACCTCCTTACCTCAGTGTTATTATTTCTTACAAAAACCAGTAATTACTTTATCCTTACTCACTGGTTTAGTTCCATGTAACAGTGTAAACAGAAAAACTCTGAGACAGAGGGTCTGAGCAGATACCAAGAAAGCTAATAGAGTGGATTTTAATAGAGTGGGTTTTAATTTCTTGAAGGAAGTTTCCATACGAACAGGTAGCAAAAATCTTTCAATCCTTAACTAAAAAGGTAGTGATTATACATTCTGAGGTGGGATATCTATCATAAACACCATTTGTAGAATAAATTATAGCACTGACTCTTGCTTATATTATAAGAGTGCAGATGAAAGAGGTGGATATTGAAATAACCATTAGATACAGAGAAAGAGATAATGAGTGTCAGTCACTTTAGCAAGAACTAGGACATTACACACTTTACATTAGGACCTTCATATCTTACTGGTGGATCCATTTCTTTTTTATATCAACTTGGATTAAACTAGGGGACAAATTTAGGATTCAAGTCAGCAAAGAAACAGCTGTGCATTTCCATTTTTATTTAATTTATATTGTTACAAATCAATTTCATACAAGAGAAGCACCTTCTGGTATATCAAATACTCACTATAGTGAATTAGAGTGACTCCACAGAAATAATAGTTATATTTGTTCAAAATTGATACACAACAGAAGAAAACAAGTCTGGCTCCCTACATCTACTATCTAAAGCAAGACATCAGTGGTTACAGCTAATTTGGGAGAACAACTCTGTTTTAATCCAACGAAACTAATTTTGCCTAACTGAAAAGAAATGATACAGAAGTATCCCCTTGATCTCAGGAAAATTAAAGGTAAACCAGGCTTGACTTTCTCTGTTAGTATCACCAGATGGAACCCACACCACTAGGGAATTGTATGAATTCTAAGAGACTTCCCTTTTTTTGTTTCTTCACATTCTCTGCACATAGTTTCAAAGGAGTTTAGTTTTAGACCTACCCCCTAGACAAAGCTTTAACAGTAAATGAAGACTGACTTCCATTACTGCAGTCCAGCCAGACCATTTCAGTAAAAATTCAGGCCTCAGTGCATTCAGTGTGAGATTTCATTTGAAGTTCAGATGAAGCCAGAATTTCACCTCAGCTTCTCTTTTCTTGTGTAGGAGAACTGACTACAACTAGGCAGAGATGATGCATTGTTCTCTACAGTCTGCACCTGTGCCTAATTTAGTCTTGCAGCAAGAGCTACACAGCAAAGTACTTGACAGCTACCAGAGAGAATAGTCTGGAAACTGTCAACTCAGAGGGATGCTTTTAGAGCTCTCACTCTTTGGAGTAAGTTCTTTTCTGTTTAATCAAAGGAAAAGTATTTTTGTTAAGAAACTTGACATTCCAAATAAGAGTGCTGTTAAGTCAGGGAATGAAAATATGAAATTGCTGTTTGTTACCAGTGCTGTAAATCTTGCAGAAAACCCTCACATACACACCAGATGCAGACTGCTAAATCCTTCCGTTTCATGACAGCACTGAACCACTGACAGAATCACGCTTTCCACAGAGAGGACTGAGCAAGAATCAGATATGTAAGGCCTGTATGCATCAATTATGATTAGCAAGTGAGGCAGATGCCATACTCAAGTAACAATTTAATATTGTACAGCCAGGTAAAATTTCACATGTATACAAGAAAAAGCTTGATTCTATAAATTCACACTAGTACATTAAATCTTGAATGCTATCAGGACTGAGTGTATAGCCTAAGAACAGTGCAATATTCAAGTTGTGCATCTAAGGGTTTGTGTATATGTGTATACATGCAACAAAATTACCATATCCATAATTATGCACAGAGATAACAACGTTTCCATTATATCTTTCACAGCAACAGTTTGAAAACCAGTAAGTATAGTTTTCTTTTGCTGCAGATGGAAAGCTGGAGGCTGACTTTGAAGTTTCGGAAAAGTGGATTAATTCAGAATTTTAAGACAATGCTTTAAAAAGCAGAGCATTTTATAGATGCGTGACTCAAAGGGCTGAAATTTAAAGCATTTAACTTGACAGGTGCATATATATATACACACACACAGAGGTAAAAGGAGGTTTTGTACATTCACAGTGTGAAATTACTGTGAAAACACCATGAATAAGAACAAAACTAAAATTGTTTCCTTATTTCCAGCATAGCATAAACCTATTCAACATTCAGGTGATGCATTTAATCCCTTGCATATTGCTTGCTATTTATTTATATAGCTATGACAAAGAGGAAAAATGTAGTCTTCTAATTTAATATCTAAGATTGCTAAGATATATTCATAAACCATTCCACTGTTATTTTGCCTCACTGGCCTTCTAGTCTGTTCCAGCAGACCTTGTTACTTAGCTAGCCTATCTTTAGCCTCCAGCATTTGTGATCTTCAGCTTACAACAAATTAGGGCAATATCCATAAAAGGATGTTTCAATTTAGTTTATCCTGCCTTAGACCCAGAACACAGGTTCACAGACCTATATTAGGTACTAAGAATAGAAACTATACCTAACCAATACCCTAGCCAACAGGAAACGCTGAAGATCATGAAATCTCACCTCCCCTAAGTGTCTAACGCACCTAGCCGCACTGAGCTGCAGAAACGTCTGGGACGAGACCAGCATTCCTAGTTAGTAATATATTATGGGGGCTTAGAACTCTAGGTTGTCTATGTTTAAACTGCTGCTTAGCTTCCACTTTAATGACTTTCCTTTGGGATAATTGTTCAGTGCTGGAAACGTGCAGGAAATGGGAGGTTTATGGGAGCAAAATCCTCCTGGCTGAGTCAGTCAAAACCTGAAGTACAGCTGATAAAGGTGATGGCTTCACTCCGGCTTCTACTTCTACAAAGGTCCCTCACCGTCTTTCTACTGGTGCTGAGATCCAGGTCTCAACTGGATTTTCCTTGGAATTAGGCTTAGTTATCGTGAAAGCTTCAGCCTTCCACAAATTATTCTAAAAATTTACTCCTGAGCTTTTGCATAAATCCGAGAGCACTACCTTTAGCCGGAATAAGCCAGTTTTGAAGTCTATTTCTGCAACGTGACCTTTTACAAAAATCTCACATCTAAGCCAAACGTCACTCCGGAGTAACTCAAATTCCTGCTGAAGTACGAAATGCCGAATCCCGAGAAGGCAGGCGAGGGGCGGGGAGACCGGAGGTAGGAAATATCTTCGGCGCACGAACGCACCGCGGCCGCCGCTGCCCGCCTGGCCCTCCGGGATGCTTCAAACGTTTCCCGCTGCGGAGTTGAGCCCCCTCAGATAGAAAGAAAACACTCTGTCCTCGCAGCCGAGCCTCCACCCTCCCGAGGGGCGGCCCCGGGCTGTGTGGGGCCGCGGCCCCGCTCTGGCAGGTCCGCGCGCCCGCCCGGCCCTGGTTTCCGGCGGGACTTTGTGCGGCTGCGCTTCCCTTCCCTTGCCTTGCCTTCCCTTGCCGGGCCGCGGCGGCCCCGCTCTCCGTGTCCTGGCTGTGCCTGTCACCCCGCGGTCCCCATGCCGTCGCGGGTGCTGTGCCTGGGCGGCGGGGCCGGGGGTCCCGCTGCGCGCAGGGTCCGCCTGCTCCTGCGGCAGGTGGTGGGCGGCGGCGCGGCCGCGGCGCGGTACGGCCGCTCCGAGCTCAGGGCGCTGCACAGCTCAGGTAACCCACCCCGGCCCCCGCAGCCTCCCCCGGCTGCTCCCGCTCCGGGCACAGCCCCGGCGCTGCCGCCGGGCCGTGGGGATGCCGGCAGGCGGGTACCGCCTTTGTGGGCTGCGGGCTGGTCCAGGCTGTCCTGCCGCCCCTGTGTCTCATGCTCGTCAGTGCTGGGGGTCCGGAGAGGGGCAGCGGAGCTGGCGAAAGGTCTGGAGTGCAGGTCCCATAAGGAGCCGGGGTTGTTTAGCCTGCGGAAAAGGAGGCTCGGGGGTGACCTGAGCGCTCTCTACAACTCCCTGAAAGGAGGGTGTAGCCAGGTGGGGGTCGGTCTCTTCTCCCAGCTAACACCTGACAGGATAAGAGGGCATAGCCTCAAGCTGCGCCAGGGGTGGTTTAGGTTGGAGTTGACGAAGGGTTTCTTCACGGGGAGTGGGGGTGAGTACGTATTGTCATGGACTTCCCAGGAACGTGGTGGAGTCACCCTCCCTGGAGGTGTTTAAGGAACGACTTCACGTGGTACTTGGTGCCGTGTCTGGTTGGCATGGTGGTGTTCGGTCATAGGTTGGACTCGATGATCTCAGAGGTCTTTTTCAACGTGATTGATTCCAACCTGGCATGAAGGGAGAGGACAGAGTTCAGTCACAGGTTTGCAGGGACGCCTTACTTTGGCTCGTGATAGCTCCGGGTCCAAGTGCTTCGGCCAGGGTGAAGCAAGGGGCAGCCCCGCAGCTCCTGCCTGAGAGATCCACCCTGCCCTGCAGAGCGTCTGTCACATCTTGCCATGCTTTCTGTTCCTGCATCACATGGCTTCCTCTTTCAGCTGGGTACAGCCTCAGTGTTTGTCACTGGAGGCTGCCAAGGCTGGTGCGTGTCTGTGTGCTGGCAGCATATGGTAATGGGATGCAGGGTTGACCTTGAGCCTGCAGATGCCATGAAGGATGACCTGAACTGCCCTGGAATATCCTCTGGTGACCTTTGAAACAGATGATGGGCCTGTGCAGAATAGAAGTGGTGTCTGGAAAGGGTGACATATGCCTGTGGTAACTGACACTTCTCAGGATGAATGCCAAAAGCAACAAAGCTCCTAAGTACAGAGTGAGTGATGAGTAGTGATCTGCGAGTGATTCTGATGGAGGAGCTCAAGGTCTTAATTACACCCCTTTAATCCCATTTCTCTCAGTTTTAATATTTTTTTAAATCTGTTTATTAGTTGATCAGTTCATTTCTCTGTCTAGTTTCGGATAAATTATTCAAGAAGGAAGTCTTTGAGGAATTGATAGCCATAACATCCCTTCAAGAATTTGTGAGTAGTTAATATTTTATTTGTGAAAAGTACTAAAAAGACAATCGTTATTTATCATCAAACAAATTAGGGTGAAAGAAAACAAGTTAGCAATTTAGTGAGTCAAGTAAAACAAACACCTGAAGAAGGTAGCTCAGCAGTTTCCAGCCCTTGGTTGGGATGAGTAACCTTAAGAACAAAAATAAATTTAACAGTGTAAAATGGTAGCAAATGCAGCATTGCTTAGAATTTCATCACTTCAAGTATGCTGTGGAATGCAACTGTGTTTAACTCACTGATATTTGTGAATATACTCTGTATTTATGTGAACAGTAGGAATATTTCCAGTTACAGTCAATTATGGTAGGGGTTCTGGTATAAAGATTTAAATCTCAAAGCTCTAGAGTATCTTGTAGATAATAGTAGGGATATTTGCCCTCCTGACACCTGAGACATCTCATTCTTCATAGTGCTTCCCGCTTTTCTGTGAATTTGGGACCTTGATATTAAGAATACTGTTTTTTCCTGTTTTGTTTTGTGGGTGTTTTTGAAATCAATTTTTAAAGTGTTTGCATGTCCTCTTGCAGACCCTAGCATTTCTTTGGGGATACTGAAGTTACAAAGGATGATCTGAAATTATTTGTGCCCTGTGTTTTTTTGCTATTTCTCTGCAGGTGCTGTAGTTACCATTCTGGTTGTGAGCGGTGTTCGGGTTGCATGTCTCTTGCATAAATAAACAAAATGTGTCTTAAAAGGCTGGAAACTGTTAAGAGTAAGCTAAACAGCCAGTTGTTGTGTACCCAGTAATTTGGATGTGACATCCCTGCCAGGTTGGCTTTACTGTCTGTCTTGATGCCTTTTGAGGGTAAGGGAGGAATTGTTGCCTGATGTTGTGCTGTCACACGTGAAGAAACCATCCTTCTTAACTTTTCAGCCTAGTCTTTGTGAAGTAAATGTGGGTTGATGGCTTGATGCAGAGGAATCCTAAAACTATCAAGTGGTAAAGCTCAAGGGAAGTCTCAAAGTGAAAGAGACTGCCTGACAAAAGGGTAATGGGAATATCTAGGAAGGGTTTGGGGTTGCACAACTTAATTAATGAGGGAAACAATTTATAGTAGCAAATGTTGTAGAAGACTGACTGTCAGAATAATTTTTAATGCAGGTGTCATGCTTCCTTCTAGAAGACTAAAAAGTAACAAATTTTTGTAGACTGTAGAGTTACTTGTGTTGAACTAGTTCAAATGCACTACCTGCTGAATAAAGTGGAGCTTTACATAACTCAGTTCACTGTTATTTAATTATTTTAATCCGTATGTAATGGGAATATTTTTAAAAAGCTGACAGAATGCACAATATTGGAGTTGCTTTAAGGGGTTAGACAGAACAAATGTGGAATTTGATGTAAACTGAAGAGCTGGAAAAATAAAAACCATTGCCAGTCAATACAAGTAAAGGAAGGTCTCTCATGTGCTTTGCTGCTCAGTGTGCATAAAATACCTTATGCTTTGTCACTTGTGTTGACTGGAATATAACGGCTGCATTTGCTGTTCTCTGCAGCGCTGCCTTTCCAGGTTGACTTCCTCTACTTTCCTTATTTGAAATTTTTGGTCAATTCCAGTTTCTAATCAAACTTGCGTTTAAAGCCTGAAAGAGATCTCGGTAGTACATACAAGTGTGTCTTCTGAGTAAAACAGTCACTTGTGAAAATTACATCACGCTCTAGAATGCTGTAATGTTCATCATCCTGTACAAGTTCTAAATTATTGTGGTAAAAATCCATAATCTGAAAGAAGATGATGAGTTTGACTGTGTGTTTATATAAATGTTTTTTTTTCCGGGTTTATCATTGTCCTAAGACTAGAGAACTGGTTGATGATGGGTGTAAATGCTTTCTAGCACATTGCCTTTTCCAGTTTTACCTGTGTCATTATCTTTGAAGTTCACATGTTGACAGCCGAGTGTGTGTTTCTGACAAAATTTCTTTTTGCTGGCAAAACGTATTTATAAAGAGACTTAATTCTTCTTTCTTAAGACATTCCTATAGTTGTTCATGGCCTCCGTAGTTGTACTTAGGGGGCTGCATTGTGGTGACTGAAATGATTCCAAGGACTTGATTTATGGTGAGCCTTGTGTACAGTTGTTGCATCAGCACAACTCGGAAGGCAGCAAATGGAGATGGGAATTTTCTAAGCCAGTTGTCTGAAAGTTTGCAGAGTTATGCCTGGGTTATTTCAAATTATTCTAACATTTAGAAAAGGTTCATGGTAAAAAAAAATATAGTGTATTTTATTAGACATGCTGATGTAACTGGAACACAGGGGTGAAATGTCAGGTCATCTTCTGAAGGACTTCACTTTTGGTATATAATTGGATGTCAGAAAATAGTTTCTGAGTGTTAATATTTGCCAGTTGTTTGAAAATTATTTTTTTTCTGTTAAAGGCCTGGTATGTGTTGATGTGTTCTACAAGTTGTACCTAGTTTAATGCATAAGATTGAAGTTGTAGCTGCCTGGCATACTCAGGGACTCAGGACAGTTGTAGACAATGTCACAGCTAATTTTAGAGTTGTTTTGTCAGCTTTGGATAGCATTTCAGTAAATGTGAAATTTCAAAAACATTTCTGTTGATTTTCAGTTGTAGATTCATTTTGGTTGAAATGCATTTTTGAAATGATAATAATGTACTTGTTATCTAAGCTCAGTTTAAAATAGATAGTCTGTTTTTTCTTCTCTGAGCAAACAGAATGTACTTCAGAAATCTTTGTACAGTTTTAACACACTCTGAGCTAATTTTTCACAGAAGTAGCACTGGCTGCAAAAGATCTGAAGGGTGATGCCATGGGTGTCTGTTACCGTGTGACTAAGAGGAGCTGGTGGATATGGCTTTCTACAGACAGCTATCAGTAACCTCCCACTCATGAGCTTTTGTGCTCATGGGGGATTTCAGCCATGCAGACATCAGCCAGGAGGGCAATCTGGCGTTGTGTGTGCACTCTTGGCACTTCCTGTTCTTAAAAATTTTGTAACTCAGATGCCAGAGTCAGAGTTAACTCTTCACTTTGTCTGCTCCTTTAAAGTAGGGAAGAGCTGTGACCAGTTTGGCCATAGATGGATCTCAGTGACTGGAGCATGACTTGAGTTGCACATCTGAAGGAAGCCTGGGAAGGTGAGCAGCAGAATTAGGATCCTGGACTTGAGGACTGCAAGCTTTCACTTATTCAGGAGATTGGTAGGTAGAATCCTTTGGATAACAACTGTGAAGATGGAAGTTGCCCAGGAGAGCTCGAAAGTTTTCAGAGAAAATTTAATGGCAGCTCAAGAATGAACCATTCAGCAGTAGCAGAAGGCCTGTTTGGCCAAGCAGGGAACTTCTCAATGATCTAAAACACAAAAGGGGAATATACAAAAGTGCAAGTAAGGACAGACAGCAGGAGTGTAAAAGTGCAATTTAATATGCGGGGAAAAAATCCCTACCATCTTGTGAGAGTGCAGACATTTAGTCCAGAAGGACCCTGATGAACATGAGAACTGGGACAACAGAAACCTCGGAAAGTTTAAGAAGTATGAAGATCTGCTAGTGGACTAAAGTGTTCCCGGGAAGGGACTGGCTGAGTAACAGCTTTGGTGAAAAGGTTGTGGGATTGCAGTGATGTCTGGTTGAATAAAGCAGGGGAAGAGATTGGCTAGACTGGCTGTGGAACATCCATCCTGGAAGGTTTTTGAGATTCAATCAGACAGAGCCACAGCTCATCAGATCTCATCTTGGTGGTAAACTGATGCTGAGGTTGAAGATGACCAATGTTTTGATATTTGATGAAATGGGCAGCTTAACACCTCTCACATGGTAAATGTATTACAGGGAGATATTCTGGAATTTATCAAATCTGTGGAAGATCATCGTGGTAGTAAACATTTTCACCTCATAAGACTTTTTAAATTGAGCATTATCAGACTCCCTACTTTCAGGGTATTGGCCCAAACATATAATAGCTCTTGCTAAGTAAACATTGTATGCATCCTGCATGGCTGGATCATAGAATCACGGAACATGCTGAGTTGGAAGGGACCCCTAAGGTTCATTGAATCTAACTCCTGGTCCTCTGCAGGTCACCCCAAAGCACCCACCATGTGCCTGAAAGCATTGTCCAAATGCTTCTTGAGCTCTTTCACTCTTGGTGCTATGACCACTTCCCTGTCAAGCCTGTTCCAGGATTCAACCACCCTCTGGGTGAAAAGCCTTTTCCTAATATCTAGCCTAAATCTCCCCTGACACAGCTTCAGGCTATTTCCCCAAGTCTTATCACTGGTCACCAGGGAGCAGAGATCAATGTCAGATAAGATTCTGAGTTCATGTTGTTGGTCTTCTACTAATGCAGAAAAATGAATGAAAATGGTACCTTTCTGTAAATACCAAGATTTTGGGCTCATGATGCCTTGGACTGTAACCCAGTAAAGACAACCATTAGCCAGCCCAAAATAGACAATTGGAAAGTCTAGTGTTAGCTTCAAACTTGAAAACAAAAAAAATAGGTCTAAAAAGAATGTTGAATAGAGATTAAGTAATACTCAAATTTTATGTTTGAAGCAATTGTTTTGTTTTTTTAGAGGGAAACACTTCCTTTTGCCCATAAAACCCCAGAACTTTAGTGGTTTTTTTTG
Source organism: Cinclus cinclus (assembly GCF_963662255.1). Lineage (NCBI taxonomy): Eukaryota > Metazoa > Chordata > Aves > Passeriformes > Cinclidae > Cinclus > Cinclus cinclus. Next base: position 58,725,770 of record NC_085047.1, read on the forward strand.
CTTAGCTTGGAGGTAAGTTTTGTCATGTAAACATTCATCTATTTCAGTCAGTAGGAGCTGTCAGACTGCAGCATCCTGTTGACAGGAGCTGAGCTCCACTTCATCTATAGGTGTGAAGGCACTGGTGGTCAAGGAAAAAAACCTAAACCTTGTGAGTGCAGGGAATAGGTTTCTGTCCCTCTTATTCATGTATTTGGGAGGTTTCCAATACTGATATGAGGTGCAGAATAGGTAACAGTGTTGCTCAATGAATGTAATATTTGCAGCCATAAAGATGGCCAATAAGAGCTGCTGTGAAATGTAAAAAGAAGTAAGTTGCAGGGCTGCTTTTTTTCCCCCTCCCCTGAACAGTGTATTTCGTAAAGTTGAGGAACCTGGAAGGTATAATTTCTGTTTCTTCCAAATAAGTCAGCTCTTCAAGGATTAATGAGAGCTGACACTCTTGCCTGTTTCTTTATGGAAGTGTGCTGGATAAATACCAGTTCAAAGCATAATTTTTTCCTACTCCTTCACATTAGAATGAAATTAAGACCTGGAAATATACATTTGAATATAATACAGATTTCAGACTTTCCTTTAACAGGTGTGATTTTATCCAATAGAAATTATTATTAGTGGAGCTTAGCACCTTTATAGTTTTAATATTCTCTTGCTGTTGCAGGCTCTTGAAACAAGATGGGTGGTCTGTGTATAAGTGAACGTATAATATACTAAGGAGAGTGTGTTAATCTCACCTATTTTCAGGACTAAAGAGGCCAGGAGACAGTAAATTCAGCAACCTAAAAACATTATGTTCCTGAAACTTCATTGTAGTGTCTTACAAAAACACAGATAATACAATTATGATTTACACATGAGATTGGAAATATATGTGTTGTGTGTTCAAAAACCTAAATACATGTATGGATCCCTTCAGGTTTTTTTTCTTTTACAATAGGATTTATTTATTTTAAAATAGCATTTTCAAATGTATTTATTTTATTATTTTTATTGTGTTACTTTACCAGAAAAATGTCAAGTAGAATAAAATTTCTTTCTACTTTTTAAGTTCTTAATCTGTAGTTGATATACAGTCTGTTTATCTTTATATGTGACCAGTGTTGCTGTAAATAATTTAAACAGTAGTGCCTTTTTCTTTTCAGCATACAGGAATAAAGAGGAGGATTAGGGAATAGTCTCTTCTCGGGAGGAGGAGACATGAAGAGGGGATAGTTGATGTCAAACCTTTAAGATTAAATGTGTCAAGTGCACAGTGAGACTGCATGTTCAGGAAGCTTTCTCACTGAGATTGTAACATCACATCATCCACAGTGGGTCAGAACAAAGGTCCATCAAACCTACTGTTCCATATTGGTCAACACTGAGTAGGAGATGCTGGGGGAGAATAAAAGCACAGGGTGTTAATGCAGGGGTGCCCTGCCAAAGTGCCTTCCCAGCCTCCAGCTGCTTCCTCTGCAGCTCAGGGGCTTGGAGCTGGAGGTGCTGCCTTTCTGTTCAGACTGAGTAGAAGAATTAGGCCTGCTTATCCAAAGAGCTCTTCTCAGTTACTGTAAAAGCAGATACAGACAATAATACTCTTTTGGTCTGAAATATAGGTCTAAAGAAGAGAGTGTATCATTCAGTGCTCTGCAATTACTGGGTAGCTATTTGTCCATGTGTAAATTTCCATACTGCCTGAGATGCAATTCACACCATTTTCAGGTGCAGTAGAAAGAGCCCATTGCATGTATTGAGGCTATATATATATTTATTTTTTTTTTCCCCAGAAAGTATCTTTAGGATCCTGTTACTGGTTTCAGTCTTTAAGTGCTGCCAGTTTTGACCCCTGTTGCATACACTCTCAAAAGACCTCCTGTGTCTGTATCCTGGCTGCCCTGTGAATGCGATGTCCCCTTTACCTATTGGGATCTGACCAGTGTGGCTCTTGTTTTGTTTCAGCATCCATGTTGCTTTGTGTACATTGTGCCCTGCTTGTATCCCACCAAGGTTACTGTTTTCTCTGTAGGAGACAAAAAGCAGAAGCACATCTTCACTGCTTGCCCAAGCAAACCTGATACAGCCTACAAATTCTCCATCACAAAATCCTGTGGATATAGCTCTTGTCTACCATAGTGTGCTAGTAGCTTGTGGAATGGCTTGGAATATACGTGGGCTGTTCCATAGTTTGCCACGTAGCTGAACAGTTTGGGATACATGTGCTCAAATTACGGGTGTTGTTGATTTTACACCACCATTTTACCAAGCAGTCTGTTATCAGTTCCTTGCCAGCTGGTGAAACACTAGAAAGAGCCTGTCCAGAATGACATTTCTGTTCAAAGGGCTTGGAAATGGAGTAACCAAACATGAGTTTTTAAACAAGTACAGAAGAAACAAATTGAGACAAGAAAATACTGCCCAGGTGAAAGTGTGTGATAAGATTAGTGGGCTAATCCTCCCTATGCTCATTTAACTAGGAAAAGGGACTCTGCTGTCTTGGTTTATTATTGCTTAAGGTTCTATTAAACACTGCTAATATTTTTGATTTTTAGACAGGTGAAGCTGAAGGCAACATTTGTCTCCAGGCAGCAACAAACAATTAAAAGCTGAATACCCTGACTGTGCTCAGCTCTCACCACATCTTACATATAGTTGTCTTCCAATCCATTTTTCATGAAAGCTTGTAGGGTCCATTGATGTCTGAAATACTTGTGGGATTTTTGAACATGACATGATTGGATGTGTTGGATCAAGAGTTAGTGTGATTATGGACTGACATAAATGCTACCAGAAGTAATGCATTTTTAATTTTTCACCTAGGCGGAACTCAGTTTTGGGAATTTCTTTTTAAAGGAGTATAGGAAATCAACTAAGGCTTTTCAGTGCCATGCTAATAAACTAGGTAACTGGAATTCTATTCTGTAGATGATATCTATGATATTTGAAAGACTGTGTATGCATAAAATAGTATTTTTAGTATTTATAGCTGAAATAGGTGATTTCAGATGGGAGCCAATTAACCATGTCTCATTGCATGTTGGGTGGGAAATTCTGAGAAAGTAAACTGTCACTACCATTCTAAAAAGAGCAGGTTGCCTTACATGTCCTGAAGAAAGTAAAGTTCAAGGATGAGCTAGCGAGAGAGATGTCAACTTTTGCAGAAAGCAGTGAGCTCCTAGGGTGTTTTCCTCAACTTGGAGCTATTTTCATAGAAGCATAGATTAATAGAATATCCTGAGCTGAAAGGAACCCACAAGGATCATCAACTCCTGGCCCTGCACAGGAATTTGCCCCAAGAACCCCCCCATGTGCTTGAGACCCATCCAAACACTTCCTGAGTCCTGTCAGGCTGTGGGAGCCTGTTCCAATGCCCAGCCATACTCTGGGTTGAAGAGCCTTTTCCTAAATCTCTCCTGACAACTTCACGCCTCCCTGGCCACCAGAGGTAAGAGATCAGTTCTTGCCCCTGCCCTTCCCCTCATGAGGAAGCTGCAGACTGCAATGAGGTATCTTCTCAATCTCCTTCAGGCTGAACGAGCCATGTGACCTCAGCCACTCTTCATATGGCTTCCCCTCATCCCATCACCATGGGTAGCCCAGATTAAAAAGGTGTGGTGGCAGAAATGTTTGTGCCCTGCCACGATCCTTATTAGCTGTTCCCTAGTGAGAAAGAGTGAGCCTGGAACTGCAGTAGAACAAAGGGAAAGGGAGATGATGCTTAGTCAGTAAAAGTTTTTCATACTATGAAGCTTTTTAAAAACTTAAGTTTTTAAAACTCAAAGAAACGGGCAAAACACTGGGATAGCCAAAGACTAGATTTTAGTCCCCGCAGTGCTTTTGTCTGTTGTTCAGTGACTTTAATTTATGTAAGAGTTCCCAGAGTCAGGACTAGGGCTCTAAGTTATTGCAGGACTTCCTTTTGGACTGTGTTTCAAGGCTTCAGGCTGGAGAGGGCACAGTATCCTTTGCTGCATTTGAAATGAAAATTCAGCAAGGGCCAGAAAAGGGAGCTAAAGCTCTAGACAGCTGCCTAATTCTTAGCTTAGCCCAGCTCTGTTTAGAACCATTCTAGGATCGTGCACAATCAAAGAAGGGTGCTTAGTTCTAGCATGGTGAGTGGGAACTGCTTGGCTCTGCTTTCTCTGAGAGCCAGGGATAAATCATTTTCTGCCTTTTATATGGCAGTACTGCTGTTTCCTGTGTCCCACTTTCTGGCAAGCTATTGGAGCTCAGTATTGCTCCAACTGTATTGTTGCATAAAATGTATTATACTGTGTTGCATAAAATGTGGGAACAATCACCAGCTTACTACTTTTTGCCATTATTTTAGGGAAAAATGGAAGGCTAATTATTTATATTTCAGATGCAATGTAAAGAACCATGTGCAGGCATGTATGTCAGGCTGTGAATCCCAGTCTCTGCATTCTAGTTAAGCCCTTTAATTTAGCAGGAAATCAGCTATAATCCTTTCTTCACTGCTTCCTCTTTGTTACTGTAGATGATTCTACTCTGGCTATTATAAATCTAGCTCTTCCATGAATTGTATGAGCCATGTCTGAACCTGGGGATTCTCAGTCCTGTGAGATGAGCAGTAACATCTGGATATGCTGGAATAGTACTGCATTTAAGTGCAAAAATAAGAGTCATGGCTGACTGAAAGGGGAACTACTGCATGGGAAGAGTTTTAATTGCCTCTTAATTTGGTCAAGCTGCTTTTCCAGCATCTCTCTTTCTGGTTCCACCACTGGTCTTCCAAACTGTTTGGCTTCTTTGGTGCTGGAGCTAGGCAACTGTAGATTGGGTCCTCTTGGATGGAAGGGCAGATCTATAAGAGGATTGGACCTTGTTTGATCTTGTCTATGGGCTCTGTACTTTCTACATCTCACTTCTGAGAAAAGCATCAATATATGAGACCGTTCCAAAACTTGGCCTCAGTTCATGGAAAGGAGGTGTAATCAGTGCTGTGGCAAAACTATACCCCTTGTGCAGCAGTCTTACTCCAGCAATCCTCTCCAACCTCACACATGGACTACAATGCAGTGGAGGTGGTATTATCTTTAGCAACAGTAATGGGAAAAATGTCATTTTGCTAGAGTCATCTTAGTTTCACGGTCTTAATACTTGTTAATTCATTTGTAGGGCCCAAACCCTTGAAAGAAAATAAACTTTGGTGTTCTTACTAGTCCAAACCTAATTTTCTTGGATTTTGGGTGTTGTGCTGTTTTTCAGTGTGATTACTGCTGTGTTGGTGCTTGCCCATTTCTGTACTGCAAACTAGATTTCACTTTTAATTTCCGTGAGAAAGTGCACAGGGCATGCCCTGCAATTTAATTCCAGCCTCTGTTGCAGAAAGGTAGATAAGACAGGCAGGTCCTAGTGAAGAGACCATTAAATAAAATGGCCAGATGCTTTAGGTTTGTTGAAACCCAGAGCAAGAAGTGCTTGAGACCACTCAAACTTTGGAAAGGTTCCAGGTTCTGCAGCCATTTAGTCAGGGAGTGCAGGAAGGGCCTACTGGCATGAGTATGTAATTTTGTACCTCTAACAGATACTGTTCCAGACTGCTTGAAAACTCAGGAAGATCACCTCTACAAGTGTCTGTTGCTGATAACTCTACAGGCAAACATGCTAAAGTTTTAATTTCAGTAAGTCAACAATTGTAGCTGGAATTGTGTTCTACAGTGGGCTTGATGTCCATAGTTCCCAACAGCTTAAGGGTCTAAGAACAGTAATAAAAGAAAAACAGGAGGAAGTAATATTAATTAAATGTAAATTGTCCTGATCTTCTGAAAAGCAGCAGAGCCTGTTTAGTAAGCACAAACACATTAGAGGCTGCTTTGTGAAAGCATAGTCAGCCTCACCACAGCAGGCATATGATTTAAATTTTAAGGACTTTAAATAGTTAAAAGTATCTAAGTATGAAAGAACTAAAAGACTTATTTTCTTTGTTTTAGGTGATACTGTCACTATTGGAGATGTGTCTTTTAAACTCAAAACACCGAAGAACCCAGAACTTGTTCCACAGAACTACAGTAAGGACCTGCTTTCTCTTTGAAGGAGTTTCAAAGCTTTATTAAAAAAAATTCTCCTTACTCAATCACCTCACTGACTTTACTGAAATGATCTAAGAAATCTATTTTGAATAAGCATGCAATTTTGGGGAGGCTGTCTTTGTGTAGATCATTACTATATCATTACTCTGGTTCAGCTGGTTGTTTAGGAATCTTAACATTGAATATAACTCGTCCCATTGGTCAGTGGGACAGTAAGAGAATAGTATGTGTATGTTCAGAAGGGTTCTTATCCAGGCATTACTTCTAGAAATCATCTCAAGTTGTTTGGTCATAAAACTGTGGCCATTTAGAATTATCATTCAATTGCAATATGATTATATGTTATAGGAGTTTGCAGATGTATGGCGTTTTTCTACTGTGATATTTAGTATTCCCAAATTATCACATAATTGTTGTCAGCAAACATACAGATCTTTGTGATCCATCAAGTTAATGAAAGTCAGTTGCATAGTCATGAAAGATGCTGTTGAATGGAAAATAAACAGCCAATTATGCATGTTAACAATGCACACAAATGTACCTAAAATTGATTCACATTTATTACAGACATCACTGGTTTGCAGCCATCCTTATTTCCTGACTGTTCATGGAGAACACATGCTTCTTGAGCTTTTCCTTTTGCACCATGGATCACAAGTGAATAATGTTTGTGTTGTGGCTTTTCACAGTACATGGGTTGGATGTTTCCTGAGGGTCCAAAATGATCAGCTACCGTTTGTTCAGTACTTTCACATGCAGGTTGCTGGATATTCTGAATGCAAGTTAAAGAACATCCCCTAACACCTGATTTTTCCACTCAGATAAATTTGCAGACCAAAACCAAGCACGTGTGGCGTTCTAAAAAGGTTTGCAAGCCTTATGCTATTGTGTACACAGGGACAAGCACTGAGAATTCCCAGTGCCTGTCATTGTGCAGTTCTACAGGTGGAAAGTGGGTGTAATCATTGACTTCAAGTGGATTTACTTTCTTCATTCCATGGCATTTTGAATCAAGAAAACTCCTGGGGTACTGGTCTTTTTGTTTCTTTTATTTTTTTAGAAGCACGGCATTGATAATATCAATGATAGACTTGCCACTGCACAGCTGACAATATAAAAAGTTTACACTGTTTTCTTAGGCAATAGTGCTGTAGTTCATGAGGCAGGTTTACGTGGTTCTACTTGAGCAGGAAGGTTGGACAAGGTGGCATCAAGAGATCCTTCCAACCTCAACCATTCTGTGTTTCTATGATTCCTGGTTTTACAATAACTGGGATAGTAGACTGTTAATATTGGCATGTTTAGATAATTATTTCTTACCTCTGTTTTGTCACACAACATTTAGTCTGAAATATTTTCCCTTGGAGAGGTGTAGCAGAAATGCAGAATTGTAGAATAGTTTTGGTTGGAAGGGGACCTTTAAAGGTCATTTAGTCCAACCTCCTCCGCAAACAGCAGTGACATCTTCAGCTGGATCAAGTTGTTGAAGGGATAATATTAAAAGGAAGACTTTGTTTGCTTTGACTATTTGACTGTGTGAAATCTGCCAGTAGTCTGGTTGCCCAGATCACTGATTTGCATCTGGACTTTGTGGGCTGCTGAAGTCTCATAACTCAGTAAGCATCATACTTTCTCTTTCATACCAGGTGATCTGATCTAAGGTACCAAAAAGTTCCAGTGCCCTGTGCCAACCTTTGTTGCAGGGTAGCCCATGAGGAAAAGGTTTCTGTTTTAGACAGCAATGACACTTCCCATTCCTCATGAGTTCCCTGGGAATGCAGCCAAACAGTTGAGAAATGTTGCACATCGTTATTACTTTTTACAGCTCCTTAAATAATACATTTTTGCTTTTCACCCTGTATTTTGTATGCTTATTTTCTTATTTTGATCATCAAGGACATCAGTTGTCTATGCTAATTAATTTCACTTATTTGGAATTCTGTTAGATTGATTTGCTTTCTCATTTTCTGTGCTGTATCCAATGTGTTAATTATAACAATGCTTTACCATTAAGTATGACATATTTTGTTCAACTTGCACTCTTCACCAAGTTAAATGTTAGCTCTAAGTTACTCTAACATAATCTCTTTTCAGTTCTTTGGACTGAGAATGTAAGAGAATTATGAAAGCTTTTGGTAGAATCAAAGGAGAGATTTTTCTATTTAATGACTATAAGAAGGAAAAAGTGGTTGAAAACTGATAATGAAAATTATTAAACATGGAACTGTATGGAATGACATCTTAGTGAAAATCTGATACCACATAATAATATTATTGTTACTAACGTTAAGTCTGATACCAAGTAACAGTAACATTTATTAGAACACATGTAATAGTAGTTTCTCTCTTTTTAAATTTTTAATAATCATGACTGAAGGAAGCCTGTGTCATGCTTGGGTTACTGTTGTTCATCAGTAGTCATACTGAAAGTGGGCTTACTTAAGGTACAAAATTTTGCTTGTAAACCTAAGTATCAAATGAGTTAAAATTAAGTAAGATAGGATATTAATGTATTTCATAGCAGAAAATCTATTTCAAATACTTGAGTGCAGTTTCTTTGTATATTTAGACTTAGGAATTTTTTTTAACCCAAGTTCTTTGATTATCTTACTATGGAGAACAAAGATATATTCCTGTAGTGGAGTTAAGTAGATTTTATTGACTTCATGTTGATTATCATCTTGTGAGATATTTGGAGATGTGCATTACTTAACAAATTTTTTTTCTTCTTTTAAGAGTACTTGTCTTTTTGCTGGGTGAATGGCCGCTGTAGATACAAGCTGTTTTGGTGTAAATCAAATGGAAGTAATAACATGTTGATACTAATTTATAGACTAAAAAATCATATATTTTGAAAAATTATTTTAGTAAAGAATACTAAATTCAAGTGAAAAATGTGCTTTCCTGATTTCTTTTAAACAAAGACTAGAAATAATTAGATTATTTGCTTAAGTGGGAAGTATCTCTGAGAAGGTCTCTGACATGGTAATGTTTGTAGTAGAGTAAGAACTAGCAGGAGGGAATTGAAGCAATTGCAGCTAATTTACTAGTATTGCATATGATATTGTTTTCCAGCTCTTTGTGTAAAGTAGAATGTTTTTGCTCTTGTTCTTCTGCCAGATAAAAGCCATGTTAAAATGTGTTGTTGAAAGTTTATATCTGTAATTTGCAGCAAATTTTAGGCATATTATAACACAGTCTAAACTCAGCATTGTTATAGGCTTAAAAATAGCCTTAAAAATCTGAAAAAATCGTAACACAGTAAAGAATGTAAATGTATTACGTACCTACAAAACTTTACATTTGTCATTTTGTCACATAATTGATACCAAAATATTTCTTTGTGGTACCAATCTAGATTGATTTTAACTCCTTTATTGCACCTTACTACAGTGGATAGGATAGATATTGCTGCTTGCCCTATGTTTCCATGTCTTTGCTTTTCAGGTTTTTTGCTAGGTCCCTGGCAAGTTCTCTATTAAATGCTCCATTCTGTGTGTTAATGTGAAATATTAAATTTGTTTTGCTGTTGTTGGCAAACGGCTTTTTCTTGGAAGACGATAATTGAAAGTACATCAAATCTGAGTTCTTTTTGTAAGTGACAAGTGAAAATGAGTCATACACAAGGGAATTTTATTAATGGAATTTCTGTCACAACTGTGTCTGACACGTTCTAGAAAGAGGGCACTTATTTTTGCATAGTTTGTTCTCTTATCAGTAAAAATTAGCATTACATTTTAGTCTCACCATGTCTGAAAGCACGATTGTTTCTGTTATTATACTTTGGAGAAACTTTATGTGATGGCAATTTCTCATTAGGGCAAGAAAAGAGATGTTGTTTTGCAACAGGGCTTTGCTGCTTTGTGAAGGTGCAAGTGCATTTGAGAGAGTTTAGATGCAACTGCATTGAATCGTGGAAGATTAATTTGAAAGAGTGTCATTTTTGCCAGATGTCCTTGATCTAAGCACCCCCCCCCAGTGTGCCATCAGAAGTGCTGTGTGTAACAAGGGCTTAAGTGATAAATTTTGTTAGTTTTTTTCAGTTGAATGATATGAAACAGTAATTATTGTGAGGAATTCAAACAATGTTTATGCATGTAATAATCTGTATGTCCTCACATGTGGTATGTGCCACATAGTGAAGCTGGGACTGGTGTGTGTTCAGTTTTTGCTCTAAGTAGGCTCAGATTTTCACTGGAATATGTGCTTGTTCTTTTTTGTATTAATTTTATATCTGAGTGTAAGGAGTCCAATACTTTCTAGACAGGTTGTGTTGCAGGATGACTGTAATTTCATGCTAACAAACACTTCAGTCATTACATTTCTTCATTCCTAGCCTCAGGGAAGGTGTCTGCTGTCAGAGATGATGATTATTTCAACAGTTTGAGTTTTCACTTAGGCTTCCAACTGTTCTGTTATTTGGGTGTTACCTCCTCATCCAGAATCTGAAATAGTGGGCTTTTTGTCAGTTGAGCTCTGGACATTTTATGTCATTATCCCTGTTTTTTCTGTACTGAGAGTGAGGCACAGGTATACATGGGGTTATGGAAACCTTCAGAGAAGGTCTGGATGGAGCTCAAGTTGTCTGCACTGTTCCTTGTGCTTCAAAGCAAGATCAGCTGGATCCAAACTACTCCTGAGAGATGTTTGTTCTCCTTGTCCTTAAAATGTGCCTGTGAGATAGATATCAGAGCTTCTCCACACACTTTGCACAAGTAATTTAGGATTCGTTTGTGACAAAAGCTTGTTGTAATGCTTCATTTAAGTTTTTTGGGCATATGTTTAGTTGCCAGGGGTTTATTCTATCTAGCATAACCTTGAAGCAGAGAACTTTTTCCCTCCTGGTGGTTCTGTGTCGCGTATTTGACGCGGGCCACCAGAGCCCGGGCTAGCTCTCTATAGACACACCAGCACTGTGCCAGCTGTGGGGAACTGCCCCAGAGTAGGGATTTCTGGAGGCAGAACCTCTACAGCTAGTTGCTCTTCAGTGTGGTTGGTGTCTAGGGTTGGGCAAAGGAATTGAGGGAGGCTCTCAGCTTCTGAGGTTCCAAAGTATTTATCAGGGTGGGAGGGTTCAAAGGCAAAGAGCCCCAAACAGTACTGTTCTTGGGATTAAATATGGGGGCAGATCAGGAGGTGTGTACAAACAATTGACCAGTGAGGGATCCTTAGGGAGGGAGTGGAGGGGAGGGTTTTACAGAGCTGGAACCCATGAGGGGAGCAGGGGGACCAGAAAGGGACAGATGGGCCAATGGGACATCCAGTAACAGGGGATTTCCAAAGGGGTGGGACAACCTGGGATTAGCCCAGGGTAGGACTGACAAGGAACTGGAACAAGGAGCAGGGTTACAATGAAGGACAGGGAAGGTACTGGAACAAGGGACAGGGTTAAAAATGATTGACAAGGAAGGGACTGGAACAAGGGTCAGGGTTACAGTGATGGACAGGGAAGGGACTGGAACAAGGGACAGGGTTACAATGATGGACAGGGAAGGGACTGGAACAAGGGACAGGGTTACAATGATGGACAGGGAAGGGACTGGAACAAGGGACAGGGTTACAGTGATGGACAGGGAAGGGACTGGAACAAGGGACAGGGTTACAGTGATGGACAGGGAAGGGACTGGAACAAAGGGCAGGGTTACAGTGATGGACAGGGAAGGGACTGGAACAAGGGGCAGGGTTACAGTGATGGACAGGGAAGGGGCTGGAACAAGGGACAGGGTTACAGTGATGGACAGGGAAGGGACTGGAACAAGGGACAGGGTTACAATGATGGACAGGGAAGGGACTGGAACAAGGGACAGGGTTACAATGATGGACAGGGAAGGGACTGGAACAAGGGACAGGGTTACAATGATGGACAGGGAAGGGACTGGAACAAGGGACAGGGTTACAATGATGGACAGGGAAGGGACTGGAACAAGGGACAGGGTTACAATGATGGACAGGGAAGGGACTGGAACAAGGGACAGGGTTACAATGATGGACAGGGAAGGGACTGGAACAAGGGACAGGGTTACAGTGATGGACAGGGAAGGGACTGGAACAAGGGTCAGGGTTACAATGATGGACTGGAACAAAGGGCGGGGTTACAGTGATGGACAAAGGGCAGGGAATGCCAAACAAGCTAGTTTAAGGGGTGGATGCAACTTGGGGACCAACCAGCTGTGGAAAACATAGGGGTACATAGGAACAACCCATTATAACAATAAACTGGATAAAATAAACATGCCCTGCAACACATATTGGAAAACAGTTATTTCTTTTCTAGACTCAATTCAGATATCTTAGGATAATTTTTCTTGTTTTTATCATAGGTTCTCTCATACTTTCTGGCGCTGGCCTAAGCTGTTGTGCTCAAGAGCAGACACACTGTGTCCCTCCAGTTGGAGTCTGAGCTATGGATAACTGTTCTGATTGTGTGTTTTTCTGTGTAGTACATTCAGCTAGGAATGGTTTCACTTATCCCATGTTTGTGTCACAGGGAGAAACTTAGTCTTCAGAATCCTATTCAGGGTTTCTTCCAGAAAGCAATTTGGTTTTACATGTTTCCTTTGTATTGTATTTTAATTTTTACTCATATTGAGAGATATGATTTATCTATGTAGAATTAACACCTTCCTGTGAAGTAATCAACTCAGAGGAATTGGTAAATGAGTTTATGGTCTCATCCAAGAAGTAACTTCCCCCTTTCTAAGCCCTTGCAAAAACTTGCAGCTTGTTTCTTTAACACCAAAAGCAAAACCAAAAATTTTTTGAATGAAGAGTGTTCCCATGAAAAAATTATGAGGAAAAATAGAATTCCAGTGAAAACTGTCTGTGATGTAACCACGTTATGAGACTGAAAACTCTTTGGGTTCTGTGCATCAGCATAAAATGGGAAGAACAGCAATTTTTTTATTTGCTAAATGGCAGCAGCTGAATGCAGACCACCATAGGAGCACCTTGGCTATGCTGCCTCCTTCACCCTGTCCTGGCCACCTCACTCTCTTTCCTCATTGTCCCCCAGCTTGAACAAACTGTGAAGTAAGTCTCAGTGACCTCATTTAAAAAGTAAAATAAAAATTCCCTTTTTGAAATATATTTATGTTTTTAGTCAAAGACCTCCTTCCTTGTCCCTCCTCCCTTAGCTGTGTTTTACAGCTGCTGCTCCCAGTGTTGGATGTACTGCACACAGCCATGGACAGCTACAGGATCCCTCAGTATTCAAATGTATCTTGTTCCTGTCATTAACTTTTAGCCCTCCTGAAACAAGGAGTCGTTTTCAGACTCTGAGCATGCTGTCTAGTGAAGGTCCAGGGTATGCAGACGTTTTGTTTTTTTCTGCTGAAATTATGTATATTGATGTCTTCTGAGTGCCTGTTGGTTATTATGTGATTGACCACAGTCATACAGGCACAGATGTTCTGCTGTATTTTGTACTGCATGTGGAATAGGTATTCTTGGGAATCAATCTACCTAACTGTCTGAACAGTGGTAAGAGTTACACGTCTCCTTCATTTATGGGATTTCTTATGTAGGTGGAACACAAGGACTTGCCAGGAGATACTGTCTGGTATCTCCAATGAATCTTACGGCTTCAGTGAGTGTGCCAAGAATTCAAGTATGAATGAACTTGAATATTTCTGAGGCTAGCATAGCCATTTCAGTCTTGGCTTTATCAAAAGCTGATTTGTGGATCAAACGAGCAGCTGCTGCATTTGCTTCAAAATCTGTCTAAAACATTTTCTACTTTTCTTATTTGGGGATTTCTTTGTTCAGCTTCAGCTGCTCACTTTACAGAACGTTTGTGCGGATTCTGCTAGGTGCTGTTGTACTTACCACTTATTACGAATCAATAGAATGCAATTTCTTTTGCTGTTAGTCCTTGGTACACAGGAATAGCAAATTATAGCACCAACTACTCTCCTGCATGTGCCAGATGGTGTCTTAGAGAATACACTGCAGAGGCTTGCTATGCACCATCCTGCAGATTAGGAATATAGGGCCTTCTATTTAACTGCTGCAAATCAGCAGAGTGCCACTAAACAGATTGTGCAATCCCAGTTTGTATTAGATGCTATCTGACTCATCAGGTAATTAATAAAAATTGCTGTAATATACTTGCTGATGCTTTCCTCAGTGAATTTGCTCTGTCTTCTAAATGTCATAGAACATTATTAAAAGCCTTGCAATGCAAAGAACACAGTACAAGTAGTCTAAAATTATATAAATGATATGCAACATACTGAGTATGTGCATCTGAGATTGCCTTTGAAAAGCATACTGTGCTTTGAAAACTCTGCTGCACAGATTGTGTGTACAAGAAAATGTTACATTCTAATTTTAAAAAGACAACTGGGCAGGTCAAGTGGGTTTAGTATCTGAACAATGTACAGATTTTACATGTTAGTACTGAAGGAACTGACAAGTGGAAGCTGTTCTCTTGGCAGTTCACCTGAGGGAATGTTAGCTTGGAATTGCTGGCATCATTTGTAACAGGCTTCCTTTGAGTGAATTTTCAGATATCAATCTGTTACTTTGTGATTGAAAGCATGTATTATAATTGATCTACCTGTCATCTGTTTGTGAGGAGAAAGATGTGAATGAGGAAGCAAGGACACCTTTTTCTACAAAATTTATCAATAAGGAATTGTCTTTTGTGACCTTTTCTCAAAAAAAGCAGGAAATTCTCAGACAGTAAGTTTCATTTTTTTGCAATATTGCTATTGCAGAGTACATTTGGACTGTTTAAACACAATGATGATAAGGGTCCTTAAATTCCTTAAGGTTTTCATGGGGATCACATTCTAAGATTTTACTTTTTTTGAATGCTGTACACTAGTGTTCCTTTACATGATAGTTTTTCTTGCAGATTCTGCTGAACATTCTAAAGTCCTGTTGCTATTTGTGGTACTGCTTTGAAGTGTGAGACACGTTTTTTTCTTGAGACCATCCTAAAAATTAAAAAGATAGCTACACATATTAATGAGAATTGTTCCAGAGGCATCTGTAGTCAGGCTATGTCAAAGCTGGTTTTGCTGTGCTTCTAGTGCATGAATTTTGACATGAAAGAGTTCCAAGCTTATTTTTCCACTGCAAGCTAAGTACTTTTCTTCTTTTGGGAACAGCTGTTGTAGAAATACGCTAGAGGTAGGCATATTAGCTTAATCCAGGTAGTAGTAATAATGAATGTGAGATCTGCCCTAAATTTTTTGTTGTACCTTTAAGATAATACTTCTTCTTTATGTGGTGCTTTTCAAATTTCCATAGCTCTCTGGTAGCAAAGTTTGGACACAGCAGTTGGTGTGATGTTTTACCCTTTATTTCCCAAAGAATATATCTAATAGGAATGTCCCTAATTTCCTTGAAAATCTTGTAGTAAGGAGCATGTTATTCCCTGTGAGGAATTGATTTGCACTTGGCCAGCTCTGTGTGGTACAATATGCATTGCTTTTGAACTACAGTACTTCAGCAAGGAAGAAGAAAATGTTTTAAATTCATATGATCTCACTGCACTATATATGATAGCTAATCCTGGAAGCACTAATGACAGTTGTTCAGAAAACAAAGCTAGACAATAAGGCATACTTGAAATGCTTGTTTACAATAAATCTGACAATCCTAATGTATAGATTGCTCACCTGCATGTCTATGCTGTTTCTGTTCACATTGGTAGTAAGGGTATTGTAAATTTCTCTCAAAGTTGGTGATTTCAAATGGATTTCCTGATTGTCAGACCAAAGACCAAAACCTTCACTTAGTTTTTGTTAAAATTTTCCTTAATGTCCGTTATGCTTGAAAAATCTTCCTTGATTCTCACACAGGCATTTAATGCTGTTTCTATGGTTTTACAAAAATGGATTTTAATTCTTGTTTGCAAAGAAGATTCAGCAGTGAACTGAACCCCTTCAGAACTGAGTGGCACTATTGCCTGCTGTCCTTAACTGTGCCCTGCACACACTGGTTCCTCTGTATCAGATGTAACACCAGGGCTTGTTTTTGTAAATGTTGGCTTCTAATTGCACCCAGTAACCCCACTGTAAAAAAGGTAAATAACCAAGTATTAGTTTGGAGATTTCATGGCCTCTTGCTCCTTTCTTGCTTGCACTTCAGCATCCCAGTCACAGCCCTTGAGCCTCCAGCTTCAAACCTCATCGTTGGTCTTGTCAGACTCTTCTGATAGCAACCATACACATACATGCATCCATAAATTTCCCTTCTGATTTGCTTATGTTTGCCTTCTCCTGCACAAGTGCTTTTTGTTTGTGGCTGAGAAAGAGCCAGGTTTTGCAGGGGGATGATGTGGAGGACTTTTCTGGGGTTTGGGCAATGTGTGGCAATGAGTGTGATGTATGGCTCCAACAGTGCTATTTCTGCATGATGCTTTCCAGCGCTGCCAGCATTTGTATACGAATGGTAAAAGTTCTAGTTTAATTATCATCAGGTTATTGCATTTTAAATTAATGCGTATGTTATTGCTTAATAGAATAGATCTGCTTTGGTTTGTTTTTTATTGTGATTTGAGAAGCTGTATAGTATAAATGTAGTGATAGGCCAAAGTTTCTATTTCCTTGATAATTTAATTCTGTGGTTTATTGTGTCAAAACAGGAACAAGAGTTGTCTTTTAAAAAAGTAATAAATTAAGTTTGTCCCGGAACACTAGTCTTAGTCTGGTGCAATCAGAGTTTTCTGGGGTTTATTTGAGCTTCACAGTTCGCAGAAGCATTGGGATACAGGCTGGATAAATATTATACAAATTACATTTTGTAAATATATTACGTAAATGTATAATATATTTATATTATATTAACTGATGCTGGGGAGTCCACTCAACATTGAGTAGTAAAATCCAGTCTTCATGTTGATCAGTTTAATGTGAAATACAAATCTGCAACTTTTTTTTCTGGTTTATATTGGTTGGTTTTTTTTTTTTTGAAGGATGAAGTTGTGCAGAGAAAAAAGCAATGGGTAAGACAAATGTATAAACTTTTATATGTAAGTTAAGTGGTCTAATATAAACTCTGTGTGGAATTCTCTGATTTTCAGCTGCCCAGATTACAGCAATACATCTTTGTGTATTTTAATTTTGGAGATAAGCTCAAAGAAAGTGTTGAATGGCCAGGTATTGTAACAGTTTTCAATATTTAATAACTTATCTTTGTGTTTCAAAGTGACAGAGACTCTGGCCCAGTCTGTAGTCCACCATTTAAGATGGATAATGCAGAAAGATCTTCTTGGCCAAGATGTCTTTCTTATTGGGCCTCCTGGGCCTCTCCGGCGATCTATTGCCATGCAGTATCTGGTGAGTATATTGGTTTAAGTGTGTTGGAGACATGGTTACTAATGTCAGTCGTTCTAGACAAATGACATACTAGACAAATGGGAAAAGGTAGCCCTAGAAAGTCTTACAGCAAACTACTTAGGAAGTAAATACGTTTTTTCATAAATGTGCTATCCAAAGGTCAGTTTTTGTTATTGACAAATAGGAAGTACAGACATTTTAATAGGTGTTTTTCTGCTTAAACTCCAGGGGGAAAAAAAGAGTTGGAAAACTGTTACCATATGCTATCACAAATGGAGAAACAGTTTGTTCTCGGCATTATGTATGTTAGAAGATTAAGATATCTGCCTAGTGCTACAGACAACAAATCGTTTTTGCTTCATTACATAAAAAAAAGAGATGAAGGAAAGGATTTGGGAGAGAAGTGTTCTGACTAACATTTGGGAACAGTTATTCTGAGTGTTTAGGAAGAGTAGATGCGTGTATGATCCTCTCTTGTAATGTGGGAAGGACGTGCCCACAGCCATCTGCATGAACCATGGCAGCACCATGTACAAAATTTCACATTTAGAAAGTCAATGCCCTTAAATGATCAGGAGGGGGGGGGATGTCTGCCCCAAAAAATGATGTGAATAGGACTTGGTCTGCCATGAGCTCTATCTGGAATCTGATTGAACAGAGGGATCACAAATGGAAGCGTATAAACAGTTGTCATAAAGGTCAGACATTCCTTTGAAAATCAAAAGATACTAATTCAAAGGATAGCTCTCTGAGGTAAAGCATAGAGGAGAAAGCTGCAAGAACTTTGTAAAGCAGAGAAAGGGTTTTTTATTTCAGCAAACCAGATGTGTTACTTGGCAGTTTGATGCATTCCTTAACATAAATGATAAGAGTTTGGTGTAACCTAAAAAGAGGACCTGGGAAAACACCTGATATCTAGGCATAGGCTATAGAAAGTGCCTTGTTATTTATGCCACAGACTGTATGCAGTTGAGACCTATTAGAAAGTTTGCATCTTACTGATTCAGTGCCATGCCAAGAAATTATGTGAAGGCTGGTCTTTCCACGTGAGCTGATATATACATGCTGTGGTGCCTTTAGTGAAAAAATACATAAGCCTGGAAAACTTTTATTTGCTGTTGCTGAAAGCTACTATGCATTCCTACACAGAGCTAATTGTTGAAAAACACTCTTCTTCCCCCTTTAATGAAAAGAAAGTGCAACTATATCTGCCTGCAACATAAAGGAATTGGTGGCTTTGTAACCCAATAGATACTGCAAAAGTGGAAAGGAAATAGTTTTAAATGGGCTTTATATATTTGCTTTATTTTTTTCATGCAACTGTAGTTGAAAGCTGCCTGTTGAGAGGTCTGTTAAATGAATGAAATCTTTAATTGAGGAGTAAGGCTAAGAGTATTTATTTATGAATGTGTTTCCTAAGCAGAATGCATAATAAACCAGGTATGGAAGTATCAGAAATATCTCCTATAAATACATGGGGGGATTGTTTTTGTTCCTTTAAGTTAGCAAATTCTAAGTATATCTCATATTGAAACGAAATAAGGAAAACAATAACCTGAGGGTTCTTCTTTTTTAAATAGTCTATGGTTATACAGATGCAGAGTGCATCTCATGACAGCCAAGGAAGAGAAGACAAGTATAATATAGTTCATCAGTGGCAGAGCATGTGCAGGTGATAATCACAGCTGCATCACAGTATAAGTGTTACTGAACTGTGAGAGTTGAACGTTTCAATCTTTTACAGAAAAATTCTGTTTTTTATTTGTGATTTGTAGATGCCAGCTGTTTTCGAGAGTCTGGAACCAGAAGATTAACCTACAGGATGTTATGGATGTTCAGTGGAAAGAGTATAGCTGGTTATTAAGTTTTTAGAATAGGTTTGGGGAAAATAAATTCAAGCCATTTTGTTTGAGACTGAACACACTGTTAACATTTTAAAAATGAGAGATATTAAATTTTGTTCAGAGTTATTTCAGATCACTGTGCTGCTTCCTAGAGCTTTCTTTGTACAATTATACCATTAGGTGTATTGTTAAAGTTCAGCCACTCGGGTTATAGTGTTATTTTTGTAATAACTTTAGACTGTTGTCCACAGGAGCTGACAAAGCGGGAGGTTGAATATATTGCACTGTCGAGGGACACCACAGAAACTGACCTCAAACAGCGACGAGAAATCAGAGATGGCAGTGCTTTTTATCTTGACCAGGCAAGTTGCAGTCACACACCACCTAGTCATTGCTCGCAAGTAGTTTGAAGGAAGTCATGGCTTATATTATGAAAAATCAAGAAATGGACTGACATGTTTCTAATCCAAGCAGAAAGTCTCTTGCACAATGATCTCATTATTATCATAAATGTTGTCTTTACCCAAATCTAAGATTACTCTGTCTCTTTAAGAGTACTACACAGTAAGTGTTGATTTAGACAGACCTTTTTTGATGAGTCAAATCCATTCTGTGCAAGTTAGATAAGCTGCCCTTGCTATGTCTCTTCCTCAGCACTTGCAGTACATTAGATGTATTCCTAAAATGAATCTTCTGATCTACTTTAATTGTAAAAGCATCTAGTTCATGTGTTTTATGACTGCTCTGTGTTGTGAAACCCAAGCACAGTAAAGGGAGACAATTGGGAGATTTAATTTGAAACCTCACTGCTGATCTGGAATGAAATACTGATTTACATGCTTCTGCCATCCATATTGCCCCAGACCAGTAGCTTATTTAGCACAGCCATAGAGTGACTTGGGTTAGGTAAGATTTCTCTTCACAAGTTGTCAGTGTCATGTTTCCTTTCTGGTTAAGCAGATAAAATACACACTTCATGTGAAATATCTATTTTCCTAGATACCTACAAGTTTTACATAAGTTAGGTTTCTAGTTAGATAGGATGGGTGAATTCCTGTGATGTAGTATGAACTTAAAGGAGTTATCTAAAAGAGATATCAGCTGGTGATGCTATAGATGTTAATTGTATCACCGTCACACAGGTGTTTAGTGAGAGAAAACCAGAAACCTTTGGTTTTTTAAATAAACATTTTTCATTTCTTTTTTCCCCTTAAATTCCCAATGATCTCTTTTTCAGCTTCCAAACCTTTAAATAGATTTTCTTGAAACCACAGTAAATGGCTTTGAGCAGTGGAAAATCCTCAGAATGAAGAATTAACAGTTAATCTAAAGATATATTATTTTAGTTACTTCTAGGACTTCAAATTATTTCATGCTTACCTGGAAATGCAAGGATTGCACCAATTCTGAGGTAATTTGAAGCACTGTACTGTGTATTAGGGCTGTAAATGGCTTTTACCATTTACCAGAGGATAAGAGCATTTGTGTAGGTTGTGGGATTAACTCATGGACTAATGTCAGCTCTGCACCTGTCTGCTGTTATGGACAATCTTATCTTCACGCTAGCTACAGGATAGTCAAGGTAACTGACCCATGGTGTAAGAGCATTAGTTAACTAACATTTGTATCAAGGACTGTAAGAAGCTCACCAAGATGTGAGATGGTCTGTTAGCTCTGTATTTGTCTGTAGGCTTTGATCCCAGTGTAACATGAGAAAGCTTCACTTTGTGCAATCTATTTCGAGTCATCTCCCTCCAGCATGAACACTCTGGGAAGATTTGCTTCTTAAGATCAAGGTCTAAGATGACCAACTTCCTCAGTGAGTTAGAAATTTTCAGTTGAAAGGTTTTTGCCAAACTCCAGCACAGCAGTACTTCAGACCAAGTCTTTCCTTTAGCAAGATACCCAAGTACTAAAATCGGTCAGAGGCATTGCATATTTCCTGAGCTCATGTTTTACTTGTTGTATTTATAACCAATGTATGTTTAAGCTCTGAATGGAACTTAGGAAAATAAATACTTGGTATTTTGATGAACACTTTTAAAATACTGGAAACATAAATCATGAAACATGAGTAGATAGTGATGTTCCAGCTGAAGTTTTCTCATCCTGCATTTTAAAGATGCATAAAATATGGTACATAGTTATATTTAGAACCATCATAGATCTAATTATTCCATTCTGTTATAGAGTTATAAAGTTTTATGGATTACACTGGTGCCTGAATTTCAGTGAGTTCATTTAATGATTTTTAGATTTGCAGATGCTGTACTAATTCAGAGCACTACAGAAGCCAGACACTACTCTTCTTTAAACTACAAACCATTGACTGAGAAAGGTGTCAGTATGAAGCTTTAGCGAAATAGTCCCTAAAGAGCTTGGATTGCTACAGCAGGTATAGCTGTAGAGAAGGTGAATTCACATGATGGACTGAAGACAGTAGACTTCTTTTTAGATTTTTGTGCCATTTCCTTTCGTGTAGAATCTCATGCTTGCTCTTTGTGTCACCCAAGAGAAGACAGCAGAGCTTGAAAGTCTGGTTTCCAGAACATCCTGCATCTGAATTGTTCGAGTTCAATAAACTTACCTGTTGTTTAAGATATAGGAGGCTCTTTGTAAGCAAGTCATAATATAATAATGTAGGTATTTTACACTTTGAATGATAATATGCTGTAACAAAACCTGGCATCTTGTGACCAGAAAGAACTTTAATTTAGTGGATCATTGGGTTTGCAGAATGATTTGCACACAGAAAGATTTGCTAAGTTGTCTCTGAGTGACTGTTAAGATGTTGTAGTTGTTTATAGTTCCACATTTAATTGTGACAGATTAAATGCTATAAATTATTATCTCAGATGTTTCAAAACAGCTGCTATATTTTAGTATGAAGTTATGGAATATGATTGCAGTTAATTAAAATATATTTGAGAGGTGATGATTTGGAAGCAATTGTTGAAATTCCATATTGAAATATATATTGAAGTGCCAGCATATCAAATATTCTTGTATATCAGCATTTCTTAGTACTAGAGTGAATCAAGTGGCAGAGTTGGAATTAGGTAGTTAGAAGAGAGATCTGATGAAGGCTGAAAAAAGGGGTTTATTTACCTCAGAAATAGGATCATTAAAATAAAGGTAAACATTGAATTGTCAAAATTCATTGCCAATTAAAAAGATGTAAAATAAAGAACTTATGAGGTAATGGTGAATTATTTGTTTTTATTTATGTACTGCCAACAGAAAATTTTTTTTTCTTGTCTTTACTTCAGGCCATTAATTTTGCTTTTCAGCTGTTAATTCACTGTTAAAATCCACAAAAATGTCATTATTGCTGTTACTGAGCTAATTAGGTAACCTCTTGGTTTCATTCTCTAATTTATTGCATGGGTTAATTATATTGTATATCAAGTAATCAGTTAGAATTACTTTATATTGCATAAGTATTAAAATGGCACCTTCAGATTTTACTTTTAACTGACAGTTAAGCTGTCAACTTCATTGAACCAGTAAGAAGATTCTAATAGCGTATTGTGTTTCCTAAAATTAGGGAATTAGATTTGATTTTTTCTTTTTTTGTCTTTTTCCTCCCATTTCTGATGTCGTTTTACTTTATTTTGTGTGTACAACTTTGTAAGTCACACCCCTGATTTAAACTCATTACTACAGCCTCTTACATTAATAATTATTACATCTAAGGAAATCCTACATAATTTAATGTAGCAGGTGAATTTGGGAGAGCAGCTAAGCCAGTTTGTTGGTGCTTGAGATGTATTGCTCCAGGATTGTATTGCATTGTCCAGAATGCCCATTTTTGTTTACGCTTTATCTCCTAGCATGTACATTAAATGAAGGAAGCTCCCCAAACACAAACCATGTAATAAAGTGTATGGTCTTTTCTGCTCAAGACAAATTAACTGAGGCTGGAATAAGTAGAAAGATGTCATATGCTTATGTGCTGAAAAATTGAAAATATGATGTCATGTTTTTGAAGATTTGCTGATTAAGCTGCATCCAGTGAGTGTCCATATATGTATATCCCTGTCATTTCTGTCTGTACAAAATTAGACTCCGTTTTGCAGTGTCTTTGAACTATGTGAACATACTCATTTTAATACAATACTTTTACATCCCTAACTGCATCAGCATCATCAGTTATACAGTAGTAGAATATGAAATTTATTGTCAAGATACCAGAAGAATAATCTTCTGACGTGGCTTGAAACACTTCATGTAGTAAACAATCAAACACCCAGAGTGACAGAAATGACAGCTTAAACTATCCTGTCTGTAAAATGAACATAACGTGAAATCCCCTGCAGTAGCACTACCCAGGCTTGAGTTTGGCTTCTTTTAATCAAAGCAGATTAGAAAGGGGATTATAAAATAAAACATGAGGTTTATTGAATGAAATTATATTGGAGAGTGAGATTATAGTATTTGAGAGAGTGTGTGTATACACGTATGTATATATGCTTGCGCATAAAAATACAAAGCTTTCTGTATCTTCCTAAAGAGAGGTGTAATAATGATTCAGCTTTTAACAGAAATTAACCACTGAGTGGAAATGTGTGATTCATTGATTTTTTGTTTGTTTGATTGATTCTTTGATCTCCTACTGCCTTAGAGGTGACAGTGGGTTTTTGATGTTAGTAAGTTAGCCACAGCCACATTCTCACAAACTATAACTTCATGGACTGACTAACACTGCAGTGTCTTTGTACCTAGAACAAGAAATATGATAGTGTAGTCTGTAGAAAGAAGATACAAACAATTCACTCCAAAAGTGTGGATGTTCCTATTAATTTTCTTATTTTCTCCAACATTGGAGACGAAGAAGGAAATATTAGGTAGAAATGAACAGTATTTGGATGAAATTCATCTTTGATGTTGACATAATATATCTTTTATCTAAGCAAAAATATGCATGTTGAGGACCCCTATATGGTAGCTTCTTACCCTGTAGAAGTGATTTTGGTATAATCATTTGCAATACTTAATTCCTGCTTCTTAAAGTGTCAGCATTTAAATGCATTTGTTAGGCTAGCAGCTCAGACTCTGATGTCTTGTTTTGATATACAAGGCATATAGATGAGTGTCTGTGATGTAATGTGAAGAATATTAGGATCATGTATTTATAATTCCTCATAAAAAGTGTGAGATTCTTTTTTCTGTTACATGTATTTTTCACCTCTTTTTCAGCTGTTATTACCTACTCTGGGGAAAGGAGCAATACTTTGTAATGTGTGGGATCATAATATCCATAGGCAATATGGATTTGATGGATGGTACTCTGAGTCAAAGTGATTTAAGAGTGATAACTAACTTAATAATTTTTAGATATGTCAAGTATTTAATTTTATTTTGCTACTTACTGGGAAGAAAAAATTTAAATTGCCCTTCTCCCTTATTCCTGTATGGAAGATAAACCTTGCCTGGGTTTATTTCTTTGTAGGTGTTTTTACTAATAAATCTGTTAAGACCCTCAGTTTGCTTTCTGCTGGGCCTGTTTTCTGGCTATGAGGCAAAATGTTTCATGCATCTGATATAACTGTGCTCTCATACTAAGATACTTGTTGTAAAGCAGCTAAAATGGCTGGACCCTGCCAAGGTTGGGACATAATTTCTTGTAAATACAGTTTGCAGGCACTGTTGCAAAGACACCTGACTGTCATGTTAGGGTAAGGGGTAATGGAAAGAAAAACAGATCACTTGATGTGTGGTACTTCAAAAATGGAAAATAAAGTTGTGTGGAGGACAGTGAAATCAGTGACTGGGAAAGCAAAAATCAGTGACTGAAATGAAGGACTGTTCCAGTTCTTGTCACATTTACATATTTATGCTCTCATCATATCTTGATTCACTTCCTAGGGTAAATTTTTCTAGCCAAGTTTTCTGATTTGAAACTCAAATAAATTCAGGACTTTGTTTCTTTTGCTGCTTTTCATTCTGTGCCATGATAAAACATCATGAAATACATGCTCACCAGTTCAGACCATTCATGCTCACTGAAATGCTAACTACTGCAGACAGCTGGATTCCCTCTTTGGATACTATCTAGCCTGGCTGACAGTACTCTGGTGTACTGCAATTTTTCTGTCTTTTGTGGGATTTTAAATTAAAAAAGGAGTGGATAACAGTATCTGCTCTGTAATTTTGCTGAATGCACAGGAGAAAAATAGCTATAAAAGCTACCCAGAAAACACTTGATTAACTCAGTGGGGAGGTAGGCTAAATAGCAAAGATGTAGCCCCCTGCTCCGTTACAGAGGGAGAATAAGGTTGAATTAGTTCTTAAGTTACCTTTGTGATTTGACTAATCATATTAGTTACTATTACATTGATTTTTCATTAAATATGAACATCACATTTGGAATATGTGTAACTTAGTATATTTGTGGCCTAAGTTGAAAAATGCAGAGCAGTAGCTTTTTTACGAAGTGAAAAATTTAGTAACAAGATAGAATATGCATTTTTGGTGAATGGGAGGCCCTGTTTGTCATCTCGTCTTAGAATGGCATTATGCATTCATAACTTTTTATTAAATGCATTTTATTTTAAATGACTAGCATAAGATTTAAAAATATTTAAGGAAAAAAATAACATTAAGCTTTCATTAAACTGTGACATTTTAGCTTTTAAAGTGGCTGAATGTGGCATTAGTAGGACTTTTTCTTACCACGCAGTTTTTGCTGATACTTTTTATTTTGGAGAAAGCCTGTTCTCATATTCAGTCCTTTACTGGCAATTGTGGAAGTCCCAGATGACTGGAAATTGGCAGATGTGACACCTATCTCTAAGAACAGTTAGAGCAGATTTGTGATTGTAGGATTCTATTACTTCAGTCCAGTAAGTAGTTGTCTATCTTAGTGTGGCTTAACTGGTTTCTAGTTTGCTCAACTCATAAGGGAAAACAATAGCTAGGGAATTAAGAGGCCTTTAAGCTGAATAAATACCTTGAAATATAGTCTTTGGTAGAGACATACCATTAGTCATGACTTTTACACGTATCTTGAAAATCTAGAAATAGTTTGCCCAGTAGGAGACAGTAAATGCTCCTAATATTCCATTCTGCTTCTCTGTCATTTCTTTTCCTGTTATCTTTTACTTGTTGGGTATCTTTAACAATTTAAATTTTAAAGGTTTGATTAATTGTATTGGACTCATGGAAACGAATTTAGAAGATATCAATTTCCTCTGAGTTATGTGGTGTTTGCTAGCATGGTAGGTTACAGGGACTCAGGTCTCTCTGTCGAAGATAGACTGTACAGTGTATTTAATAGTTCAAGTTTTGTCAGCCTGCTACAGCCAGTCAGCATTGTGTTAACTCAAAACCAGCACAAGTTTTGTGTTGTCTTTACCAGATGGTTGTTCAGGATCTCTTTTCATCATAAGTGACATCTGGACATTACATTGTTAACGATGTTTATGAGATACTGAAATGAGTGGAAAGAACTGGGTGGATGAGTTTGTGGGGATATTGTGCGAGGGGTGGGAACAAGATATTGCATTGGAAGGGACATCTGGAATGTGGGCTGCAGATGAAGAGAATCCTTACCTCGTTAGTTCTCATGCTCACTGAGTTGCTTGTACTGTTGTTTTTCTGTGTTCTTGTGGCTGCTGTGCTTGAGCTGTCATGGTAAGGATCCAGTTTTCAGAGCAGTGTCAAGTCATCATCCAAAAACCACAAAAATGTACCTTGAGGTAACTCCTATAAAAGACACAGTTATTGATTACTGTTGAGCAATTTCTAGCCTTTTAATTATAAAACAGTTGTGAAATGTAGCCTGTCCATCGTATTCTGAATGATTCCCAGATTAGAAAAAAGTCCATTGGAATTCCCCAAGAACCTTCCTCATGGATTTCAGGACAACCAGAATTTTCTGGTATGCAATAAGCATTTTCCTGAGAGAAAAGAACTACTACTTCAGTTCTGGTATATGAAAACTATACTGTTAACATTTTTGTGGTTTTACAAAGTATTTTGGTAAGCTGTATAAAAATGTCTTCTTTCTCCAATGTTTTTGCACTTCAGTGTGTGCATTGTGGTGAGCTTCTTTTTGTCCTTCTTCCTGTTCTGACACTATATAACTTCATCCATATGCTTATACACTGTGATTTATGTCAAAATTGGGGTTTAGAGCTACCTGCTTTGTCATAGTTTGCACTGCTCACCATGGTTCAGCTACAGGGAAGTCAATGAAAGGCTGCCTAGGGTTGTCTTGTTCCTAAGGTGTTTTTGCCTTTAAAGATAAAATTTATATTTTTTTTTAGGTGCAGTGTGAAACCGTTGTAATTATTCTGTGTAATGTATGTTTGTTGCATAAAGCCACTACAATGAAAGCAGAGCTGTGGGAAGTGTTTCTGCTCCCAGCCTCTAGTAGCTGCAGGTATTCCCTGGAGCAGGTATCCAGGTTACCATCCTTCCAGAGCTCTGGGAGCACAGGTGGGAGGCAGCAGCATCTGTCCTCTGATGAGCAAAATAGTCCCCTTGCTTTAGGGACAATAAATCTGAAAGTAAACATTTAACAAATCCTTCTTGGCCTTTTAACAAGAATTAGTATGTTTCATCTCAGATTTAGTGACAAGGTTACATGATATAAACCCCCCTGTCAAATTTGTGGTTTATGTTAGACATTTAGAGTGAACAAAACTAATGAGAGAGGAGACTGATGCAACTCTCTCTAGGTTCTCATTATAGAATTATGAAGATTTGTTTCTTTGAAGCAGTTTTAAAAATTATTTTCAGTGACAGATTGCAAACTTTCTTTCCTTTGTCTGATTTTTAAAATGCATTTTAGCTTCCATACCAATCCATCAATATACAGATGAAACTGATGTTTTCAGAGGATGCCCCGCAGTATGCCTAGCTTATTGGAAAAACTCAATACTCATTACCAAGCAGAATGCAGAAATAGCATAATTGAGCATGAGATACATCAGCTGTTCTGGTCTTAAGAGCAGACTTTATGCTACTTAATACAAGAACTTTAGAGGCAGACGAAGTGTGCACTTACTTCATTGTGTTCTAGAGAACAATTTCCAGTATTCAGGTATGCTTTGAAGACAGAAGAAAGCACATCAGAGTAAGTTAGTGCCCAGGGGGTGGTGGTGGTATCATTGTTATATGTGGTGTCTTTGATTAGGACATAAAAAACATGGTTGTATATTCAACGTTTCTGGAATCTGATTGTAAAAGGTCCATATAGGTAGGCAAAGAGCATTTGAAATTTTATTTTCTTGAGAAATAGAGAAACTTCAAACAGTTTCCAAGTTCTGTGCTTTTAAAATTTTGGTCCTGTAAGCTGACAACCAGCAGTCAGCACAATGTATGTAGTAAGCAGCTTCTCAGGTTTGCATTGCTAATGGAGAGCATTCTCTTTCTCAAAATTAATGATTGTTATACACTTCCTAATATTTGCTGTCTACCCCTACAGCAGATTTTCTTCATATACCAGCTCAAGAGAGAGGTTTTTGTTAGTACTGGAAGCCTGTTACTTCAGCACATCCATAGTGTGTGTGTGTCTCAACGTGAGTCAACAAGATTCTATGGATACTCAAAATATTTTGAAACCATATGAACAGAATGTGTATTTTCCTCTGGCTAGTAAAAATCAGTCATAAAGTCTTCATAGACTTATAATATGCAGAATCCAACCAGCTTGGCAAATAAATTGTTTGTTAAAGCAAATTCTGGCTGTGTCTCCAAGCTGCATTTAGACAAAATAGCATTTTGTTCATGCCAGGTATTGGACTGTCTGCTGGAGACTCAGGTTTTCTATTCAAGCAGGTTGGAGCAGATTTTTGACATGACCAATGACCTTCCTATGGAAGAATGTTAGTAGAAAATTTGTTCTTTGTACACATTTTATGGGAAGAGGAGGGAGGTGTTTCATGTTGCGTGTTAGGTAGTGTATGTTGTCCTGAATGAAGAAAAAAGTTCATTGCTTTTTTAAAAGAATTAGTGGTTTAGTGGAAGAGAAATAATTTGAGGTTTATTCCTTGTTTAATGGGCTTATTCCAGATTCCTCTGGTACTGATTATATTACCTATTTTTATTAGGTATAAAAGTGTCTTTTTAAGAAGGGAACTTGATCTAGCAATCTGTACCAGGATTTACAAGTGCTTTTTCCAGTAATGTTTGCCTGAGTTCATATTAGATGCATTAGTAATTAGGAATTGTTTCCATCTTAATAGTGATGTGAAAAGTTTACTCTGTGGCTAATTTGCCAGTTGTTAGTTATGCTTCTAAATTGCACAGAAGCATCTTAATTAGTCTTATTGTTTAATGTTGTGGTGGTATAACACCAGCCATTAAACTGCGAAAAAGCCTCTCCCATTCCCTCCTTCCCCCTCGGGTGAGAGACGAACGAAGTCCAAGATATGGATTGAGATAGCAATTTACTGAAAGCAAACAACAGTGGCGTAAGAAATGCACAGTAAAAGCAGCAATATTAACAACAGAAGTACACACACACAAAAAAGTGCTTTACACACAAAAGGTGTTCACCATCTCAGCTTAGTTCTGCCTTCCCCAGACAAAGACAAGATGGGAGGTGCTCCCACAGTCAGTGCTTCCCATCACTAGCTCCGAGAAAATGAAAAGCAAAGATGGACAACCCCCTGAAAACCAGGTCACATTGTGCCATGCCACCTGCTTCTGGACAGCTCTGCTGGGACTCTGTTCCATGTGGCACTGCTGCTTTTGACCAGTCCATGCCTCTGGGGCTTGGTTTGGCCTGAGCTCCTCTCATCCTGGTTTTGCTGCCACTTCATTCCCTGCAGCCACTTCCCATGCTGGCACCGTGCTGCGCTGGCTCTGCTGAGGTTGGGCTCTGGGCTGGCTCCACTTCCAGACTACTTTGCCACGCTCCACTGGGCTCAGTTGTTTTCTTCACCAAGAGCTGCACTCTTCTGAGGGATGGGAAGGGATGGGCAGGTGGCAGGGAGGGCAGGGTGCACATGGCAACCTGTCAACCTCTCCCAGAGAGACAGAGTGGAGACAGTGTCCCACCTGTGGTGTGTGCTCTCCCTTTGCTTCCCCTGAAGCCATGCCCTGCGATGACCCGTGTGGTGTAGAACAGCAGCCTGGCCATGCCCATGTGGCTCTGAGCTCTGACCCCTCTCCGTGTCTTCTGTGTCTCCTCAGATGGGTGTCTGAGTCAGTTGTGTGCTTTAAACCCTTCCAGCAATTAATTTGTTGTGCTGAATTCACCTTTGTTTTGACTTTATCTGTATGCATTTGTCTTTCATATGTCTGCTTTCATATGTAATTTCTGGTGGGTTATTTTTGTATTCTGGTGCTTCTTCACTATTATTTTTCATATCTTCTTTCTTTCTGACCTATTTTTTGGCATCTATTGTATTAATCAGAGATTTCCATCTAGCATTATATGACAGGTTCTTCTGTAGGGGTTTATAGGAGACATGGTGGGAAAATATTTGATTTGTTCTCCCTTTGCAACTGTGCTTGTGTCTAAAATTGTGTTTAAATGTGATAGTAATACAAAGAAAGACTCTGGTACCTCTAAATGTTGCCTGTGCCCAAACCTTCCACATTATTATCAGCTTAAACTTCTGCAAATCAGAAGAAGACAAGAATGCATTGTATTTTAAAGTTGTTTACTGGGCAGCAATTATGAATATTAGCTATCCAATGTACTTAATGTATTTGAGTTAATGTCATTGTAACAAAGTTGCACAGAACTGTCAGCACCAGAGGTTAGTTTTAGGTTTTGGTTCCATGTTAAGGAGCAGCCATATGCAACCAACCAGAAAAGTAGAAAAGAAAACATTTTCTAACCCTGATTTTCAAAGGATTATCAAATTAATGGCTGCATTTTTATTCTGGTTTTGTAGAAGACCATATTTAGTCAGTGAGCATAATTTTAAATTAAATTAATGCTTTTAATTTTATCTCTCTTTTAACAATCTGATTGTTTGTGGCACTATTTTGCTTTCATCATCCATGTTTGGTTTCAACAGACTTACATTCTAATCAAACTAAAGTGATGTACTAAGGATGAATTATGCTGGTGCATATTCAGAAAAATATAAAGGAATACTGGACTTTTTTCTAAACATCTTAATATAATTCTAAATAGGTAAATCCCCCTTGATTGTATGTTTTCTATTAAAAATGCTATCCCAGAATTGTTTGGTGGTGTTAAAATACTCAAGAATGCAGAATGTTATGTCACATGAAAAAGAAAGGATGCCACATATAAAAAAAAAGATGTCAGTCTAAAATTCTGTAAGGTTTTATATCTTATTCTGTTTGTACAAAATAGTGGAACTTATTTCTGTCAGTGCCCGTAATAGTTAGGTAGTAAAACTGCAGCTCATGAATGTGCAGCACTGTTAAAGGTGGTCAGGTATCACCCTTCCTGATCACTACTGACATGAGTCATGTTGATTCTTACAGAAATAAATGTTGCTTTGGGAGAGTTCTTGGAAGAAGTAGGAGGTTCTTTTTCAACAGGACTGAATTAATTATGCAAAGTTTATTTCTATTAAAATGTTGTGGGGCTTTATTTATTTTTTTTTTTAAGTGTGCAGTTCGTGCAGCTACTGAAGGCAGAATCCTTGTTCTGGAAGGCTTGGAGAAGGCTGAGCGGAATGTCCTGCCAGTGTTAAATAATTTGCTGGAGAATAGGGAAATGCAGCTTGAAGATGGTCGTTTTCTCATGTCTGCAGATCGTTATGACAAACTTTTGCAGGTATG